>NC_045785.1:133931787-134232770 GCF_009873245.2 Balaenoptera musculus
GAGGCCCCCGTGGAGGGGAGGGTGCCTTGCCAGCTGCTGAGCTGACCTTGCCTCAGGCTCCTGACTTTCTCCCCATATAACAGGCAACTTCCATACCAGGCCTGGGCAACCTTTTCACCCTTGGCATCTGGACCTGTTTTCTGATTTATCTGTGCTTCAACTCCTGTGTGACTGAGGACGTAGTTCCAACTTAGTGCCACCGCAGGACCTATCAGCAGCTCTGGTTCAGCCTCTCCCCACTCCTTGAGCTGCACAGCAAATGCTTGCTGCCCTCTTGCATACCACCCTGCCCCTGGCTCCCTCTACCCGGAGAGTAAAATCTTCATTTAAAGCCAAAGCGGGAGTCAAAGTGTTGAATATCAGCCTCAAACTTGAGTGTGCAAGGAGTGTCACTTTTTTGGATTGAAATCAGTGTATTTCAGACTCCAACCTCTCTTCTTGCTTCCTGATGGTTTAGTGGAAAATTCTTAAGGTCATTCTTAGGGTCTTCCTAAGGATGATCCTTCCCCCCTCATCCCTGCTTCCCTCCTCTTCACCTGGTTCTGAAAACGTCCCAGGTCAAAAGAGAGGAAGGGAGGCCCTGAAGATATCAGATGCCATTCTGCGTGATCCCAGAAGTGTGTGTGCGTGTGTGTGTGCGCGTGCACGCATGTGTAATTTGGGCAATGGGAGGAACCCCCGGGCCCAGGGTCTAGCCTGCACTGCTTCCCTCTGAGGTCTCGTCACTAAGCAGGACTTGAGGCTCCACTGCTCATAGGAACTTGGTCCCCTTCTTGGGCCCTAAGGATCCACCCTCCCCATCCTCTGGAAAGTTTCCTCAACCCCACCCAAAGGAGACCTAGCCTTTCAGAGGCCTTTAAAGGTGGGGACGAGCCATTGACCTCCCACTTCACGCTGTGTCCTGCCCCAAATCCCTCCACTGAGGGAAGGTGAAGCCTGGTTGCTGGCTTGAAACCAGAGCAAAGAAAGATACAGAGAAAACAGTATTTCAACAAACTATCTTGCCATGGGTGCGATTCTTTGGCTTCAGTTCAACGAACGACGAATTAATGGGATTCCATATTTTATTTCACACCAGCTCTTTCTTGTTTCGTCTCTTTGCTAAGTTGGCTGCTTCAACTTTTAGATGGTCTAGTAAATGTTCAAGTTCTTAATGGCTACATAGTCATGAGCGGTGCCTTGGGTGCTTCAGATAAACATTTAAAAAACAAACAAAAACCAAAACAAAACATAGGCTTTGCCCTCAAGGAGCTTATAGTTTTAAAGGAGAGATGGTAAACACATGTATCGAAAACATGGACCATATATAAATAAGTACAATCATCACAAGCCTGTGATGAAAGCAGAAAGGGATTTGGAATGGGGAAAAGAAGGGTGGGTATAGTCCTCTATTAGTTTCCTATTGCTGCTATGACAGATTACCACATATTTAATGGCTTAAGTCAACACAAAATTGGCCCAAAATTGTTCTCACTGGGCTAAAGTCAAGCCTGCATTCCTTCTGGAGACTCGGGAGGATCCGTTGCCTTGCCTTTTTCAGATTCTAGAGGCTGCCTGCATTTCCTGGCTCACGGCCTTCTTCCATCTTCAAAGCCAACAATGGCCAGTCAAGTCTCTCATTGTGCACCACTCTGATTCTTCTTCCGCCTCCTGCTTCCACTTTTAAGGATCCTTGTGATTACATTGGGCCCACCTGGGTAATCCAGGATACTCTCCTTAGTTTAAGGTCACCTGATGATCAACCTTACTTCCCCTTTGCCATGTAACATGACATATTCTCAGGTTCTGGGGATTAGCACATGGACATATTTGGGGGTTAATATTCTCCCTACCACAGGGGACTCCCCAAACCCCACCCCTTGACTACCAAACCTCCAAACACTTGGGAACACTGCATCATTCAGTTCTGTGCAGCGGTGGTTTTAAAATAGGCCCACAGATCGACATATATACACTACTATGTATAAAATAGATAACTAATGAGAACCTACTGTATAGCACAGGGAACTCTGCTCAATGCTCTGTGGTGACCTAATGGGAAAGAAATCCAAAAAAGAGGGGATATATGTATACGTATAGCTGATTCACTTCGTTGTACAGCAGCAATTAACACAACATTGTAAAGCAACTATATGCCAATAAAAATTTATTTAAAAAATAGGCCCACAAATTCTTTGATACTCTTTCAAGAGGAATCTAATTCCTCTCCCCTTAAGTGAGGGCTACACATAGTGACTTGCATCTAATGAACAGATTATGGCAGAAGTGATGAGGTGTTACTTCTGAGACTAAGTCACAAAAGACATGTGGCTTTGGCCTTGCTCTCTCTTGGACACGCATTCTGGGTGAAGCTTGCTGCCGTGTGGTGAGGACATCCAAGCGGTCCTATGGCAAGGGCCACGTGGCAAGGAACCAAGGCCTCCTGCCAACAGCCATGTGAGGCATCATCTTCCAGCCCTGTAGGGCTTTGCAATGACTGCAGCCCTGGCCAACGACTTGACTGCAACCTCATGGGAAGACCCTGAGCCAGAACCCTACTACCTAACTACCTGACCTGCAGAAACTGTGAAATATTATAATAAATGCTTGTGGTTTTAAGTTGCTAGATTTTGAGGCAATTTGATATGCAGCAAGAGAGAATACACGTGCCAGTTTTTTTGTTTGTTTTTTTGTGTTTTTGTTTTTGGCCGCAGCCTGCAGCTTGTGGATTCAAACCAGGGATCGAACCCACAACCTTGGCAATGAAAGCACAGAGTCTTGACCACTGGACTGTCGGGGAATTCCCACACGTGCCAGTTTTAAGAACTAAGACAAGGTCATCAGGGAAACAGGGCTGTCAGGATCAACTGAAGTGCTGAGTCTTTTTTTGTGCAAATGACCGTACACTGCTAATCAAGCCCCCAAAGACTGGTGGCAGTGGTCTCTGCAGTCCCTGTCCCTTGACCCTTTCCGAGCTCCCCCGTGCCCTAGTTCCACGTCCTCCAACTCAGAGGCAGCAGAAGGACAACACTGTGTGTTGGGGGGGACAGTTCTGCCTGGCTCTCACACAGCTGTCATGTCTGCCCTTGGGAATGGATGTTTGGGGAGCCACAGCCTGCCATTCCCGCCAATGCTGCTCTTGGGCCAGCTTTGCTGGTGAGCTTGTGCTTTTTCTGTAGGTCTCAATGTCATGTCATCTGGAAGGGAATTATACTTAACCTTGTCTCTTCTCCCAAAGATGCTATTCCTGTCCCGCGTACAGAGCCTCTTGGGGGGCACTGGACTGACCTGGGCCACCATTTCTGCTTTGTGCTACAGGATCCAATTGATCCGAGCAAGGTGGACAGCCAGCTCAACTTGCCCAATCGATTTCTTTCCCTGGGAATTTGAAATTGGAATTTGGTGAGACTCAGCTGGCCCCCAGAACTGGACTTATAATTGGGAGCTGAAGAGGCCTCTGCCACCATTGGCCAAAGATGCAGATCTACAGAAAAAAAAAAAAAATCATTTTGCAGAGAGAGAAGAATGAAACAGAGGGACTGAGAGAAGTGGAGACTCGTGCAGTTCTGCAGAGGGGGCTGTGAGAGCCACTGTCTGGCCCAGGCCCTGGCCTGACTGGGCTGGTGCTGGCCCCTGCCTTGGCTTCATGAGAGCCTCTGGACCCTTGGACCGAGGTGCACATTTCTGTTTAAGCAGAGTGGCTTTCTGTTACCACCTAACAAGCCTGAGCTAAGGCCCCACGGTTAGAAGGAATGTCAGAGATTGGTCAAATCTCTTCAATTTACAGTGAGGATTCTGAGACCCAGAGAGGTGCAGTGAGGTGCCCTCAGGCACACAGCCCATTTGTAGCAAAACCAAGACCAGAACCCAGGTCTTCTGACTCCTGGGCCAGTGCTCTGTGGCTCTCTGGGGCTGGCTATATTTCCAAGGGCAGTAAGAAGAGATAGAAGGCAGTCAGCTGGATCTGGACATGAATCAGTGGCGTGGCCGCAGGTAAGTCACTTCACCTCTCAGATTGCTTTTCCATCTGGAACGTGGGCATAACCACACCTAATTCAAAGGGGGTTGAATGAGAGCACATGCAGAGGAATTCAATTCTTTAAAAAAAATTGCTCTGAGAACAATGATGATGAGGTCAGAACTGCCTTTCTCAGATTAAAAGGCTTCAGTTCTCCATCCCGCCTCCAGTCAGAGCCAGGTCTGCAATAAAATGAATTTTGATCTACTTCGATTTAAAAAAATAAATGTTCTGAGAGGAGGAAGGATGCGTATATTAGGAAATCAATCAACAGGAAATTATAAACATGGTATGGGGATTGGGACTGCCTGTTCTAGAGTACAGCGTGGTCCCTTGTAACACAGCATCCCACCCTGTAACCTTGGTGTCTGATTCCAACAGAGTGAGGGGTAAGTGGCTCACCCTAGCTCACGCACAGGTAACAGGTGCTGCAGCCCCAGGCCCTGACTCAAGCAGTCACCAGAGAAACAGGAGGGTGCGTCATTTGGCAGCCAGTAGGCAGGCAGGGCTGGGCCCAGGAGGAGGCCAGGCTGTGCCATCCCTTCCCATCACTGCCCTGGGCCCTGGCATGACCCCCACTCACAGCTTCCCTTCTCCCGGTCACAGGCCACAGCCAGCCCCAAAAGGTGGGTGAGGATGGGCTCAGGTGTCCACCACCACAGACGGGAGCCCCATCTCTCTCAGATGCAACAGGTCTGAGTATATCCATTTCCATGACAATGGGTTACCCACCCATCTTCCTAAGGGGGGTTGCCCTGTCTGATTCCAGGGACCCCTAGAGCCTCCCTGAACCCCCTTCAGTATTTGAAAAGTCATTTACCCTCCTACACGTGTGATCAATGTGACTCTTTGGTACTTCTCTCTATATTAGATCAAAACACAACCAAACAGAAATCAAATCTCACTTCTGGAGAATGAACAGTGAGTCTGAAAGCCCAACCCCAATTCCAACTCTAGAGGACTCAGAAGGTGAAGAATATGCCTTCAGCAGGTGATGGAGCAGAATGGTGCAAGGTTCTGCCCACCTGGCACTTTATTATCAATATCAGCTTTTAAACGTGACCAAGAAGGGTTTGTTGTTTTTTTTATGGGTGATGAGTTTGTGGGGAGATGAGCGACTCCAATATGAGTCTAATCCATACAATATTTCTGAGGGCAATTTAGTGATACATATCAGATGCTTTAAAAGATAGGAAAAGATTACAGGTGGCCACTAGGATTTAGTTATAAGGATACTCATCATGGAGTCATTTATGATATATATATTTAAAAATCAGAAACAACATAAGTGGACACCAGTTGGTTAAATAAATTGTGGCACATCCATAAAATGGAATGCTCCACTGATATTAAGAATAATATGTTGTTGAAATATATTTAATGCCATCAAGAGACGTTAATGATATAATGTTAAATGAAAAAAAAGCAAGTTATGAAATAAAGTATAATCCCATTTATGGTAAAAATTTGGTGTGTGTGTGTGTGTGTGTGTGTGTGCACATAGGGAGGCCTGCATGAACTGAAAAGACCTAGAAGGATATATACAAGAATAGAATAACAACAGTGGTTTTTTCTGAGTAGTAGGATTATGACAATTTCTTATGTCATACTTTGTGCCTATCTGTAATCTCTAAAGTTTCTATAAGGAACATGCATTGTTTGTATAATAAAACTAATAACATTTTTCTTTTTTTAAGGAAGAGAAAGGTGGCCCAGGAAGGACCCTTAAGAACAGAGACAAAGTCAGGTGAGATCTCCCCAAATCCTTTCTGATGGGAAGCACCTTGGACCTTTCTCTTTCCTGGGAGTGGCCAGTGAAGTCATGCCCTGTCCATGTGTTCATCCAGAGGAAGGGGGCGAATTAACACCACTAAAAGGACAATTTAAAAGGACAATAGAAAACAAAATGGAAATGGCTTTATGTTTTTACCCATGAGCGACACTTATTCGATACGTATTCTCCCACCACTGCTACCAGGGGTCTCTGCACACTCCTCTCTCCTCTGAGGAATTACAGTGGTCTGGAGTAGAGAAGGAGCCCCTGCAGTCTATCCCCAACAAGCCAAACTTGTCCTTTTAGAATGTCACTTAGATCTCGTTGCTCTTATGGTCAGAACTGCCAGTGTTTGCCCATTTCTCTCAGAACAAAATCCAAAGTTGGTGCTTGCAATGCCCTGTGGCATCAACCCTGCTACCTTCACACTCAGCCCACACATACTATTCTCCCCCTCACTTTCTGGGCTCTAGCCACACCGGCTTCTTTGTTCTTCTTCACACGTACCGTGTACACTCTTGCCTCAGGGCCTTTGCACTCACAGACGTTCCTGCCCATTTCCTCAGCTATCCGTGTGGCCGTCACCTCAAAGTTACCTTCTCAGTGGCACTTTCCCCATCTGTACAAACAACAATATCCCCACCTCCAGCGTTCCTTATCCTCTTTACTCTGCTTTATTTTCCTCTCCAGCTCACTTAGCACCGACTTTTACATACTATCCATTTCACTTGTTGTGGTCTGTCTTCTTCTGCTTGAATGTGAGTTCCTTGAGAGCAGAGATTGTGTTTCTGTCACTGCTCTACGGCAGGGCCCAGGGCAGTGCCAAGTGCACAGCAGGGAGTTGACAGGGACTTGCTGAACGGACACATGAGTATAAAGATATTTGCCATGTACTGGGCACTGCAGGCTCTGCGCTAAGAGCTTCACCTGCATTGTTTCATTTTATTCTTACGGTAACCCCATGAAATCATTCTGTCTGTCTTTCTATGAAGTCATTTAAATGGTCAACCTCCCTATTTTGTATAGGAAGAAACAGGCTCAGAGAGAGAAGGTAATGAAAGTAATCTGTCTGAGGTCACAGAATAAGTGGCAGAGCTGGAGTTTGAACCCGAGCATTCTGATGTCAGAATCTCCCCGTGTGTCCCTGGGCCAGCAGTATCAGCATTACCTGGGAGCCTGTTAGAAATGCAGAGTCTCAGGCTATATGCCAGGCCTACTGAATCAGGACCTGCATTTTAACAAGACTTCTCAGGTGACTCCAGTGCCCACTGTAGTCTGAGAAGCAGTGCTCTATGCTGGGCCCTCAGGTGTATGGAAAATAGGGGGCTTCATTCAGCTAGGGGCTGCTGCAGTTTGGGTTAGTGGCCTTGGGTTCTGTACCCCTGTGGCTGGTTCTCCTGCCCGCTACCCCTCGACCCAGGAGCTCTTTAGTATCTGCCGGGCTTTGGCGGGAACCAAGGTTTGTGATGAGGAGGGAAAACGCAATGCCAACCTCTGTCCAGGAGCCAGTCCTGCTGTGGGCACTGTTGCTTCTCTTTCTTGGAGGAAGGTCTCTCAGCTCACTCAGGGAAAACCAGACCTGTGCCTCTTAAAAGCATGTGAGAGAACCCAGTGGCATCAGAGATGCAGCACTGAGACTGGAGCAGAAGCTAGTTCCACCTGATACTTAGGCACTTGGGCCAGGGAGGTTGTTAAAACAAAAACAAAACCTACTGTCAATTAAATTATTAATGCCTGGGAGCCCACCCTGACATCTATTTTTATCACTGAGCGCCACCTTCAGTCTTGACATTCATGAAGAGTGGGCCTGGAATAAAACCAGAAACCCACCCTTCCAGCCTCTCCCAAGCCCATTCAAAACAAGAGTAAACATAAATGTAAACCCAAGTATGTAAAAACCGACTATGAAAACGCACCAGCAGAGGGCGCTGTAACCCCATCAGTCCCTGCCCACTGAACCTCTCCAGAAGGAAAAGCTGCAAAGACACAAGGAAGGAAATCACACAAGATTAGGGTCTGGGTCCTGGTCCCACCCGGCTTCATCTTTGGAATCTTGTGGGAGCCCAGGACACCTGACACTCTGATCTGTGCCCACCGGAAAGCCATAGGGATCGGTTCCAAAGGCCACCGCCCAGTCTAGCATTTGGGATTCACAAGGAAGTGACTTCCTTTACTCCCTTATTTACTTAACCCAGCATTGGTCGAGCACCTGCTGAGCCAGGCACAGGGCTAGACCATGCATTTCCCAGAAAGTGGTGCCATAACAATAGTTAGATTCTAAGGCTAGCCCCTAAAGACTTTCAAATCTTTAATATAGAGAAAATAGAACTAATGAGATTATTTTCTGTTCTAGGGTCAGAGGAAAGGAATAGGGGAAGGGCAGTGTGGAGGAGAGGAAAGAAAGTGTGGGATGAGAAGAAAGAGGAGAGACGAGGAGGAGCAAGGGGACCCCGGGGAAGAGGAAGGCAGTTTGGCTTCCAACCCCTGCCTGGTGCATATAAAATATAGAACCTTAAAAAGTTTGTCTTTGGGGCTTCCCTGGTGGCGCAGTGGTTAAGAATCCGCCTGCCAGCGCAGGGCACACGGGTTCGAGACCTGGTCCGGGAGGATCCCACATGCCGCGGAGCAGCTGGGCCCGTGCGCCACAACTACTGGGCCTGCGCTCTAGAGCCCGTGGGCCACAACTACTGAAGCCCACGTGCCACAACCGCTGAAGCCCGCGTGCCTGGAGCCCGTGCTCCTCAACAAGAGAAGCCACCACAATGTGAAGCCCACGCAACGCAACGAAGAGTAGCCCCCGCTCGCGGCAACCAGAGAAAAGCCCCCGCGCAGAAACGAAGACCCAACGCAGCCAAAATAAATAAATAAAATAAAAAAAAAATTAAAAAAAAGTTTGTCTTTGGCTTCCTCCCATTTCCCTTTCTAGACCCTGACTTGGGACTTAATCTCGCCAGAGCCTCGGACTGCATGGGGCACTCCCAGAGCTCCTGCAGCACGCCCCAGCCCACCCTGCCCGTCGTGGACGCCATGCTCCAGAGTTTTCTACTCCTCCACTCCCCGTCCACACCCCCAGGCCTGCAGCTGCCCTTCTCAGCTCCGTGTTGGCAGCTGAGTAATCCATTAAGCTAACGCACCCTGATATATGGCAGATTGATCCTCCCAGGGACATGTGTATCTTTTCAAGATTACCCAAATTCACCTCTGAGTGGTAGATTCCCAGACAGTGGGCTGGAGGGACGTGACAATTTCAGGCTGTTTGTGTCGGGGGTGGTATTTTGAGAGAAAGGCCAGAGCACCTGCCAAGGGGTGTCTCACACAGTCTCTTAGAGGAGCTGGCAGGAGTGACTTCCAGGGCAGGGGGTGGGTGCTAGTATGGAAAGGTCATTGGCAATAAAAGATTTGCAGGTCAGAGATTAATCTCTCTGAGCAGTTCTGAGTGCGTGTGTGTGGGTGTGATTCCCTGTGTGTGCTGGGATAAGGCCAGAGGGAGAAGGTCAGTTTAGAGGAAAAGGTTGGAGTGCAGGGCTGGACGCAGGAGAACCGCTGAGGTAGGAGAAAGGGCCTCCCAGGGCCGGGGCCTCACTGTGGCAGCAGCAGGCCTGCCTCAGCAGAGACCACCTCCCAGGAGCACCGCTTGGCTGAGCACACTCTGCAGATTCTGGCCGCAGAACAGAAGGCTGTGCTGCCCGCTGCCCTGCACAGTTCCCTGATGGCCGGAGACCTGCTCAGAAAGTCCTGCCTCGGCGCCTATGGGCGGGCTGGGGTCTGAAGGGCTGGGTCTTTCCCAAAGGGCCTGCTGGTGGGAGGTAAGGGGACACTAAAGGGGCAGGGAGGATGGTGACAGGACCACTGCAAAGGCAGACACCTCCATCGCAGCCATGGGCCACACAGCAGGCTTAACCAGGGTGCTTCGGGCTGAAGTTGTCCTCCAGAATGAATCTTGGGCATCAGGCATATCGCTTCCTCACTTCAGCTGCCCCCGAGGCTCCCAGAGGATCCCAAACCTGCCGCTTGTTATTCCTCTGAAAGGGTCCACTGGCTGTGCAGGAAGTGAGGTGAGGAGGGAGGAAACCTCTTTGCTCACCAGGCCTTGGTACAACAGGAAAAGCTGCATACCTGTCCACATGGAAGGATTTAAAGCTGGATTTAAAGCCCTGCCTGGTTCATTGTGGAAATGTTCCCCCAGTTCTACCTCTCAAAGTCCCAGCCATCAATGGTGACAAGAGGTCAAACTAGAGGTTCAGGGGAGGGTTCTAGAGTGCTGATAACATCCTATTTCTTAATCTGGGTGGTGGCGATATGGGTGTGTGCTATGTATAAAAATTTATTCATCAAACTGCAGATGATAGATGGTGCAGCTACTTTGGAAGACAGTTTGGCAGTTCCTCAAAAATTTAATGGAGTTACCATTATGACCCAGCATTTCCACTCCTAGGTATACACCCCAAAGAATTGAAAATATATGCCACACAAAAAATGTGTGCGTGAGTGTTTATAGCAGCATTATTCATAACAGCTAAAAGGGAGAAATAACCCAAATGTCTAGCAGCTGGTGATGAGTGACAAACAAAATGTGATCCATCCATACCATGGTATATTACTCAACCATAAAAAGGAATGTTGTACTGATACATGCTACAGCATGAATGGTCCTTGAAAACATTATGCTTAGTGAAAGAAGCCAGTCACAAAAGACTACATATATAATAGTATGATTTTATTTATATGAAAAGTCCAGAGCAGGCAAATCCACCGAGATAGAATATATTGTAGATTAGTGATTGCTGGGGTCTGGGGGAGGGGGAAATGGAGAATGAGTGCTAATGGATATGGGATTTCTTTTGGGGTATGATGGGAATGTTCTGGAATTAGTTAGTGGCAATGGTTATACAATTCTGTGACTGTATGAAAGACGACTGAAGTGTATACTTTACAGGGGTGAATTTTATGGTGTGTGAATTTTATCTCAAAAACTGGATCAAGCGGTACACTTATGATTTGTTCCCTTTGATCTATGAATGTTATACCTTAATAATTATTTTTTTTTAATTTAAACGTGAAGATGCCACTTCTTTGTTGCTGTGGCTCCTGATTTAAAAAAAAAGTCACAGCAAAAATGCTGCCTCCTCTATGATGGCTCCCTCACCCCTGCACTGAGCTCCTTTAGCATTTAGTGCTGATACCCCGCTTACTGCTTATTGCTTGTAGAGCCTGGCCACTCAGAGTGCAGCCGTGAACAAGCACCCCTGTATCCCTCGGAGGCTTTTTAGATGTGCAACATTTCATGCCCCGCGGGCCTGCTAAATCAGACTCTGCCTTTCAACAAGATCACCAGGTAATTCGCACACACATTAAGGTTTGAGAAACACTGCTCTAGAGCAGGGGTCCCCAACACCCCTCCCCGGCCGTGGAAGAATTGTCTTCCATGAAACTGATCCCTGGTGCCAAAAAGGTTGGGGACCACTGGTCTAGAAGGCTTCCCCCACCTGCCTCCCCCTCCACCTGCTGCCTACACCTTATGACTGTCTTTGTCTCTCCCCACCTAGCGCTCATCAGCATTTGTGGATTCAGGGCTAGTGGCCTCAGAACTAAAGCCAATACCTACTCTAACTCTAAGACCAGGATAGAGAAACTGAAATCTGGGGACACTTTGGTCAGATAAAAGAATATGTCAACTCTGCACATCCAAAGTGAGGTCTCCAAATACCATTTCCCACCGAAAGGCATCAGAGCTTTGGGAGAAATGGCTGATTCTAGGTCTAAGCAGAAAATGTACAAGTCTTCTCAAGTCATGTTTAAAAGATTCAGGAACCAACTGGAAGAGACTCCCACTGATCAAAATGGGGCCACTTGAGCATCAGTAAGAATATTAACTGCAACGAATTGAAACACATCAAATGTGTTAAAAATCCATGGATTCACAGTAATACTAAAAACTAAACTAAACTCTGATTATTCACTGTTGGAGGATGGTAAGAAAGCAATTCATTGTTTTGAAAATGGTAAATAAAGGGAGGAAATCAAGCAGTTATCCTGGGTGTCAAACAGTAGATAAATAGTAATATCTGATTGTATCATTCCTCCTTTATTTATAAGTAGGAATACTTCTATGAAGGAGAAAATGATAGAATCAGATATGACTATTCTGAAAGAGTGATATTTCAAAAGATTCAGGCATTGACCACCTGCAGCATCTAGTATCAGGGAAAGAGACAAACAGACATCACGTGCCTCCTGTTGGAAGAATATCCCACCAGTGAAACCACACCTGAATATGATTAAGCTCTAGATCCAAGTACCAATTTACAGGAAAAATAGGGACAGAGATCCTGTAAAATTACACCATAGGAAGGTTATCAGCAAAATCTAGATTGTGGACAAATCTATAGAATAAACAACCCAGTGTCTTCAACAAACAAATTGAGAGGAAAAAAAAAGACAGGAGTAACCTATAGATTAAAACAAAAGTTAGAGCAGCCAATTTCAACAGGTGAACCTTATTTAAACCCTGATTCAAACTGTTTTTCTAAAAATCCATTTATGACAATTTTGAGACAATTGGGGAATTCGAACACCAGGAATTACTGGTTATGATACAAAAAGAGTTCTTTCTGAGTGATTTACTAAGACTTTTACAGATTAAATAGTATGATATCTGGGATTTGCTTCAGAATAATAGAAGATGGGCTAAATTGTTGAGGGGGGGATGGGGCCAGTGTGGACGTTGCTGGGCTTGACGGGTGGGTGATAGCGCATCATAGCATTCTGTCTACTTTGGTGTATGTTCAAAAGTCTCTAAAGTTAAAAAGCTAAGACAGACAAACAAAAGATTTATAACAAAGTGTTGATGTAAGAAAAACATATAAGCAAAACAAAACAGGGTGTAGGTAAAGGATCCATAACTGTCTAAGAACAATAAGATGACGTTTCTTGTTTCCTTCTCAACCTACTTTCCCATAACTAGATTTTTTGTAGCGTAATAATTTGCCTTCAGAAGTGTTCTACAGAATGGGACTCTCAACTCACAGTCCAGAGAATGAAGCAGAAACTTCAACGTTTTGAAAACTGAAGGAGAAAGAATTGGCTACAGAGACAATTATGGGGGACTTCCCTGGCGGTCCAGTGGTTAAGACTCTGTGCTTCCACTGCAGGGGGCGCGGGTTCGATCCCTGGTTGGGGAACTAGGATCCCACACGCCATGCTGTGCGGCCAAAAAAAAAAAAAAAAAGAATTATGGGTCAGAAATGAGCATAGCTCAGTTCACACCAGAGGCCCACCAGCCAAGGGCATGAGTCAGCCTGCAGATGTGCTCACGGCCGCGTTGGGGGTGGAAATAGTATGTCAGTTTAGCATCCTTCTCCCCAACAGAACCAAACGTTAGAGTCATGGGTTTGAACCCTGGCTGCACATTCGAATCACCTGGAAAGCTCTGGAAACACACAGATGCACAGGATTCCACCCTGGCCCCATTAAATCTCTGCAGGAGGCCCGAGGCTTCAGTGATTGCCAAAGCTCTCCCAGGTGACTGATCCTGACACGCAGCCAGAGCGAGAGGATTTTAGCCAGCCTGCCCACATTTAAATAGCTGGATAAACCTGCTGGGAAATGATGGCACTCACTGCCGGATAAATGACAAAGCGAGTTGGTAAGTGAAACACTGGGTGTCAACTTGATTCTGTTTGCTTTGAGTCACTTGAGGTCATTTGGAGCCACTGTGTCCAACCTGAGTCACTTTTCTCTGGGTCTTTGGGGTGTGGCTGAGATCCAAGGAGGCCAAAGGTTGGCTCCTGTGGGCTTGGCTGTGGGCTCCCGGGGCTGCAGGTTTTGGTGGCACATAGCAAGTACCAAGGGTAAAGAGCTGGCCAGCAGAAGTCATGGTCTGGATCAAGTTGGGGAAGGAAAGGTTTGGGGTCCACAAGGATGTCCTCCTGCTCTGTGCTGGGCTGTGAGTCAACCCCAGGAACACCCAGTGGCCAAGCCAGCAGCGCCAAGCCCAGATTCCATCTCCACGGCAACGAAATCCCTCCCGCGGGATCTGGGTCTGGCGCTGAATGGTGACCTTCATGGGTGCCACCGTAGAAAGTTCAACTAGCTAACTAACAGGGAACAGAGAGATTTCAAGTCAACGTGGGAGGGAGGCCCATGAGGGAGGGGATATATGTATACACACAGCTGATTCACTTTGTTCTACAGCAACAACTAACACAACATTGTAGAGCAATTATACGCCAATAAAAAAAATATGGAAAGAAAAAATAAAGTCAACGTGTCAGGAGCCACTGATCCCTGGCAGCTGAGGAAGGCAGTCTCTAAGCAATCGTGGCACATTATGGGAAAATGTGATTCGAGTTTCCGAACTTCCATTCCCAGTTATCCACCATGGCGCAGAGAAAGGCCCCTCACTGCAGCTTCCTCGCCGGGCAAGGTGGCTGGACATGTCCTCGGCCTGTGTGGGTGCTGCACGGCCTCCCTCCGGGCCGTCACTCGCAGGCCCACCTTGGCCCAGAGGCAAGCCCCACCCCCATGCAGGGCTTGTGACTCAGCTGATCACCTACCACACCTCCTTCTGCCCTGCCTCATTCCACTCTGGGTGTGACCCACCCTTTGACCTTCCCCTTGCCTCAGCCCCACCTGCTCTGACCACTGGCCGGCTCAGCGTTGCTCACGGCTCCTAGCCCTGGAGTTCTTCCAGCTTGGCCGCTCTCAAGAGCTTCCCTTCTCAGGCCAGTCCTACTCGCTATGTCCTGGCCCTCCTGGGACCTCCCCCTCTTTGGCCCTGGCCCAAGAGGTCCTGGCATCACTTACCTGCCGCCAGGTAACAATAAGACAGGAATCTATATCCCATCAACTGGGCAAGGATAAGTTTAAGACTCTCAAAGATCTTCAAGCGAGACGTCCTTGGGTCCATATGAGCCTGGAGGAAGGCAGTGTGTTGTGGGTATGAGGGCAAGATCCATGGCCTATGGGATCAGGACAGTTCCCTGGAGGAGGAAGGACTTGAAGCAGGTAAGGAAGACAGGCTGGCTATTAGTTTGCGGGTGAGAAGTAGTGGGAATGCACAGTCGTGTGGGTGGTGACTGGAGACACGTCAGGAGAAAATGGGCTCTGAGAACCCCTGTGGGCGGGGGTGATACCCAAAATATTTAACCACCTGCCCGACCCTACGTCTGTGCCAGCTGTGACCCTCCAGTTGCTGGGTTATGGGGAGGTCTGCGGGGTCTTGGGGGAGAACCAGGGTAATGATGGGCAGGTCACAGTTGGGTTGGGTGGTGGACTCAGAGGAACAGCTGTTTACCTCCCAGGATGGAAGTGTTTCGGGGTTTCAACAGTCCTCGGGACCATGAGTAGCATGTACCACGGAAGCTCTGCCCAGCCCGTGGGTGGGGCAGTGGCCACAAGGTGTGAGCCCAGCATACAGACACTATGACTGGACACCTCAGCTGCATACTGTCTGCAGGAGGACACAGCCGTGAGTCAGGAGTTGCTGGGTTTCCTTCCTTCTCGAAAAGGATGGTATGTTCCAGCATAGTGCCGAGGACCCTGCAGTCATCTGCTGCCTTTGGAAAAGCTGTGACATCTCTATCCTGACTCAGCCATCGCCAGCCATAGCCCAGGCCCCACCCAGGAGAAGCCGGGAGCCTCCCAGCCTAGTCCCCGACTTGGAGGCTTGCAGCCTTCCTTGGGAGGAGGACTCCAGCCTCAGTTGGTCTTGTGAAGTCAGAAAAAAATATCAGGGACATGAGGCTGGGAGGTTTGATGACTCATTTAGAGCCAGGAATGTCAAAGGATTGTCCCTGGGACATGACGGGGTAGTTATAACCTTTATGCTGGGGGCTGGCTGCTGCACAGGGGCTCTCGCCTGCAGAGGCTTTGCTGGGAGAGAAGCCCTCCTCCTGTGAGGCGCGGGCATTCAGGGACACGGGTGGGGATCTGGCAGGAGTCGCATAGCAAGGCTTTGACAGGCCAGGAATCCTAACTTCAGGGACCGGGAGAAGAAGAACCCCAAACACTGTTACTGTAGGCAGAGCGAGACGGCAGCTGAAAGCTCAGCACAGCCACTCCAGCAGAGCCCGGGTGGCGGGGGGCACGGAACTGGCTGACTGGCTTAAGCGGGGAAGGAACTTACTCAGTGGATGTGGGGATGCACACAGATGTCATCAGCGGGGAGGCTGGAGACCCACGCGGGGGAAACGTCCCAAGGCAGGAGACCCAGCCGAGGCCACGCTACGGTTAGGATGCCACTGCCAGGACTGCTGCCACTGGCCACGGCACGCTGCCTTCACAGATGGTCTTCTGGCCGAGCTGCCACAGCCCCAGATGAGATCTCTTCTGTCCCTGCACCTTTCCCATCCCAGGTCAGAGCCCCCAGTTGCCTGGGCCATTTCCTCAACACCTTCCTGATCCCCCAAAGGCCTGATGGACTGCACTGAAAGATCAGTTTCCATCACCATCCATTCAAGAACTCTCTTCTCTCCTTGCCACAGTTAATACTCCAGCCCCAAATGCTCCCTCCCTGCCTCCAGGACCAGAGTCATACACCCAACTTGGATGTTTGAAAGGCATCTCCTCTGAACACATCCAAGCCAGAACTCTGGATTCACATTCCCCCGACACCCCATTCCTCCCCAAGCCTTCCCTGTCACAGTTAATGGCATACTTCTTTTTTTATAAAGAGGGAGAGCTGTGCAGTAGTTAAACACTGAGTTCACTCAAATCCGAGCTTTTCCACTTGCTAGCCATGTGAAACTATGCAAATGGATTAAACTCTCTGTGCCTCAGTTTCTTCTTCTGTAAAATGGGGACAATAAAAACACCTAGTTCATAGGAGTGTTGTCAAGTTTTTTTTAAATTTATTTTCATTTGGTTGTGCTGAGTCTTAGTTGCAGCAGGTGGGCTCCTTAGTTGCGGCAGTGGGGCTCCTTAGTTGCGGCATGCATGTGGGATCTAGTTCCCTGACCAAGGATTAAACCTGGGCCCCCTGCATCGGGAGTGTGGAGTCTTATCGGCTGCGCCACCAGGGAAGTCCCCTGTTGTCAAGTTGTAATGGCTTTAAAATATGCCAAGGGTTCAGAAGAGTTAGCCTGGCTAACGGTACACGTTAGGAGTTGTCATCCTTCCAGTGGCTCAGGACAAAACCCTGAAAAGGATATTTCTCTCTTTCCCTCACACATCATATCTAAATCCATCAGCGATTCCTGTCCATTCCACCCTCAGATACATATCCCAAATCTGACCTCCTCCCACCATCTCTATTGCTACTGGCCTAGGCCAAGCTACATCGTCACTTCTGATGACCTCCTAACCAGTCTCCCTGCTCCTGTTATTGCCATACTCCCCTCATCAGTTCTCCAAATGGCAGCCAGAGTGATCTTTAAAAAATGTAAATCAGAAAAAAAAAAAAGGAATTCCCTGGTGGTCCAGGGGTTAGGACTTGGTGCTTTCTTAGTTCCTGGTCAGGGAACTAAGATCCTGCAAGCCATGCGGAGCAGCCAAAAAAAAAATGTAAAATCAGATCACATCCCTCCTTTTCAGACTCAGAACATAAGTCACACCTCTTACTATGGCTGGCAAGACCCCACCTGTTTTGGCCCTTGGCCACCTCTCACACCTCATCTTCTACAACTTCCCCTCCCTTCCTTGGCTCTGAGTGTCAGTTGGTCCCTCCGTTACCCTGTTCTGTCTAGAATAAT
Organism: Balaenoptera musculus; assembly: GCF_009873245.2. Lineage (NCBI taxonomy): Eukaryota > Metazoa > Chordata > Mammalia > Artiodactyla > Balaenopteridae > Balaenoptera > Balaenoptera musculus. Next base: position 133,949,249 of record NC_045785.1, read on the forward strand.
GCTAGAGTAGAGGAGGTGGATCAGGGGCTGTCATCCTATGGTGGTGAGGGGAAATTTCTCTGAGGAGGAGACATGTGGGCACACTTGAACAAGTATTGGAGAAAGTCATGCAAATACCTGGTGTGAGGAAGCATACATACATACATATATACACACATGTCTGCACAATGAGTTGATTTTCTACAAATGGTGTTCAGTGAGGCCCCCAAACCCCACTGGGGAGGTATCCAGAGTTTCAAGGCAGCCTCAGGTGTGGGAATGCAGACCTGGTCGGCTGGAGGAGTCCTGCTCTGGCCGCCAGGTACCACTTTCCTATTCCCACATCAGCCAGAGGGCCATGTCAAGGGCTGGTGGGCGGAGGACAAGCCGGATGGATTCGGGTGTTCTATCACCTCCCGGCTGGAAGCAGCATCCTCAGGGGAAGGAGGTGAAATCCACAACACCCTCCCCTTCTCCGAAGCCTCCCTTCCCCTCTCTGAGCCTTTCTCTGCCCCCACAGGTAGGGGAAGTTGCCAGCGGAAAACATCGCTTTGCTTTTCCGAGGCGAAAAGAGAAGAAGCACCGAGACCCATAGGAGAGCTACCCGGGCCGCAGAAGGGGGTGCAGTTTCCTGGGCAGCTTCCTTCGGATTTCAGGGACTGAAGTTTAAAGGACAAGGGCAGCTCAGTGAATAAATGAATGCTTCTAAGGCATGGACCTCAAGGTCCCCAAGACATAGACTGGTAATAGTCCTGCAGACCTCTCACTTCTGCCACGGGCTGTGATAGAGTCCGCTGGCCCAGAACGTGACCCTGGGGAAAATTTCAAGCGCCGCTGAAATAGTAATGTTACTGTCTTCGTCCGCGCTGTTGATATTACTGCCATTCCGGTCTCTTCGTTTGCTAAGAGTGGATTCGTTCCTGGCACAGGAATGACAGCAACCTAACACCGCGCACTACTCGGCGCCAGGCACTGTTCTTAATTGTCTCGGTGTCCAGCGCGAGCGGCGGGAGGGAGCCGGGGTCGTGGGGTGCAGTTTCCGCGGCGCCCACTGGGTGGCGCAGGCGTCGCACTCTGTCTGGAGCCGGGAGCCAGAGGCGGGCTGACCTCTAGGGAGGGGGTCCCGGGAGGAGGAGGGCCCCTCATCTGTGACAGAGGACCCCGGCGTCGCAGCCCCGAGCTGGGAGGCCCGCTGCGGCCTCACCCCGGCTTGGGTTCCGACAAAAGCCTTCTGTTTGCTTTCCAGAAACTTTTCTCCTCGGGGATTCGCATCCCGCAGAGCAGGCTCCAAGGCCACGCACGGGCTTGGCCACAGATGTACTGGAACGGGGGTAAAAGGAGGGGGGGGGGCGGAGCGGGGAGAGGGAGGAGGGGGGCTCTTGCAGAGAGAACTGAGGAGGCACAAGGCGGTCAGTGGTCAAGGCCAGGCCTGCGGTCAGCCTTCTTGGTTTGCTAGTTAGCCAGCCTGCTGCGTCCTGATCTTGGGGTTCTCATGCAGGTGCTGGGGCGGGAAAGGGAGGCTCTCCCGGGAGAGGGGAGCCAAGAGGAGGAGATGGGGGCAGAGTAGCGGAGAGGCGCAGGACTAGGCACCTTGGCAGGTAGGGCCCAAGCCCGCTGGGATGAAGTGGGGCCCTCCCCTGCCCCACTACTTCCTCTCCCTCCTGGGTACAGCTGTTTGGCATTTTCTCCCGAGGTTCTCTGATTCTTGTGGGAACCTGCCCTCTCGCCCTGCTTCTGACTTGACCCTTCTTCCGCGTCTGGGCAGTGCACCATCTGCCTAATTTGAATCTGCTTTTTGCTTGTGAGAAGAGAAACAGGTGAGGTGTGAGGCACTGGAGCGGCACATGCACACCACTCCCGGGATGTTTCTCCACACACAGCAGGGACCTAGTGTTTATTGTCCAACTGTGTAAGAGGGCACTGGAGAGGGACGTGAGAATAACGTGCCCCTGGGCTATGTTATCAAATGCACATTCCACCTTCTCATTCGGAAAGGTTCTAATTCAGGAAGATAAGGACAGGGCCCAGGAATCTGCATTTTAACAAACACCATACCAAGTCATGGTGGGTAGGCCACACTTGGAGAGATACCAGCCAAAGCTTTTGGGCACCACTGTTCCACGAGGAGACACTTGGAGTCAGCAGTTCCTCCTTCCTTTGTGAGCATTGCCTCTGGCTTGGTGTGGCTTCAGGCTCAGCAACTCCTTGAGCGTTTTGTCCCCTGCCCTCAGCCTCTTCAGCTTTCCCAGGCCCGGTTTTTCTTATTTTTCTTTTTCCTGACCTCACTGGAACATTGAACCCCATTCTTTCAGAAGGTAAGCTCTTTATTAGCATCAGCCTGGACTCTTAGGAATCCTCAAACAGTTGTGCAGCATTGGATTAATTCTGTAAGAAATGAAATTTTTAAATTTTCCAGCCGTTCTTATAGAACCTGCATTCTGCAACCACGTCATTTTCTTTTCTTAAATGGTTCTGATTTGAGCCTAAAACACACCCCCTCCACTCCCACCCCCATTCCTCTGAGCCTCCTGAACTCCAGATCTTTGTGCTGTCAATCATAATTTCTTTCATTCTTTTTATTTTTCATGGAATTAGGCAAAAAAAAATTTTTTTTTAAACAAAAGATAGAAAATGTCTAAATTTCTTGATCTCCTGGAAGAACTTAAGGTAACTAAACTTCTCTGGGGTTTATTTTCCCTCATGGCTCAACCTTCTATCGTAAAAATAGAAAGTTGGCAGACAAATAAATTATACAGAGAGTCCTCAAAGTTGGGTATTTTATTATTGCATTTTTAAGAGCAGTATTTTGTAATTGCTCTGATAATACAAGGGATGATATTTGTGAGAGTGAGCCCACAACACCTTCCCTGCTGGTGTCTGCCCTCTAAGAAGCCTGTGTGATGGATGCACAGCACCAGGAGGGGACCATCACAGAACATTAATAAGGAGGAAGCTGAGTGCTGGCGCCTGGAGAGACAGAAAGCAGTAACTAGGCCAGACAGGCCTGTCATTTTCGCGCTTTGAGCAAGAAGTGAAAAATGGAAAATGGTCCCTCTACCTTCCCAGCAAATACAGGGCCTGGCTCAGAATTTCCTCTGACTTTGTGTCCCCAAGACACTGGCTGCCCAATTACATGGAGCTGGATCCAGAGAGAAACTGTTCGTGAGAGTTCAGGAAAATGAATGTTCCCTCAGCTCCGTGAGGGCAGATGGGTTCTGGGTGAGATGGGAGATCTTGGGGAAGGTCATAACTGAGCCCCCGATGCATCTAGAACCCTTTACATTTTCATTTTTCTAAAATGTTTGTCACTTTCTAAAAATTATATTTTCAAGTTAGATTCGGTAATGTGTTTTCCAATATTTAACAGGGACTCAAGGAAGAGATAATGCAGGACTTCCTTGGTGGTCCAGTGATTAAGACTCCACGCTCCCAATGCAGGGGGCCCAGGTTCAATTCCTGGTCAGGGAACTAGATCCCGCATGCGTGCCACAACTAAGAGCCCGCATGCCACACCTAAGGCCTGGCGCAGCAAAATAAATAAATAAATATTAAAAAAAAAAAAAAAGAAAGAGATAATGCATTTCTTTGTTGGGTAGAAGGGTGCTAAACTTGCAAGAATCTTCTTCTTGTACTACAGAAATGGCAGTTCTGCTTCTTTGCTAGCCACGGAGATCTTGCTCTGCAGCAGCTACAGCCAGTGTGGGGCCCCCAGCCCAGGACGAGAACAGGACCACACCCGGCTCCTCCAGGCAGCTGCTGGACTCCAGGACACTGACTCTGCAAGATTTATTTTGACCACGTAAGTGCCACGTGCGCTGTTTCCACTTCTTACATTTCTCCGTTCTCCCTGAGAGGGGTCTGCGTCATTCCCTGTTTACAGAAGGGGAAAGGGAGGCTGAGGGAGGCTAACACCTGGCCCCAAGTCACAATCCCCCCGAATGTGGTGCTGCCCACCTGGGCATCCCGGATGCCTTGACCACCAAGGGCTTCAGCAAGTGCATGTGCAACAAAGGACAAAAGAAGGGCTCTGGGATCAAGCCCAGTTGCTCTGATTCACATTCCAAATTCTTTCCACTTCATCAAAAAGCCAGGACAATGATCTTCAGCTGTTTCATTGAAGACCTAAGAAATCTGTGTCCCCACCTTCTCTGCTTTAACTCTGGAGCTGCGTAAGCCGATCATCATTTCATGCCCTAAACCAAAGTAGAAACTCTACAGTTATAAACATGAACATCACAAAGGCTATTCTCTGGCCCATGGGGAAGACAAGTACCTACAGGACAGCTACACGGAGCCTTGAGGTTTATTTCTTAAGTCACCACCAGGCCATCCCAGAATGGCATTTTGGAGATAGACAGAGAAAATGAAAATGTTCCCACTCTGATTTGTTACTTGTAATGACACCAAGCAAAGGACTGAGGGGACGATTCTGGGCCAAACTTGGAAGGCCAGGAGGAACACGCCTGTGTCATGTAAACATAATCCAAAGCAGCTTGTGTCAGACAAACATTTCGCTTCTGAAACTCCTGAAACCTTCTTGGCCCTTGAATGTGGTAATTCGTCTGAACATTTTATTTTACTTTATTTTATTTTATTTTTTCACTCCTTGCTTTTTAAAAAAAATACATTTATTTATTTATTTATTTTTGGCTGCGTTGGGTCTTCGTTGCTGCACGTGGGCTTTCTCTAGTTGCAGTGAGCAGGGGCTACTCTTTGTTGCAGTGTGCGTGCTTCTCATTGCGGTGGCTCCTCTTGTTGAGGAGCGTGGGCTCTAGGTGTGCGGGCTTCAGTAGTTGTGGCTCGAGAATGCAGGTTCAGTAGTTGTGGTGCATGGACTTAGTTGCTACGCGGCATGTGGGATCTTCCCAGACCAGGGCTCGAACCCATATCCCCTGCATTTGCAGGCAGATTCTTAACCAATGTGCCACCCGGGAAGTCCCAAAACTCATTCCCTTCTTTAACCTCATCTAAAGTTTTATAACGAGCAGAATACACCGCAGTATTAAAAAAAAAAAAAATCCACTTATATTTGACTGGACTCCTTTCTCCAATACCCACTTTGGGGTCAGGAACTACATCCTCAATGAGAAGAATGATAATGCCTAGTAAGCACTGCCTTTAGATCCAGGCAAGAGGAATCCTGGTCCTGATGCAGCACTTTCATGGGATAAGCCCACATCCTCCCTTCTGGACTATTTCCCAAGTACTTGGGGCCACATAAGCCCCTTTTCAGGTCTGTCTTTCCTGGATAGACCATGTTGCCAGTTCCTGGAATGGCCAAGGGGGAGCTGTTTGCAGGGGGTCTGCTTGGACACAGAGCTGGGTATCTGCCTACCTCACGTGAGAGCTTTCATGCCACCAGAGCCTGGTGGGAATAAAAGGGGGTTGGACAGCAGGCCGGGCACCAAGACTCTCTCCCTGTGCCACTGCATTCTAGTACAGAGTTCCAAGGAGGCCAAAAATTCTATGTCTGGACTGGACTTTCCAGCCTCGTGTTGCTCTGAGGAACTTAAGAAAAGGCAATGAGGTAGAGGCACTTTATGGGCAGAGGTTGCCTGGCTTGCAGTGGGAGGGGCATGGAGAGGTCTCCCGGCAACAGGGCTGTGGGCTTCCGTTGGATCTCTTCTTCTAGGCTCCACACATATCTGAGGCAGCCTGGGCATGTCCTGGCTAACTCAGTCCCTGAAGGTTCTGTTTAATTCTCCTCTTGCTATTGCTGTCACCTAACTGGAGCTAAGAAACGAGTCATCAAAATAATGAAATGCCTAGTTAAGCTTAAAAACAAAACTAGGGGACTTTCTAAATAATAAGTTATAAAAAACAAAGTGGAAACTGCAGTTCCCCATAATGAATTCAAAGACTCTGTTCCAAGATGGAAATAATGTTAAATAAGGGAGTTTAAGGCAAAGGAGGTGGTTAGAAGAGAAAGGTGACTGACATGGAACTGAGAATATATCAAGGCTCCATCTCAAAAACAGATGTGTATCATTTGTAGCAACGGTTCTGTGTGTTGCTCTTTTGATTTAAAATATAGCATAACTTCACTCTTTTAGATGCCACTAACCTAAAATATGGATAAGTGTACATGGTCAGGCTAGACTGACACTTTCTTCTACCCCACTTAAAAGATTTACTAAGAAAATTGAGTGGACAAACAGGAGTGCAAAGGGAATGTCAGGTTTAATTAAGAAATCAGCTCGTTAAAGGACTTTAGCACAGTAATTGTTGGTATGCACATGGTGCTGTGAACTATAAATGGGTCATCCATTCTTTGAAAGAGACTGAAAGGGATCTCTTCTTGGAAGGACTTGGGGAGCCTTTCAAGTTGTTGAAAGGTAGCAAGTTGCATTTCATCCCCATCAAGCAGTAATGATTGAGTCCTTTTAAGCCTAACAACAATAGGTAATATCTTCTAGGCATTTACTACATACTAGGCCCTTGGATGAGTGCTTTCCTAGCATTTAGCCCTCACAACAAGCCTATGAAATAATGTGTACTAGTATTATGGCCATTTTACAGATGAGGAGATTGAGGCACTGGGAGGCCAAGGGCCGTGCCCAAGTTAGCCAGCTAAATACTAGGTATACAAAGACAGGTACAATCAGCTCTCTGCCTTTAGGAAGTTTGCTATCTAGTATTTTTTTAACGTTGTAAATTTTCTAATTTTAATAAGCTCAGATCAGCTTCATCTTCCAACTGATCTGAATTGGGTAAGTTTCACTATAGTAAAACAACATGAGATATTTTTCTAACCAATTAACTATTGTCATGGATTATAATACGAATGAGGGGAGAACTGTCTGATGGAATATCCAGTCCACACTTGGGAATCGACTGCCTGAAGAACATTCTCATTTCCAGATTGGAACATGGTATGTATTATGCCTGAACGATGACAAAAACAGTGCTGATTTTGTAACAAAACCTCAGGGAAGCTATTAACAAGTTGGCATTTCTAATTCATGTGGAGATGATCATTTTATTTATCAGAAAATTGCAGCAGTGGTATTCATTTAATTAAGAATCTGGTACTGTGGAAGGGAAATTCTGTGAAGTTTGTAATATTGCAGACAAACATGAATTCAAACGCAAAAGAAAATTGGTTACGTATCTAAGGGTCAGCTTCTTTTCCTTTGACCCTCTCGTTTTACATGGTTTGAGAGCTGCTTCACAAAGGAATATCATTATGTTGTATCATTTTATAAGATTTTTTTTATGGCAAATTCATCTAACTAGTAACTGTACTAGGCTCCTAAAGAGCCAGAAAGAAAAGTGCTTCCAACGTTTGACAACAGCTAAGGAAACTATCTCTGTGTATTGGAAGGCAGGTTAACATCTAGCTGCTTTCTTAATTGTAAATAAAGCATTGGCATATTCTAATCTAGTTAACAGGCATTATAAAATCAAAAAAGTAAGAAAGCAGGTTTGAATGAGACGGAATCTGAGAAAAGCAGAGAATGGGAATCAGATGGAAACTGGAAGGGGACGAAGAGTTTGGAAAAGGTGGCAGAGGAGAGCACCCACTCTTGGTGGCTGACACCCCACCTTCGCCAGGAAACACTGCTCACCTGTCGAAGCCTTAGGCCTGCTTATCTCCTGCATCCAGGTGCCTGCCAGTGGGTGTGCCACTTCCATGGCCCAGCCTTCCTAAGCCGCCTCACCTCCAGGTCTGGATTCATTGTTTACAGTAAGCGTTTGTTGAGCACTAGTTATGTGCCAGGTGCTGGGCTGGGTCACACCCATGAACAAGGAGAACAGGTCCCTGGCCTCTAAAGCGGATGTTCTGGTCAGAGGAGACAGCTGTAAACAAGTAGATAAATAATTGTGAGAGATGCAGATGGCAATCTGTGCTGTGATGAAAATAAAGCAAGGTAAGGGGATTGAGTGTGATGGAGGAACACAGGTGATTAGAGAAGGCCTCTCTGAGGTCGTGACATGTTAGCAGGGAAGGAGCCAGCCATGGGAGGCTCCAGGGGGAGAGCACTCCAGACAGAGCAAGTACCAGGGCCCTGGGGCAGGTAGGAGTTTGTTGTATCTGAGGATGAGCAAGAAGGTGCCAATGTAGCTGAACTGTAGGAGGGGAGAAAGTAGGAGATGAGGGTGGAGAAGTCACAGATCCTGTGGTCGTCTAGGCCAGGACCAAACCCCTGGATTCTCTTCTAAGTGGAATGGGAAGTGATTGGAGGATCTTAAGTAGGGAGGTGATAAGATCGATTTCCATTTTCCAAATATTATTCCGTGGAGCCTGGGTTATAGGCAGTTGAGAGTAAGGAGGCGAGTGAAGAGAGTGACCAGTCATAGCATCCCTCTTCTTCCCCAGAGGTGAGTGCAGGAGTGGGTCTGTACCCCTGCTGGGGGCCTGAAGCCCATCCGTAGGATGTTTCTGTGGAAGTTAGAAGGTCAGACTCTCTTTCCTCTCTTTGGTGCTGAGCCACAACTTCTGCCACTTGAAGGAGCCAGAGTAAGTGATAAGGGGCTGAGAGAGGTATGGGCAGCGTCAAGGCCACATCTGCCTTCCCTGAGGTCCCAGGGCTGCCCGGGCTCCTCCAGCTCTTCCTTTGATTCCAGAGCTTTTAGCTGAAGGAGTTCTAACAAACACACGGAGGTTAGAGATGGAAAGCAGAAGGCCAGGAAGGAGTGGAGGAAAAAAAGAGGGGGAGATTGACCTTGGCCTTGAACGTGGGTGGGATCCAGGAGGAGTGAAGCAGAGATGCGCGAGCTTTGGCCCAGAGATCTCAGGCAGTGAGGACTCTGTGATCCTGGCAAGAAGACAAGTGTGTGTTTTCTGTCCAAACATCCAAGTTACTCATTTCCCCAGGTGACGCTGCAGCTGGGAGACCTGTGAACAGTCCCACAGCTAATAGCTCACAATTCTGGGTTTAAAAAAACGAGGATGGTATTTAAACCAAGAAACAAGAAAACAAACAAGGGCAGTGCCTTAGTGTGTATTGCACAGGGGGTAAAGCAAAATTAATTCACAAAGATTTCCTTTAAAATATAGGGAAAGAGGTCCTGACACTTTTCTACAAATTCTAATGGAAATTAATAAAGATGAGCAAAAATATCACAAATATTGTCATTATTCTGTGTGACATCCTGTTATTTTATTGTAGTGAATGCGAAGTATTTACAAAGGATTTAGTAGCTTCTCTCTTGCCTCGACCTCCTGCTCTCCGTTTTTCTGGTAAGGGTTTAAGTTCCTCAATCACCAGTTGTCTGACCAGCCACAGAAGTTGCAGCCTAACCCCGTGCAGCAGGTAGACGTTAAGTCTGGAATGACTTAACCTGCTCCGGGAAGAGGTTGATGAATCTGAATGGGAGGTAGAGGTTATATGTGGGAGGGGAGGAAACCTTCGTTCTAAAGCAGGACATCTGGTGTCCCTTCGCAGGCATTGCTCCCATTCAAGCTGTCCTCACGTTCTCCATCATCGGCCACATGATATCCTATGGGGCTAGGGTCACCCTTTGGCGAAGTGGGAGAAATGCCCTCCCAAAGGGGCCTCTAAAAAGTGCTGCTGCTGCTGTGTGTGTGTGTGTGTGTTAAAGTTTAGTGCAATGGTCTTTCCAGCTTCTACTTACAGCTCCCGCTCTCCCTAGATCAGGGCCAGGCATCGATTTGATGTCAAACATCAACTTTTCCTCAGCCTTCACTGAGGCTTGCACTCCTCACACAGTCAAGGTTCTCTTGCCGCCTCTCTTAAAATGAGTTCTTTCCCAGGCCAGGCAGCACCTCGGTCCCTCACATAAGGAGACTGTAGGTGGGCCAATCGCACCAGTTCACCCGGCATTTCTAGACACACCCACCCTCTTCCCATCCCCCACTTCAAGTGCCTATACCAAGTGGGTTCGAGGAGCAAATCTGTGTTTAAATGAGATTAGACTGGCAGCCAAGGACAGGATGATTTAGCCTGCAGCAGAATCTTCTGGAACACTTGTTAAAAATACAGACTCCCGGACCCTACCTGGATAGTGTCATTCACTAGGTCAGGGCAGGGCCTGAGAATCTGCATTTTAAACTCCTGCATGTGTCCCACCCTCACCTCCACCCCCATGATTCTGATGCATTGACTGTCAGACCTGGCTGAGAGGGAAGCAAAGCTGGAGGTCAGGAGGTCAGTGTGGAGCTTACATTGTACGGGAGAGATGCCTGAGACCCTCAGCAGAGAGAGGAAGGGAAGGAGACGGACACCAGGGACACAGTGCGGAGGCAGAGGAAAGGAAGCTGGGAGGGAGCGGGGTCCGCCGCTCCCTGGTCTGCGTCCAGGCCAGAGCCCACTTTTCCAGCAGGTTGCGGCTCTCACACGTGTAGGGAGGGGGCCTGGGCTGTGTCTCCTCCTTCTGGCTCCAGCTGGCTCTGCTCCCCTGACAGCAGCTCTCTCCCTGGGGACAAGCCAGGGCCACTCCCTGGGAAGGCTCAGGTTACAGCTGTGCCCTGGCCTCAAACTCGGCCTCTACATGGCCCTGCCCGGTAAAGTTACCAAATGCGAAGTGTGACAGATTCCTGGAGGAGGACAGAGCGTGGAAACCATGGCTGATCCCAAAGTGTTGTCTTTTATGTCCCAAACCCACTTGGGGATAACAACGGCACCTGATATTTCCAGAACCCTCTTCTGGGGGCTTTCAAAATGCCTTGACTCCATGGGGATCGTGATCCTGGGACTTCTTTTTTTTATGTACATAATGGATTGTCACATACAAGTGTCAAGGTTATTTTTCTTCTTCATCTATTCGCTATTTAAGTGGGGGGAGCATTAATCTCATTTTATAGACATGGATCATTTCCGGATATAAATGGCTCCCTAGTTTTAGAGACTCTAACTTGAAGCTCCTCTTTTCTTTCCTTTTTTTCTTTTTTAAAAATTATTTATTTATTGGCTGCATCAGGTTTTTGCTGCTGCGTGCGGGCTTTCTCTAGTTGCGGCGAGCAGGGGCTACTCTTCATGGCGGTGCACGGGCTTCTCATTGCGGTGGCTTCTCTTGTTGCAGAGCACGGGCTCTAGGCGTGCGGGCTTCAGTAGTTGTGGCACACGGGCTCAGTAGTTGTGGCTCGTGGGCTCAGTAGTTGCGGCACGTGGGCTCAGTAGTTGTGGTGCACGGGCTTAGTTGCTCCACAGCGCGAAGCCCCTCTTTTCTCACAGAGCTGTCTCATTTGTGTTAAGGAGGGCCGTTCTTTGTGGGTGGTCCCCGTGGGCCTTAGAGAACCATTTTACCCAGGGAGCCTCACCTGAGAAGTTGCCTCCAGCTGGCTTTGTGTTCATCCAGAGCACCTGGTTCAGGCTTCCGCCCAGAATGGCAACCTCGTAAATGCTGCTGACCCTCACCCTGGATCTAGCCTTCACCAAGGGAAGGGGCTCTGTGCCTTTAGCCCAAAGACTTCATGGAGATAATGGGATCCTTCCACAGACGAGGTAGGAAATGGGGGTTAGGGTCAGAGGGATTATCTTAACTCCCTAGAGAAAAGTATCGTGGCAAAGCTTGTGTTGAGGCTTAACTGGGAGACGCAATATCAAGGCATCCAGAGTGAGGGGAAGGGAAGGAAATGTAAGGCTGCACAAAAGGAGGCAGCCTTGAGCTTGGTCACGCAGGATGTCTTCCAGACAGGCCAAGGGGATCCGTCCGTAGGTCAGAGTAGGAAGAGGAAGAAAAAGGACTTTATCATCTGTGGGCTCCTTCCTGTCTCCTGTCTTTCTCTGGTCAAAGTTCCCTCCATGGCTTGTTAGTTCCTCCGCAGTTCTGACTGTGTTACCTGTCTCCCGTAAGCAGTCACTGGGGAAGCTGGACCCCGGACCCCACGCTTCATTCATTCGGATTGGGCCTGGTGTCAGACAAGTAAAAAACATGCAGAAGCCCAGTGTTCACCCAGGGTTATTAGCAGTAGCTGCTGAAGCCAGAGGACAGGTGGGCGAGCAGACTTGCGAGACACATAAACCGAGTTTGCTTCGGTGATAAACAAGGAGTTAGGGATTAAAAAAAAAAAAAAAAGTAGGCTTCTTGTTTGTTTGTTTGTCTTTCCACTGAAACTTTGGCCCTACTAGACCTCCAAGTGCCATTTACAACTTACTCCTCTCTTGAGACTGGCATCTGCCTTTAGCAACATATGACAGTGGAAAGGAGAGTCCTGGAGAAGTTGTGGGGGAAAAAGATTCAAATGTCCTCATGTCCCAGACTACCCCACCTCATTTCTTTGCCATGCTCTACTACTTACTGTGTGACCTTGTGGAAGCCACTTAACCTCTCTGAGCTGGTATGGCAATTTCATGAGGGTCAGCATAATGCATACAACACAAGGTCCTTTAGAGAAGTCTGTGAAATAACAGATGCATAAGCACTTTGAAAACTCTGGTGTGCTCTCGAAGGCGATGGGCTCTTGTTAGCGCTCCCCTCTCTTCCTGCAGCCCCACCTACCATCCCTCTTGAGACACTCTGGCTTCTTTCTCAGGCCTTCCTGGGCTTGGTTCCAGCTGCGTTTCTAGCAAGAATCTCTTCAGTTCTGGCCCCAACCCCATTTGCTCCTTCAAGCTCATCTATCCCTTGAAACAACCTCGCCTTGGCCCTTTATGAGGGAGAATTCTGACATTCATATGAGGGATCCTACTCTTTTAGCTATAATGGTTTGCTAGGGCAACGATTTCACAATTTCACAATAAAAGGAGCTTTCTTTTCAAACAATGAGTAAGCTCTGCACAAGTACTAACAAGTCGGGAACCATAACAACTTGCATGGGAAAAGCTGGTCTGACTGTATCCCGGCGTCTTTATATTCAGGCTCAAAAGAAATGCAGGTTAGCTTGTTTGTTTCACTGCTAAGCCTTTTTTCGCTCAACACCCTTTCCTTCGCATTGTCTCATTTTAGCCTCCCAATGACCCCTATGAGGTAGGAAGGGCACCTCCATTTTTACAGTGGAGGAAGTGGAGGATAAAAAAAAAAACCCGAGTGATTTTTCCCAAGGTCCCAAACAGCCAGTCTGAGGTCAGATCAAATGAGAAACTGTGTCTTTTAGTTCCTAGTATTTTCTGTTGAACATTGCTACCATCATTTTCACGTGTCCCTATTCCCTTTATTCTTGATTTTCACAAGAACTTCTGTCTCCAGGGAAAGTGTCCTGGCTTCTAGCAGGTGCTTGTGTTCTTGGTAACACGATTTCTTTGATTCACCAAGAAAGTCAGTTGCAGAACCATGTGGCCACTAGAGACCAGCCCAAGACCACACGGCCAACCTCTTCCCTTGAGCTCAGGGGAGGCCTGAACCAGTGTTTCCTAGCTGGTTGAGGGAGCCTTGGGGTGCCATGACCTGCCCCAGAGTTCAGAGCTGAAGAAAGGCCCAGGTTACCCCGAACTGAACCTCATGTTTTGGGGCTCCCCTCATGGGAGTCTGAGCCTTACCCTCCACCTCCATCCCCAGAGGCTTGATGGCCAGATGGGGGACCTCCAGATCTTTTATTATGCTGAATGTTGTCCTGCTGGTTTCTGTTTTTCTCGGGGGACTGTGCAAGGTGATGGCATTCTGAGAGGGAATCTGGGGGATGGAAGTGGAGTGAGCATGGGCTGGAGAGGTAGAAAAAGAGGTTGGGAGAGGAACTTCAGAGAGGGGGCAGAGATGCTAAAGGGGATGGACTGTGGCTGAGTGGTGTGCATGTACCCTTCTTTGTTTCTCCATGAAAGCTTCAGTCAGATTTTTGTTACTAGCTGGTGCTTTTGGAGTTAATGGGGGGAGGGGTGGCAGAAGTGGGATGGGACTGGTTGGGCATGAAGGGAAGCAGGGGCAGCCCAACTGTACTTAGTCACAAGCAGGTCACACATGGAGGATTTCATCACAGAAGAGGGGGTCTGTGGCTGGCCTAACTCATCAGGGCATCGGTTTCCAAATCTGAAGATAAGTGTTTATCAAGAATTCTTCCTTTATGCCTATTCCCAATCATTCCTCTTTTAGCTCAAATTCAAATCCATTTCTTCTGGTTTGGCTCAAGCTGAATCCTTGCCAGTGTCCTAAACTTTGGCTGACAACATCCAGAACTGTAGGGAAAGCGGTAGCTGGCAAAGGAAGAAGGCTCTGGCCAGCATCACTGGAAACCGTGGGCCAAGCAGTTTGGGAAAATGAATTGCACTAGTACAGAGGCTATAGGACTGTAGCCATGGGAAGGGGCTGCTATTGTTCTGCAGAAAAGATAGTGAATAATTTCCACTTGGTGAAACAAATTATAAGGAAATTCAGAAACACCTGGCCCTTCCAGGGGTATAAATTCCAGTGTTAATGGGCACCAATCTGAAGCAGCTTAAGACATTAACCACCGTGTGGGATACTGGCATTCACTGTTAGTCCATGTGTATCCAAAATTTGTCAGGCACTATTTAATGTCCTCAACCCTCTCCTATCTCACCTGTAAATCCATCTTCTGTCTTTACGTGTGATGGCCAGAGATAAGCCCACGTCTAACTTTCTCAGCAGCGAGGCGAGGCGCTTCCTTTCTTGTTAGCACAGCCCCACCTGGTTAAGCTAAGGGTGTCTGGTGTAGAAACCCACCAACTGCTTGTCTCAGTCCACTCAGCTGCTATGACAAAATACCACAGACTGGGTGGCATATAAACAATAGAAATTTATATCTCACAGTTCTGCAGGCTGGAAGCCTGACATCAGGGTGCCAGCATGGTCGGGTGAGGACCCTCCTCCAGGTCAGATTTCTCTTTGTATCCTCACATGGCAGAAGGGGCTAGGTTATCTCTCTGGGGCCTCTTTTATTAAAAGGGCACTAATCCCATTATGAGGGCTTTGACCTTCCAACCTAATCAACTCCCAAAGGCCGCACCTTCTAATACCATCACACTGGGCTTTAGGATTTAATATATGAATTTCGGGGGGTACAAACATTCAGACCATGGCAGTGCTACAACTTGCAAACCTAACTGGTGTCTGCACCTACGCAGGGCCCCACCTACAGAGATAACTAGAGATTTTGCTGTGTATTTCTTTTTAAATAAAGATGCAAATATTTATCCATATTCACATATACGCCTATGTAGTATATTAACATATCAAAGACAGGGAAGGTAACCAGGTCTTAAATGACTGTATCTATTTTTAAGGACCATCGTTTTTATCAGCCATTTAGATTTCAGGGCACATTTTACTTCTCATTTCATTTGACACATGAGAAAATTGTTGCAAGCTAGTTGAGCTGTAAGGTGAACTTGACTATGATAATGGGACACAGCTCAGCAAAGACAGCAAGGTCAGCTGACCGGTGTTCTGTTCTCCTCTGCATGCTGTATCTACTGACCTGGTTCAGGATCACCTTTTTGTTCTCCAAAGAGCTATTACATTAGCACCAGAGTGGCTCAGGAATGTCTTTTGTACAATTAACCAGTAAGGATGCCAACAGATGTATGTGGAATGAATGGATTCAAAGAGACTGATTAATATTTGTAATTAATCCTAGAGAGCCAACTTTGCATTGAACTATCAGCCTAAACTCCTTTTTCTAAATGGGTCTAGAAATTCTTGGGCAGGTGGGAAAAATACCTTGTATAGAAAATGTCTGTTTAAATCTCCAGTCCGGCTATGTCAACTGTGTTGATCAGGATAGGCTAGATATGCTATAGTAACAAACAGCCCTCACATCTTAGGATTTGTGCAACAAAAGTTTATTTATGGCTCACACCATATCTGAGGTCTGAACAGTTATCCAGAGCAACTATCCTCACATGTTGACTCAGTGTTCCATTCGATCTTAAGGCTCTTCCTTATCAATGCATGTTTCCCTGATTGCCACAGCAGAGAAAAAGCAAGGAAGAGCAAATAAATGGAGGTGACGTGTCATATTTAATTTGCAAAAGCAAGTCCCATAGCCACACTGAACTCTGAGCAGGCAGATGTATCAGATATTGGCTCCTGTAAAAAACAAAACAAAACAAACAAACGAAAAAACCCCACTGCAAACTTATGCTTTCAATAACACTGTTTATAATTTCTTGGGATTCTGTGAGTTGAATGGGCAACTTCTTTGCTGGTTTTGCCTGAGCTTACTTGTACAGCTGTACTTGGTTGGATCGGCTGGGCTGAAAAGTCCTAGATGTCCTCATTCACATGTCTGGCATTTCGTTCTGGCTGTTGGCTGGGGTGCATCAGGTCTTCATGTGGCTTCTCATCCTCCAGTAGACTCAGCTGACTTCCTTACATGATAGTCTCAGGACAGTGGTCCATGAGGACAAAGGCAAAAGCTGCCAGGTCTCTTGAACCCAGGCTCCAGAACTTGCACAACACTTCTGCCACATTCTATTGGTCAAGCAAGGCCAGTAACAAGGCCAGCCCAGATTCAAGGTATGGGGAAATAGTCTCTTGGTGGAAGGAGTTGCAAATATTGTAGCCATGTGTTTGAATCTATTACAGCAGGATACATGAACATTTGATTCTTGTTATTTATGGTAGTAATGTTCTATAAAGTCATTGCAAATAGAAAGTATTGAACCATTGCTCCTAGGGGAAATACAAGGTTAAGTTCCTATGAGCCTCTGGATACAACATTTTAATCAACTGGTCAATAATAACATTGTTTTATGAGAGTACCTATTTAAAGACACCTTACTTAATATATATTGTTGATTCATTAACATTAACTCATGTCCAACAGCGCTATAACTCATGCCTGAATGAAGCTTATCTAATACAATGTGTTTTCTCCATAAGGCATATCACAGCCTTCATGTCCTTAGAACACTAGAGAGCACTTCAGCATTATACTTGGGAATCGTTTAAACAGTGAAATCACCAACAAAAAGCACACAAATATGGGGAAAAAATCACTAAATAACCCCCCCCCACCCCCGCAAAGGATACATGTTTATAGTATAAGAGCTGAAACAAGAAAGCTTGTTTTACCTCAGCTGGGAACATGTGTGTCAGACAACTCAAATGTTTTACCACTCTGCTCATGTCCATGAATGAGCATGAAAGCAACATGAGTATGATTTGGGGATTACAAATAAATTTTAGTAAGTAGGTGAGTTTGCAAATGTGGAACTCACAAATAATGAGGATTATTATACATAGAAGAGGGAAACCAGGTTGATGAACAGTGGTGATTCTTTTACACTCATTCATGGGAAAACAGGAAAGAAATGAACATTGCTGGAGTACTTACTATGTGCTTGCCTTTTACATTTACTATGTCATTTAATATATATTATAAAACATAATTTAATATAATCTTTTAATATATTGCTGGATTCAGTTTCCCGGTTTTTTTTTTTTTTCTTGTGATTCTTTGGTTTTGGTATCAAGGTACTACTATCCTCATAGAAAGAGTTAGGAAGTGTTCCTTTCTCTTCTATATTTTGGAAGAGTTTGTGAAGGATTGGTGTTGACTTTTCTATAAACTTTTGGTAAAATTCACCAGTGAAGCCATGTGGTTCAGGGCTTTTGTGTGTGTGTGTGTGTGTGTGTTGGGGGGGGGCATATTTAATTACCAATTCAATCTCCTGTCATAGGTCTAGTCAGATTTTCTGTTTCTTCTTGAGTCAGTTTTGATAGTATCTTTCTAGGAATTTGTCCATTCATCTAGGTTATCTAATTTGTTAGAATACAAGTGTTCATAGTATTCCCTTATTTTTATTTAATTTCTGTAAGGTCAATGTAATCCCTGTCATCCCTGATTTTAATAATTTGAGCTTTCTCTCTTATTTCCTGATCAGTGTAGCTAAAGTTTTGTCAATTTTTTAATCTTTTCAAAAAACCAACTTTTTGTTTTGTTAATTTTTTTCTATTTTTTTCTTCTCTATATTTTATTTATTTTCGCTTTCATCTTTATTGCTTTCTTCCTTCTGCTTGTTTTGGGTTTCATTTGCTGTTTTTCAAGTTTCTTAAGGTGGAAGATTATGTATTGATTTGGGATCTTTCTTCTTTTAAAATATTTAGTTACAAATGTCCTTCTATGCATGTTCTTTGTTGTAGCCCATAAGATTTAGTATGTTGTGTTTTCATTTACATTCATATCAGAATCTTTATTCTAATTTCCCTTGTTTTTTCTTTTCTTTCTTTCTTTCCTTCTCTCTCTCTCTCTCTTTTTATTTTTTCTTTTGATCCATTGGTTATTTAGGAATACGTTGTGTAATTTCTACATATTTGTGAATTTCCCAAATTCCCTTCTGTTACTGGTTTATAATTTCATTCCGTTGTGGTTGAAGAATGTACTCTGTATGATTTTAATCCTTTTAATATTATTGAGAGTTATTTATAGCCAAACATATGGGCTATCCTAGAGAAAGATCCATGTGCACTTTAGAAGAATGTGTATTTTGCTGTTGTTGTGTGGAGCATTCTATAGATATCTGCTAAGTCTAGTTGGTTTATACTGCTGTTCAAGTTTTCTGCTATTTCGTTGATCTTCTGTCTCATTTTTATATTTATTATTGAAAGTGAGGTTTTGAAGTTTCCAACTATTATTGTTGAATTATCTATTTCTCCTTTCAATTCTGTCATTTTTGCTTCATGTACTTTGGGACTCTGTTGATAAGTACATATATGTTTGTAATTGTTTTATCTTTTTGATAGATTAACCCTTTTATTATTATAAAATTTTCTTCTTTTTCTCTAGCAACAATTTTGTCACATATTAGTATAACATAGTGTAATTAATTTGTGTAATGTTTTATCTGATATCAGTATAGTTACTTCAGCTCTCTTTTGGTTACTGTTTACATGGTATATCCTTTCCATTGTTTTACTTTCAACTTATTTGTGTCTAAAATGTGTCTCTTATAGAAAGCATATACTTGTATCATGTTGGTTTATTTTTATCCATTCTGCCAATATCTGCCTTTTAATTGGAGTAAGTGTTAATTTCATTGAAGATCTTTTGTATATGATAAGTCAATTCTCTCTTGCTGTTTTCAAGATTCTCTTTTTGCCTTGGCTTTTGACAGTTTGATTTTGATGTGTCCAGGTGTGGGTATTTTGAGTTTATATTACTTGGAGTTTGCTGAGCATCTTGAATGGGTAGATTGATGTTTTTCATCAAATTTGGGATGTTTTCAGCCATTATTTCTTCAAAGGTTCTTTTGCCCTTTCTCTTTTCCTTCTGAAACTCCAATTATGCATATGTTGGTACACTTAATGGTGTCCCACACATGTCTTTGAGGTTCTATCCATTTTTCTTCATTCTTTTTCTTTCTGTTCCTGAGACTGGATAATTGCAATTGACCTATCTTCAAGATTGCTAATTCTTTCTTCTGCCTGCTCACATTGTCTTTTGAGCTCCCCTAGTGAATTTTCCATTTCAACATCAGAATTTCTATTTGGTTCTTTGTATGTATGTATGTATGCATGTATGTATATGAAATTTCTATCTCTTTATTAATATTCTGTGTCTGGTGACATATAATTCTTATACTTTAGTTCTTTTGGTGATATATAATTCTTATACTTTAGTTCTTTAGCCATGACTTCTTTTAGTTCTTTGAATATATTTAAAATAACTGATTTAAGGTCTTCATCTAGTAAATCCAATGTCTGGACTTCTTCAGGGACAGTTTCTATTGATTGCTTTTTCCTGTGTATGGACTGTACTTTCTTGCTTATTTACTTGTCTGGTAATATTTTGTTGAACACTAGATATTTTAAATAATATAATGTGACAACTCTGGAAATCAGATTTTCCACCCTTCCCAGGTTTGTTTTGCTGCTGCTATTTGGTGTTGTTTGTTTGTGTAGTGGCTTTTCTGAACTAAGTCTGTTTTCTTTGTTAGGTTGGCCACTGAAGTCTCTGCTTAATTAGCTTAGTGGTCAGCTAATGACTGCACAGAGATTTCTTTAAATGCCTAGAACTAATAAGTCTCCCAGTCTTTGCTGAGGGCTCTGTGTGAATGTTGAAGCACACCTTCAATACTAAGCCAGGCAGTTGACAACTCTGTCTTAGCCTTTACTTCCTCCTTTTTCAGAGCTTCAAGGTCAGCCAGAGGTGAGACTTTAGGGCCTTCTCAGGTATTTGCTGAACATGTGCACAGCCCAACATATGCATATGACCTTGTAGATTCCCAAGAATGTGTCAGGGTTTTTCAAAGCTCCTATAAACATTTCATTCCACAGTTTTTCCTTTTAAACTTTTTGCTTAGCTTACTGTTTGCCCCAACTGTTACCCATTGCTTTAGGCAGCCGTAAAGTTAAATAATTGCCTCTAATTGTTGTCAACAAACATATCAGAGTAAAAGGCTTTTCACACTGAGTGAGCTCCAGGGTAGGTCACATAGAGATAGCCTTGCCACTGGGGTTTTTCAGAAAATCACCAGACAACTCAAATAATGACCATTCTCTGGGAATGAGGTTTTAAAGGTGATTCAATCCTGTTTTGCCCACTCCAGTGGCTGGCAGTTTTCTAGTGTTCACCAGGATTGGAAGCTTTTGGTTTTCAAGGTCACCATGGAGCTGGAGAGGGGTCATGTTAAAATGTCACAAAGTTTGCTGTTCTTACTGAGATCCAGTGGTTTTTCTTGAATAAATACCTATGGATTGAATAAATAGGCTAACCAAAATGCATTTTGTTAATTTTCAGAGTTTTGGAAAAAGTTGATTCTGACCATTTTGGCAAGTTTTCTCATTGTTTTTAATGGAGGAAAGAGTTTTTGAAGGTCCTTTTTCATTCATGTTCCTTGGTAGCTATTTTGATCCTTATTACAGCAGTTAGGATTAGGTTCATATACATGTGACAAAAAACCTGAGTTGGGGCTTCCCTGGTGGCACAGTGGTTAAGAATCCTCCTGCCAGTGCAGGGGACACGGGTTCGAGCCCTGGCCTAGGAAGATCCCACATGCCGCGGAGCAACTGGGCCCGTGAGCCACAACTACTGAGCCTGCGTGTCTGGAGCCTGTGCTCCGCAACAAGAGAGGCCACGATAGTGAGAGGCCCGCGCACCGCGATGAAGAGTGGCCCCTACTTGCCGCAACTAGAGAAAGCCCTCGCACAGAAACAAAGACCCAACACAGCCAAATAAATAAATAAATAAGTTTATTAAAAAAAAAAAAAAAAAACCTGAGTTAACAGTGGCTTAAATACACAGGTTGTATTCTCTCACGTTAAAATTTAAAAATAAGTTCAAACTGTTCAGGGACAGCAGCTTCTTTCAGCTTTCAACTCTGCCAGCCCTAGAATATGGCCCTCATTTTCTTTTCTTTTCTTTCTTTTTTTTTTTTTTTCTATATATAATCTAGGTATATTATGTATAGAATACCTACAGGTGCACATACGTAAACACACATACATTGTTAAGGTTAAGCTTCGGGTTAGGGTTTTTGTGTCTCGAAGGCTTGCATTGTGCGACTTCTCGGTCTGTTTTCCAGATGACCCCCCGTCTCAGTTACATCGTTTGCAAATCAGTGTTCTCTCACATTCGCTCCACTGCCTTTTCGTCTTGCGGATACTTTGCCTGTGCCGTCGAAAAACCTTTTCAGTCACCTGGAGCCCCAGCTGGCTTTATTGTGCTTCTGTTTCCCTTGCCCAAGGAGACTGATCCACAGACATGTTTCTAAGACTGAGGTCCAAGAACGTACTGCCTATGGGTTTCTTCTAGGCCTGGCCTGGCTTTAGGTTTTACGTTGCAGTAGTCGATTTAGTGTCAGGTTCTTGTTGTAGGTGGTACGAGAAAGGAATCCAGTGTGATGTTGTGCATGGAGCAGTCCAGTTTCCCCAGCACCATTCATTGCACAAGCTATCTTGTCCCCATGGGACCTTCTCACCTCCTTTGTCAGAGACAAATTGACCACACAAGCATGGCTTTCTTTCTGGGCTCTCTGTTCTCTTCCTTGGATCTATGGGATGTCTTGTGTGCCAATACCATGCTGTCTTGATGATGGTAGGTTTGCAGTCTAGTTGGAAATCAGGCAGCGTGGGACGTCTGAAGTCTGCACTTCTTTCTGAAGAGTATATGGACACTCTCTAGGTTCTTTTGTGTTTCCAGACACATTTCGGAATTCTTGGTTATACTTGTCTGAGAAAGTCTGTGGATATTTTGAGAGGAATGGCATCCACTCTGTGGATTGCCTCAGGGGCATGGAATCATTTGCACAAGACGGACTCTTCTGACCCATTAGCACCGCCTATCTTTCCATGTTGGGTGTTTGTCGTCTTCATTTTCTTTCATCGATATGTCTCTCATCCCATTTTCTGAGTTTTGGGTCTTATAGGTCGTGGGTTAGACGGACTCCTAGGTATTTTCTTTGTGTTGTTACCATCATTGTCCACGGGGTTGTCTTCTTCCTTTCTCATTCGGATAGTTTGTTGTGAGTGTACAGAATGGCAACCGATTTCTGTAGCATCGATGAAGTTTGTTCCCTGCAATTGAACTGAGTTTCCTGAGTTTTCTTTTGTTTTGTTTTGTTCTGGTGGGGGGTCGCCTTCAGCATTTTCTATGCAGAGAATAGGGTCAACTGGAGTCTTTCCTCTGCCATCTGATACTCTTCTTTCTTCTTTCCATGCCGTTATTATGGCGAGGGCTTTCTCCTCATTTGTGCTCCGCCTTGGTGGGCTCCGGGTCCTCCAGCTGACTAGAGGGGAAGCTTGGCATGGTGCTCCAGGTCAGAGCTGGCAGTGCTGAGCTCTTTTCATAGCCCAGGATTGGGCCCCATGGACCTCTGGGCCCTGGTTCCGGACAACCCTCCATTGGCCCTCATTTTCATGGTCTAAGAAAACTGCTTAGCTCCAGCAATCATATCTGCATTCCAGGAGATAAGAAGAAGGAAGAGGTGAAGAAGAGCACACACCCTTCCTTTAAGTATGCTTCCCAGAAATTGCACATGATATTTTAGAAGGTAGTCACATAACCACACCTAGCTACATGGGAGGTTGAAAAATATGGTCTCTATTTAGAAGGCCATGTGTGCAGCTAAAAACCAAGAGTTTATTACCAAGGAAGGAGAGAAACTAGCTGTGACATGTATTTGACAGGTAAAGAAACTAAGGTTTAAAGAAGTTCAGCAATTTATTCAAGGACACCCAGGCAGTATGTAGTGGTGCTAGGATTCAAATCAGGTGGTCTGATCCTAAAGCCTGTACTTTTTTTTTATGTTTATAGAGCACATTTTATTTTATATAATTGAATCCCATTGATATAATAACAATGCATTGCTGTTCTTTTCTGGGTGAAATATACAAAGTTCACAAAATTTCTCTCCCCTTGGTGCATATCATACTTTTTTGTTTTGTTTTGTTTTAAAAAAAAATTTTTTTTTTAAATAAATTAATTTGTTTATTTTTGGCTGTGTTGGGTCCTCATTGCTGCCCGCGGGCTTTCCCTAGTTGAGGTGAGCAGGGGCTACTCTTCCCTGCGGTGCACAGACTTCCCACTGCAGTGGCTCCTCCTGTTGCAGAGCACGGGCTCTAGGCACACGGGCTTCAGTAATTGTGGCATGTGGGCTCAATCCCACGAGGCACGTGGGATCTTCCTGGACCAGGGCTCGAACCCGTGTCCCCTGAATTGGCAGGCGGATTCTTAACCACTGCGTCACCAGGGAAGCCCCCTTTAAAAAAATTTTTTTTTAACTTTTTATTTTATATTGGATCATAGTTGATTAACAATGTTGTGTTAGTTTCCGGTGTACAGCAAAGTGATTCAGTTATACATATATATGTATCTATTCTTTCTCAAATTCTCTTCCCATTTAGGTAGTTACATAATATTGAGCAGAGTTCCCTGTGCTATACGATAGGTCCTTGTTGGTTATCCATTTTAAATATAGCAGTGTGTACATGTCAATCCCAAACTTCCTAACTATCCCTCCCCCCAACCCTTCCCCCGGAAACCATAAGTTTGTTCTCTAAGTCTGTGAGTCTGTTTCTGTATTGTAAATAAGTTCATTTCTATAATTTTTTTAAGATTCCACATATAAGCAATATCATACGATATTTGTCTTTCTCTGTCTGACTTACTTCACTCAGTATGACAATCTCTATGTCCATCAGTGTTGCTGCAAATGGCATTATTTCATTCTTTTTAATGGCTGAGTAATATTCTATTGTATATATGTACCACATCTTCCTAAAGCCTGTACTTTTAACTGTTTTGCCATACAGATTCAGAGAAGTTAAATAACTTGATGAGGTCACAGAATTGGCAAGTGCAGATCTCTCTGGCCCCAAAACTCATCTCTTTTCCATATTTACCCCAAGCCATCTATTTTACTCTGGTGGGCCATCAGGAGAGTGAAAAATATAAACCTCACTGTTCAACCTGAAAATTCCTGATAGAGGTTTATTAAGATATCTAAATAAAGTACATCAAGTGTCTTTTAAACACAGGACAACAATGAGCACTTGAAGGACAGCAAATGAACCAAGATGACAGATAATCAGAACTAGAGCTATTAATAAACATATGCTATAGAGCCTGCTTGCTTTCTGAAGTGGGAATAAAGAACCAGTAAGGTACAGGTTGTGAAATGCTATTAAGAAATCAGTATTAAAGTTTGCAATCTTGAACAGAACACTAAGTACTAAGTTTATTTAGTTTTTCTTACTAATCTCCTAGATTCCTAGCCCCACTCTAGCCAGTCAGTAGCTTATTATCAGTCCCTTCCACTCGCATCTGGCTCTGGGATGGGGTGAGGCCCAGAGTAAGCCCAGGTCTTAAGGTTCCACTGAGCTCACCCAAGGTCTAAGAGAACACAGTCCAGTGCCTGCCTTGACTCACCCCATTTCTTTTCTTTCTTTGTCAACTCTTTCTTCACTGTGGATTATCCTAAAGCTGAGTTAATTGAGGCCTGAATAAGGAAGGTCATATTATAATTATAAATTCAGGACAAGTTTTCAATTCAACCTGAGCTCCTTTTCATGTTGCTCACAGAGAATACCCTCATGGAGAGGGTATCAATGGAATTGCAGTTTGATAACCAAACAGAAGCACAATTGAAGCTGTGGTGACTAATACACAGCCACTCAAAGATAATCCACTGTGGTTTGAATCCATCACATACATACACACACACACACACACACACACACACACGGAGAAAAGATTGGGTTCCAGCAGCTGGAGTAATTTTAGCTCTATCTAATGGTGTATGTTTGAATTACTGAAGTTAGAAAACTCATGGTTGGAACTTGGGCCCCACTGGGAGCTGCCATCTGTCCCCCTCCTTTGCCTCTGGAAGCTTCCTCACTGGCATGCAGCAGATCCCTATTTCTAAGAGCTCCCTCTTCACCCTGCCCTGGAACCCCCAAAATAACCTCTGCTGATACTTTCCCTTGACACACACACACACACACACACACACACACACACACACAGGTGCAGGAATAACTCCAGCCTCTGCTTTTGTCCTCCACTTTGAACTTTTTCCGGGCTTTTGGCGCCTCCCCACTGGTCTTTCTATAGCTGCACATCTGAATTCTTTCTGTCTACAACAAGGTTAACAGATGCCTATTGTTCGAATACCAGATTGCATTTAATTTTAAAAATTTAATTGAACACTTTATTTTGAGGTAGATTCACATGCTGTGGTAACAAATAATACAGGTAGATACCATGAGCTCTTTGCCCAGTTTTCCCCAATGGTAATATCTTGCAATACTATGGTACAGTATCAGAGTCAGGATATTGACATTGGTCTAATCCCCAGATCTTATTCATGTCCCCTTCATCGTTTGTCTGTGTGTGTTCTTTGCTATTTTATCACATGTGGAGGTTTGTTTATCAATCACTACCTCTTGTGTTGCCCCCCACATCTAACCCCACACATCTTCTTCTTGCTCCCTCCTCCACCCCCCAGCCCTAACCCCTGGCAACCTGTTCTCTATTGCTATATTTTTGTTGTTTTAAGACTGTTATATAAATGAATCATAACCTATGTAACCTTGTGGGACTGGCTTTTTTGACTCAGCCTAATTCCCTTGAGATCCAGCCAAATTTTTGCATATATTAATAAGTTGTTCCTTTTTATGCTGGGTTGTATTCCAAGGTATGGATGTACCATAGTTAATTTAACCATTTACCCACTGAAGGACATCTGGGTTGTTTTCAGTTTGAAGCTATTATGAATAAAGCTGCTATGAATGCTCATATACAGGTTTTTCTGTAAAGAGAAAACATAAGTTTTTATTCTCTGGGATAATTGCCCAAGAGTGCAGTTGCTGGGTCATGTGGTAGTTGCATGTTTAGTTTTATAAGAAACTACCAAAATGTTCTCTACCAGCAATGTATGAGTGATTCTGTTTCTGTACATCTTGGCCAGCAATTGATATTGTCACTACAGTACTTCTTATATTAGTCAGTCTGATGGGTGTGTAGTAAAATCTCATTGTGGTAATTTAAGTTTTTAAATCTATCTTTATATTTCAACTTTTAATTGTAAACTGATTTGTGCAGCTTTCATGTATTGTTTTTTTCCTAATACATTATTTTATTTTTTTCTAATACACTATTTTATTTTTTTACTTCTTTTTTTAAGTTGAACTATAGTTGCTGTACAGTATTTTATAAGTTACAGGTATACAATACAGTGATTTGCAATTTTTAAAGGTTATACTCCATTTATAGTTATAGAATATTGGCTATATTCCATGTTGTACAGTATATCCTTGTAGCTTATTTATTTTATACATAGTAGTTTGTACCTCTTAATCCCCTACCCCTACCTTGCCCCTCCCCGCTTCCTTCTCCCTACTGGTAACCACTAGTTTGTTCTCTATATCTGTGAGTCTGCTTCTTTTTTGTTATATTCACTAGTTTGTTGTAGTGTTTTAGATTCCACATATAAGTGATGTCATACTGTATTTGTCTTTCTCTGTCTTGTGTATTATTTGTCAGAAGCTTCTTTACTATTAAACAACTGTGTGGAGTGTTGGAAAAATTCAAATTTTCCACCAAATTTCTGCTAGTATTCACGTAATTCCATTTCACTTGTCAATCCACACTTTTTTCAATATGCTTAGAATTCTATCACTGTCTGCTTTTGATAGATGACTTGATGTACAATGTTGAAAAATCTTCAGTAATTGTCAACTCAAAAGTTAACGTGACATATACTGCATAAATAATGTAGTTAATGGGTTATTCTCACCTTCATGGGCCTATTATAAAGGGAATTGCTTTGTCCAAGTACCAATTATGTTTCTATATTCATAAAATATTTTTCTAATCAAAAAATTAAACTATGAAAAATAGACATCTGACTATATCTCTTCCAGCCCTTCCAGAATGAGAATTCATTCAGCCTCTCCGCCCAGTTCTGATCTGTAAGCTTCCACCTCGATTCCTCAATTCCATGTAGCCCAGGTCCCACCCCAGCTTTCCGGCCATCATACTAGCCCCTGGGGAAAAATGAGAGGTAAGAGGGGAAACTCCGTGTCCAAGTTTTTATGTGTCTGGGAGGGAAATCGATGTTTTTAGCAGACAACTTGAATGTTTACTTTGAAAAAAGTAGAGACCCAGTTGCTTGGATACAGCCAGAAATGCATATCATTGAATCTGCAGACGACCTGTAGTCATTTTGTCCTTATTTGAGTGTCTAATGTGTTAAGGGGGAAAATGAGACAGCTCTAACAAATAACTCATACCTGCTTGGGCTTTCCCTGTTGGTCCTCTGGGTGTGTGTGCATGCATCACACACCCACACATAAGTGTGTAATGAATGGCTTAGTATAAAACCCTGCAACAAACATCAATTCTGTAGATCACCAGGGAGGTCTAATTGGGCTCACTAGCAAAGCAACTTCTATAAAGGCTATATATAGTAGGCACATGCCTCCGTAGGCAGTACAGCTATTTATTTTTTTAATAGGGGATTCTCATGTTACAAGGGCATCACAGATTACTGAATAATTTATTTAATGGTAGATTATATGGGCTTCACTCTTTGCCAATGAGCTCATACCCAAATGTCTAAAGGAGATAAGGTGAGCAAAAGCTAGAGCTCAGGCTTGGGTGAGCTGGTTTTTTTTTTTAAGATATGCATAACTATTAGAGCCATATATACATATTTTACTTAATAATATCTCAGCTGCATTGTCATATACATAATCGAGGCACCACTTCATTACTGACATTTAGCTAACTCGTAGCAATGCATACAGCATATGGCACTGAGAGATACAGAATAGAATAATAAATGACCTTGTCTATAGTTGGTGATTCTAACAAAGGACTGTGATATATAAGGGTATGTTTGTTCTCTATGAAAATATAGGGAAACAGAGGGAGCAAAATTCAATGAAAGGATGTTAGATTTGGAAAATGGAGACAAGAAAAAAAGATCTGGATAGGTATCTTTCTATGAACCTCTATTGTTATCTTTTCAATGATTTGAAATACAAAAAATAATCACTTCCAAGATTATAGAACTTAAGACATTTTGCCTTGAACTGTATATAGTCCTCAGGTAAGCAGAGGTACCTTGGAACATGGACATACTTTTGTATCAAGCAAAATTCTGATGAAGATAAAATTTATTTAAAAAAATTTTAAATTTGACAATAAAGAAGGCAAAATATTTGAAGAGGCACATCACGTAGAAGGAAATTCACATGGCCAATAACTGTGGCAAGAGGTGCCTTATTTTTTTTAGTAATCAGGGAAATGCAGATTAAACCCATAATGAGATATCCCTATACACCCACCTGACAGTTAAAATTTTAAAGTTTGACAATAATAAGAGCTAATGAGGACAGAGCATAATGGGAACTACCGATAGTGGGACTTTCGATTGAAGCAATGATTTTGGAAAATAGTCACCATTGTCTACTGAGGTTGAAGATTCACACAACCTGTTTACAAGTGAAGAAATGCCACTGTGGGAAAATGCCCTGGAGGTAGATGTATATATGTATCCTGTGCACCAGAGTATATACAAGAATGTCTAGAGAAACATCGTTCCTAATAGCCCCAACCTGGAGACCACCCAAATGTCTGCCCGACATAGAAAGGATAAGTGAGAACTTGAGCCACTTGCAATAGCAGGGATGAATTTCACAGACAGAATGTTGAGCAAAAGAAGCAAGACACATTTGGTAGAAAGCTCATAAACAAACAGGCAAAACTCAGCCTGTTGTTTAGGGATGCATAGAGAGAGGCTAAAACTATAAAGAAAAGCAAGGAAATCATTATAAGAAAGGTTAGGATGGCGGTTACTTTTAGAGGAAAGGAAGGATTGTGATAGCAAAGAATACTCGAGACTTCTGGACACTGGAAACGTTGTATTTCTTGACCCGGCTGTGGTTTCATGGGTTTTCACTTTACAATTATTCACTAAACTGGATATTAATTTTTAATGCACTTTTGTGTATGTATGTTGTATTTCACACACACCTGCACACGCGTACACAAACTATTAAATACTAAAAGATTGAGATTTGAAAAAAGAAACTCCCTAGTTCAATTTAGTTCCTTTAAAAAATGAACATGTTCAGTTGCATGAACATTTAAAACAATAAGCGAAATCTTATGTGTAGTTTCACATGAGAATTCTACAATGTAGTGCTGGAAAAACAGCCCGAGGAGAGGAAGAGCCCTTTTCCAGCAATCCCTGACCCTCAGCAGCTGTTTCCCTGGGCAATTCTTTGGGCCTCAATCCTCATCTGTAAAGAGGATCAGACCCAGTTAGAACTCCTCGAAAGTCTCTGGTGTATTCTTGGGAGTTCTCTGTGGAAAATTTAATTTTTTTTAAATAAGAAATTCTTACTGTTTTGATGAGAATCTAAAGAACATGCATGTCACCTGGGTCCTCTGTGTGTCCACTTTAGAGCTGACAGTGCCAGGATCACTCTGTGATTCTGATTACGTTGGGGTCCTGATGTGCTGTTTCAATTGTCTCAGGCCACTAAGGTGAAAGCACAGGTGACCCTCACGAGTACAGTCTGCGTTTGCCAAGTGACCTCACGGAAGGCTCACAACCAGAGTTTTCACAGGAGTTTGAAGAGACCATGTTGTATGAGATGTGAGTTAGGGGGCGATGCCTAACCCCAAAAGTGACTCGGCACCCAGTGACAAAGTGAGGGGCAATTTACTCCGCAAAATCATGCCATCTGTCTTGTTAAAGTAATGCTGTTAACTTAAGATTTATTGGTTTGCTGCTTGGTTGTCAAAATCGTGACGCTGTTTTGATTTTATAGTTGTAGAAGTTACAAGCCTGTGGGATGCATGCCCAGTTTCATGCTTGTACATATTTAACTAACGATCTTATAAAAAAAAGTCATTTACATCAACACTGGAAATCCTCAAACATTACATGTCGTTGGAATTTGAGCCACCCTGAGCCCCGTGACCTTCACTGACCCTCCTGTGATTCTGTTTCCATTTTGGAAGTCAAGCCCTTTCCAAAGCAAGTGGGAGGGTGTGTCCCTGGTGCAGCCTGGAAGCCCAACACCCTGGTCTCTAGTCGTGACTCTCTACTGCAGGTGATTTTGCCTCCAGGGGACATTTGACAGTGTCAGGAGACCTTTTTGGTTGTCACAGCTAGAGGCAGGGCCTAGTCAGCAGAGGCCAGGGATGGGACTAAACATCCTACAATGCACAGGACGGCCCTCCATAACAAAGAACTCTCCAGGCCATAATGCCAGTGGTGCCCAGGGTGAGAACCCCTGGTTCTGCTCTCTAGAGCTTTTACTGCTCTGTGTTTGTTCCCAGTTTATCAGGATAAGGCAGTAGTTTTCTTTTATAACTTACCTTTCCTGGCAACTGTTTCCTTCCACACAGGAGAAAAAGATAAGCAAGCAAAACAGTGCCTCAGGTGTGAGGTCAGTTGCATGACTGGCTTGATGTAAGAGTGGGGTTTGGAGGGGGTCAGCCATTTTACTGTTGTTGAGGCAACCTTATTCCTGGTCCTCCTCTACTGGGTCCTGGTCCACCACCTACATAGAGTGACCTTGCTTTGCAGGGACCTGATCCCTGATGTTTGTAGCTGGTCTCTAGAGGGACTGTGCTCCAGAGTGACTCCCAGAGGAGCCAACATCTCTTCCAGAATAAACCACCGGAAATAATATTTGAGAGCTTCCAACAGATCTGAGGAATCTGGATCAATCTCCAAGGTTGATCTCAGGGTCCCCGTAGTCGTGTTTGTCTACGTGCCTGTAACGGCTGCTGGGGGACGTCTGCCCCGTGGCTATCTATCACCACGTAATTCTTATATTTGTTCATGCAGAATCTGCTGGCTGTTCCTGGGTCCTATCTCACCTCCCCCCCTCAGATATTTAAATCCTTGGGAATAGAGACTTCTGTGTCCTTTGCGGTCACTGGTGCACCCCCCAGCATGCTCAGCACGGTGGCTTGCTCTGTGGTGGTCACACTGGCAGCAAGCTAGGGAAAAAGACCATGTTAAAAAACAGGCCAGCTGGGATTATGGGTGACGGTTTCCTGAACACGGCGCCCATCCTCTGCAGCCCCTCGTCTTGCCCATCTGTTGTTCTAGTGACCAGTGTCCAGTCACAACCAGCCTCTTAATTTTGAAAGCATTCAAATCTACAGCTTTCTCCTGACAAGGGAACAGCCCTTGGTCTCCGGGACCAAACAAGTGGATGTGCTGTCACTCACCGGGCCTGGCAGGCTGCCCAAGGTAGAGATGGGCAGGGCTTCTGAGCACTCCTCCATCTCTACCCTGTCTGGCCTCCTCCCCAGCGCACTCCCCCAGGGTCACAGAGACCGCTGTGGACAGGACTTCATCCAGCCCTGACCACCTCCGATGTAAAGCAGCTGACGGGATGCCTCACATCCTGCCTAAAACCACCACCCTTTCCTCCCCACCCCCATCCCTTTCTAAAAAGAAAAAATCATTCCTCTGTCTAACGTGTAGTCTTTCAAAGATACAGTGGAGGCACCATGCCTTTAGCAAAACATGGGTGCTCCTATGGTGTGGCAAACAGAGCCCTTGTTTCCTGGCTGGTACTTTAGGGGTCTGCTCAGATCCCACAGCTGAGAGGAGGCCAGAGCAGCCAGGGGTCACTGACAAAACCGAGGGGCACAGACATCTCCACTCGGCACACAGCCAGCAGACCTCCTCTCCCCATGGGCTCTTTGGTGGACACCGCTCCCCCTCCTCCAGGTGCCCTCCTCCTGGGTCCTGCACAGCTGGACCCACACCTGCATGGCTCAAGGTGGCTCACTGCAAAAGAAATGCAAACCATAGTTACGGAAGGAAGCAAAATTGAAGGCCAGAGAAGCTGAGCACTGGGGGTAAGGGAAAGAGGCTGGACCACAGAAAGGAAGGCCCATTGTGGAGTCAGAGGTCAGAAGAGTGACGAGCACAGCAAGTAATGTTGTAGGAGACAGGTTAGTGGCCATGGGTCAGGTAAAGTCCATGAACAATGCCAGGCTGAGGCCTCTCTTGTGGGATCTTGATGTTTCAGGTTTGGGGTAGAGCGAAGAGAGAGAAGGACGTGACGGCATCAGGATGACTAGGCAAGACTTGACAATCCTTCTGTCCATTTCAGCCAGATTTTAAATCTATTATGTCCAGACTTGGGGGAAAGGGAAGGAGTAGTTGTGATTTTCCCCTGACTTTACCCCAACACAATGATGACCTGGAGCCCAGTGTATGACTCTGAAAGGGCAAACCAGACTCCGTCGTAGCCAAAGCATAGCAAGCCCCCAGCTCAGTGGTGGAGAAGAGCTAAATGTGGTCCATCCACCTGGTGTGAGCCAGAACCTAATTTTAGCCTCTTATGAGCATATGCAAAGTGGGTCACCAGCTGCCCTGTCAGCCTCACCCAGGGCCACTTCTGCTCTACATCCTGCACCTGTGGGGATGTGCATGTCTCAGGGCTCGCCGGCCAGTTCTGAGGCTGAGAACATCCTAGACTCACCCAGGCCTCCTTATTCCCTTGGCAACAGCCAGCTCCTTCCTCCCTTCCCACCCCAGAAGCAAAACCACACTTCCTGCACTTCTGCCCTGGCAGGCGGACCCCATGGGGGTAGGGGCCTCATGGAGGAGGTCTGTGCCCTGAGTTACAAGCAGGGAGAAGGACGGTGAGCCCACTTGCCCCTGTGAGATGGGATACGATCAGGTCAAGAACTCATGGTTCAGTGTGCAGAACATCCCGGCTCCTATTTTCCCCTTCCTCTGGCTGCTGGCATTTTGTTCTTGTCATGGTTGATTAGCTCCCTAAGCAGAGGTTAGACAGAGAAAATGAAAGGAGAAAAATGGAGAAATGAAAAGCTCTGGTAAAACATCTGGTGGGGAAGGAATTTAAAACCAATGAACCAATTGAGATGTCAATTATCCCATCCACTCCCTGATACCTTTGTGGTGTGTAGAGTTAAATGTTGGGTGTAGGCACAAAACACATTTTACACTCATTCACCAATGAGTTCTCTGGTCTTCAGCTTGAAAGCTGGTGAACTCAAGGTCAGGATGGTCCTCTGGGACCCAGGCCACCAGGTGACACCACACTCACAACTGGCCTGCAGGCTGAATGACAGGAAGCCCCACCTGTGTAGACGGCTGGGGTAGTAGCTGCGGGGAGTATGTGTGATGTCTCGTTGGCACCATGGAAAGACACACACAGGGATGGGCTGTGGGAGCGGAGAGAGTGGAAGAGGCAAAGAAATGTCTCTTCCTCCGCCATCCTCTGGGAGAACACCAAAGTCCTGAAACCTAGCCCTGAGGGATGACCACATTTTAGAGGACCATCAGGGAACAGATCTGAGTAGTGGGAAGAGGCCAAACACTGAAAGCCTCAAGTGCCCCTCTGGCAAGAAGAGCAGATCTTGCTGCCAGGACTCTCAGGCCTAGAATTCTCTGCTAGTGCCTCGCTTCTTTCACCTTATTTATCCTTCCTCTTCACTGGACTATGTCACTCAAAAGAAAATGCGATGCTTAGGGAAATAAGTAAGACAGAGACAGACAAATACTGTATGTTATCACTTACACGTGGAATCTAAAAAATATGACAAACTAGTGAATATGACAAAAAAGAAGCAGACTCAGATACAGAGAACAAACTAGTGGTTACCAGTGGGGAGAGGGAAGGGGAGAGGGTCAAGATTGAGGTAGGGCATTAAGAGTTACAAACTATTATGTATAAAATAAGCTACAAGGATATATCATACAACACTGGCAATATAGCCAATATTCTAGAATAACTGTAAATCAAGTATGAACTTTAAAAATGTGAATTGCTATATTGTACACCTGTAACTTATATAATATTGTACATCAACTATACATCAATTTAAAAAAAAGGAAGAAAAATTTTTTAAAAAATAAAATGAGGTGCCAAGATTTTATCGATAAAGAAGAAAAACAGAAAATGCAAAGACGGGCTATGCAGTTCCAGAAAGAGTCTCTGTGGCTCCAGTAAAGTCAAGTGGGCTATGAAACTATAGGAAATGTCAAAACAGGTGCCAAAGGAGGAAGTAAATCTCTTCTGAGTAGCTGCTAAATTAAACTCTACTCATCTATGGGACGTGGGGTAGGATTATCTCCCCCATTTGAAATCCAGTTCCTACCCTGCCCGTAATGGGCCATCCAAGCCACTGGCCCTTTAGGAGAACCAGCTTGCTCTCTCTTAAGGGGTTGGCCTGAAATCACTCTACCAATAGAATTCACACCACTGGCTGAGATCCTACCCAGAAAACAAAGTCTCTCCAATTTAATACAACAAACATACATATACCTTTGATATTTAGCTGATGACTATCTGGGAACGTGGAGTTACAACTCAGGTCACCCGCCCTGAGTACCACACAACA
Organism: Balaenoptera musculus; assembly: GCF_009873245.2. Classification (NCBI taxonomy): domain Eukaryota; kingdom Metazoa; phylum Chordata; class Mammalia; order Artiodactyla; family Balaenopteridae; genus Balaenoptera; species Balaenoptera musculus. Next base: position 133,983,882 of record NC_045785.1, read on the forward strand.
GAAGGAGAGCCCTAGCAGCATGGGCAGCTGAGTGGCAGCTGAGAAGCAGCCGAGAACAGCATGGGCACCATCATTCACTAAACCACCCTCCAAGTCAAGCCCACAATTTAAGTCGGCCCGTGACTGAGGAGTCGACATGGTCCCCTCTGATGAACCCCACCGATAAACCACTGTTCCCACCACCACCACCCTCCTTCCTGCGATCTCTGGCTTTGCTGGTGGGAGGGCCTGGAGTGGGTGTGTTATCACCACCGCAGACTGCCTTTCGCCACATGCAGCCTTGCCACAGACAGTACCAAGCAACGGGAGAACCGCCAGACACAACGGTTTCTCTGGCACAACTCAAGAGAAGAGACTCGGCGTTTTTGCTTTGTATGGACCCGGGGTACGCTTAGAGGGGGAGAGGAGATGGCCTGGTTGTGCCCTGCTAAAAGGGATTTCCCAGAAAGTCATAAATCCGAGCGACAAAATCAGCGGGCAATCATGGAGCACCTGCTACGGAAGACTGCAGAAGAGAGCTCCTGAGGGCAGCAGGTTTGGGTTTCCTGGTGTGGGGACTGAGGCACAGAAGTAGGTCTGTCTGTCTGTCTGTCAGAGAAAAGTGAAGAGGGCAATCCAAGAATAACAACACGGAGGGGAGGAAAACCCAAGAAATATACCTTTGAAATGACTGTTTCTCTTTGGAAACCATAAAAGTGAGTAAATCACATTGTTTGGGTCCCAAGCGGTGTGGCTTCCTCCCCTATCCAAGGATGTGGAGCAGTCATGGGCCATGCATGTGTGAAGTCAAGGAAAGGAAAATGTCACACTTCTATGGCATTTTACAGCTTCTCTTACCCATGTGGTTGTACCTGATGCTCACAGCAACCTCTGAAGTGGACAAGAATTACTATCTTCATTTCACAGATGAAAAAAATGGAGTCTAAGAGAGGTTAATTGACTTCTTGAAAGCCACATTCTTTCTACATAGCAGAGCCTGGATTAGAACCTCGGTGTTCTAACTTTAAATTCAGGAGTCTTGCAGCTATGGCAGTGGTTTTTAAACTGTGTACCCAACAGAGCATCCTGGGACAGGAAGGGGATCCTGGCATCCCCAGTCCCCACTCAGATGGGAGCAGCTCCAATTTTATTTGCTTTATCTGTTGGTGTTCCATTCAAGATTTTGTGTGTAAAAAGGGGGTTTGATATAGGTTGGAAATTCACTGCACTCTGCCATGATCCTTCCAGTGGGGGCTCAGCCTCAGGACAAGGAGTCCACATGGAACACTACAAGGAAGGGAGGGATGGAGATAACAGCTCCAGAGGCAAACTCCCCACATGCGCATGCTCAGCACTTTAGGTTGTAGGGAGGGAGAGAAAGAGCTGAAGCCTTCAACTGGGGAAGTGCTTCCTGGCTGCACATCATGGGGTGCTGCCTGGTCAGTTTTGTGAATCTTGTCCAGACAAATCTAAAGACCTCAGCAGACTCTGAGTCACAGACTGTCCAAGCTCAATCAGCTATTGCAGCCTCATGCCTGGTATGCAATGCTTCTGGGCTCCTCCATGCCCAGCCTCCAGTGAAATGCATGCTTATCCCGAGGGTTGCTGGGGAATCACCTAGTCGGGGGGTGAGGCCACTCAGGGTGTCTGAACCCTAAGACCTCCCAACAGTTTGCCTTTTTCTCCGAGCTCTTCTTTCACATGACTGCTCTCTCACTGTTGTTCTGATCTTTCCAGGAACCCTGCATTACACCTGCTGGTTTCAGCTTCTCTAAACAGGATCGGTTTAGAAACAGCCTCCTACTTCTCCCCAACGTCCCACTTGGCAAATATTCTGGCTTACCAAGGGCCTTCTGGAGCTGTGTGGAGTTGGGCAAATCATTTAAGGTTGGGTTTTGACCCTTTAACCTGGCCTATTAAAAAGCCTCCTGCAAGATTTGCCTAAGGCCTGACTGCTGTCATCACAGTTGATGGACCTAAATACATCCATTTGTTCAGATTTTACAAAGCCCTTACAGCTTGCTTTTGTCATTTGTTTTCACATCTCTCTCCTTAAACTACTTGTGACAGAAAGAAATCAGACAGACCTGGGTTAGAATTCCAGCTTTGGACTTACTAACTGTAGAATCTTGGACTAGCTACTCAACTTTTCTGACCTTCCTTTGCCTCATTTATATAAAAGAGATAATACCACTGCGCAGGGTTGTTGTTTTGTTTTCTTAAATGAGGAATAAATGAGATAAAGAATCCTGTACAGTGTTTGGCACAGGGTCAGATTTAAATAGATGCTAGTGTCTCCTTCCTTCTTAAGGATAAAAACCAAAATTTATCCACATTTGTTTCCCCCAAATCTAGCACAATGACTGGCACATAATACACACTCAATAAGTGTTTGTTGACGGTGTGAATGAATGAGGAGTGAATCAAGAGGACATATATGAAACTGATAGGACGGGCCACAGGAAGAGTTGCCAAAACTTGTTGAGTCCCATAAAACAAGTTATAGTATTAGAATCTGAGAAGTGAGAAATGTACCCTAAAGAGGTAATCAAGTGCTCCAAACTGTACTTACAAAGATGTTCATTGTTGTGTTCTTTATAATAGTGAAGTTTTTGAAATAACCTACATGTCCAACAAAAGGGACAGGGTACATTAAGGTGATTTAATGCAATAAAATACTATGTACCCATTTTTAAAATGTAGATTTAGAAGTATTATTCTATAAAAATAACAAAAACATATTTTTAGGTGAAATGGTATGTTATAAAATTGTACTCATAAAATTATCTGTATTTCAAAAGAAAGAAATACTTTCTAGAATATGAAAAGACAGTGGTTATGTCTGGATGGTGGAATTACACTAATTTTTAAAATATACGTTTCAATATTGTTTGACTTTTTATGAGTCTCATTTTTATAATCAGGAAAAAAATTTTCTTTTGGAAAACCAAAACGTACAAAGGGCATAACAATCAGTGGGTGGCGGTTGTTTTGTTTTTTGTTGAAAATGTCAAAACTAAGTATAAACTCGAGACTCAAAGGAAAATGTATCTGGAAGGCTAATATGACTGTAGGAAGGTAGAGGTGTGGCTGTTGCTTGGGAATAGCTGGGACCACATCTGTCATACCGCATCTCTGGGTGTTGGTATCATTCCTTCTACTGTAGGCCAACTTCCTCCCCACAGCAGGAAACACCATCTTTTTTAAAAAATATTTATTTATTTATTTATTTTATTTTTGGCTGTGTTGGGTCGTTTCTGTGCGAGGGCTTTCTCTAGTTGTGGCAAGTGGGGACCACTCTTAATCGCGGCGCGCGGGCCTCTCCTGTTGCGGAGCACAGGCTCCAGACGCGCAGGCTCAGTAATTGTGGCTCACGGGCCTAGTTGCTCCGCGGCATGTGGGATCTTCCCAGACCAGAGCTCGAACCCGTGTCCCCTGCATTGGCAGGCAGATTCTCAGCCACTGCGCCACCAGGGAAGCCCCCAGGAAACACCATCTTGATGAGCTCTGAGCTGCTAGTCTCCACCACAGAGAGAAAATGGGCACTGTGCTCTATGGTCCTTAGGTCATAAATTCCAAAGGTACACTGCAGTTGGCCCCAGTGGGCCACCTGTCTGTCCTTTATCCAGCCACGGTGCCCAGGGCGTAATGGGCTCTATAATTGGCCCAGCTTGTGGCCCGCTCCCACCCTTAGGTCCATCAGTGTGGCCCAGAAGGTGGGTCCTGTGAGAAGAGCTTCATTAATGGGTTGAGAAATGGTTGTCCTCTTCCCCCTGCACTCTTCTGATATGAACTAATATTTCCTCAGAGGTGAGGAAGAGAAGATAGGAAGTTCTGAGTACGTTGGCTTAATTTCTGTTTTCAGAGGAGTGCGGGGGAAGGCCGAAGGTAGAGGGGTGGCCAGGGTTGGCTCAACAGTTGTCAGTAGCAGAGGCAGTGAATGAGCTTCCCTGACATGTCCCTGTGCTGGTGCACAGTCATCTGAGTTCTCAAATAGCTTATGGCTCAACCCAAGGGCTGAATGCTGGTTGGATAGAGGCATCAGCTTTTATTGTTCTCATTACCTGACCTCTCTTCCTGAGCACCTTTCATCACTGCCTTGTTAAGCTGGGAGAAATATATTTTCTAAAGAATGGTGGATTTTCTTAGAGTGTGTTGCATGAAACAGCCAGAGCTCAAAAAATCTTTCAGTGGTTTCCATTCCTCTGTGCATTCCCTGCTGCACTTACTTACTTTGCAGATGATAATTTAATTTCTTTCAAAAATAGAGTGGCTGTGTCCAGAAAATAAACACTTTTAAATGCAGTAGGATCTCATGATATCATAGCTCACTGTTACAATTCAATTTGGAATAAGGTATTTGGTTGAAATGAGATCAATGCACTGTGAGTGCCTGATGGTCAAGAACTATGCTTGTGTCACCTCTGAGCCCTAGCTCCTAGTGCAGTGCTGGTCCACTGTAGGTCCTTAGAGGTTAATGGTACTCAGAGGTCACATGGTTCATTCTTAATATATTTGTTTCTTTGGGTTTCTATTAATGTTTTTTTCTTCCTGCTTACATTTTTGTATCTATTAAGGATGCCACACATTTCCCAAATGTGGTTCCTGCAGTAAACCATTTTCACAGGCATGTTCTTCCTCTGAGTCTTTGAGATGATGTTCCCTTTACCTTGTTCTCCAGCATTTCCCCACTTAATTCATTTTTGATCTCTTTACTCATCTTTGCCCAAGGTAAGACCTAGTTTCCCAGCAACAGAGAGGCTATTTGGTCTGCCTTGGGTTGGGTTCATTGTTCACGTGAGCACTGGCTGAATCCTCTTCCTTTTTTTTTTTTGAATTTTTGAATTTTATTTTATTTATTTTTTTATACACCAGGTTCTTATTACTTATCCATTTTACACATATTAGTGTATACATGTCAATCCTAATCTCCCAATTCATCACACCACCACCACCCCTGCCGCTTTCCCCCCTTGGTGTCCATATGTTTGTTCTCTACATCTGTCTCAATTTCTGCCCTGCAAACCAGTTCACCTGTACCATTTTTCTAGGTTCCACATATATGCATTAATATACGATATTTGTTTTTCTCTTTCTGACTTACTTCACTCTGTTTGACAGTCTCTAGATTCATCCACGTCTCTACAAATGACCCAATTTCATTCCTTTTTATGGCTGAGTAATATTCCATTGTATATATGTACCACATCTTCTTTATCCATTCGTCTGTCGATCGGTATTTAGGTTGCTGTCATGACCTGGCTATTGTAAATAGTGCTGCAATGAGCACTGGGGTGCATGTGTCTTTTTGAATTATGGTTTTCTCTGGGTATATGCCCAGTAGTGGGATTGCTGGGTCATATGGTAATTCTATTTTTAGTTTTTTAAGGAACCTCCATACTGTTCTCCATAGTGGCTGTATCAATTTACATTCCCACCAACAGTGCAAGAGGGTTCCCTTTTCTCCACACCCTCTCCAACACTTGTTGTTTGTAGATTTTCTGGTGATGCCCATTCTAACTGGTGTGAGGTGATACCTCATTGTAGCTTTGATTTGCATTTCTCTAATAATTAGTGCTGTTGAGCAGCTTTTCATATGCTTCTTGGCCATCTGTATGTCTTCTTTGGGGAAATGTCTATTTAGGTCTTCTGCCCATTATTGGATTGGGTTGTTTGTTTTTTTTAATATTGAGCTGCATGAGCTGTTTATATATTTTGGAGATTAATCCTTTGTTCGTTGATTCGTTTGCAAATATTTTCTCCCATTCTGAGGGTTGTCTTTTCGTCTTGTTTGTAGTTTCCTTTGCTTTGCAAAAGCTTTTAAGTTTCATTAGGTCCCATTTGTTTATTTTTGGTTTTATTTCCACTACTCTAGGATACTACTCTGTAGTATCTTTGTTTGGTTTTGGTATCAGGGTGGTAGTGGCCTCATAGAATGAGTTTGGGAGTGTTCCTTCCTCTGCAATTTATTGGAAAAGTTTGAGAAGGATGGGTGTTAGCTCTTCTCTAAATGTTTGATAGACTTCACCTGTGAAGCCATCTGGTCCTGGACTTTTGTTTGTTGGAAGATTTTTTTTTTTTTTTTTAAAGATTTATTTATTTAATTGATTGATTGGTTGCTATGTTGGGTTTTCGTTTCTGTGCTAGGGCTTTCTCTAATTGTGGCAAGCGGGGGCCACTCTTCATCGCAGTGCGTGGGCCTCTCAGTATCGCGGCCTCTCTTGTTGCGCAGCACAGGCTCCAGACGCGCAGGCTCAGCAGCTGTGGCTCACGGGCCCAGTCGCTCCGCGGCATGTGGGATCCTCCCAGGCCAGGGCTCGAACCCGTGTCCCCCGCATCCGCAGGCAGACTCTCAACCACTGCGCCACCAGGGAAGCCCTGTTGGAAGATTTTTAATCACAGTTTCAATTTCATTACTTGTGATTGGTCTTTCATATTTTCTCTTTCTTCCTGGTTCAGTCTTGGAAGGTTATACCTTTCTAAGAATTTGTCCATTTCTTCCAGGTTGTCCATTTTATTGGCATAGAGTTGCTTGTAGTGGTCTCTTAGGATGCTTTGTATTTCTGCAGTGTCTGTTGTAACATCTCGTTTTTCATTTCTAATTTTATTGATTTGAGTCCTCTCCCTCTTTTTCTTGATGAGTCTGGCTAACGATTTAACAATTTTGTTTATCTTCTCAAAGAACCAGCTTTTAGTTTTATTGATCTTTGCTATTGTTTTCTTTGTTTCTATTTCATTTATTTCTGCTCTGATCTTTATGATTTCTTTCCTTCTGCTAACTTTGGATTTTGTTTGTTCTTCTTTCTGTAGTTCCTTTAGGTGTAAGGTTAGATTGTTTATTTGAGATTTTTCTTGTTTCTTAAGGAAGACTTGTATAGCTATAAACGTCCCTCTTAGAACTGCTTTTGCTGCATCCCATAGGTTTTGGATTGTCGTGTTTTCATTGTCATTTGTCTCTAGGTATTTTTTGATTTCCTCTTTGATTTCTTCAGTGATCTCTTGTTATTTAGTAACGTATTGTTTAGCCTCCATGTGTTTGTGTTTTTTACGTTTTTTTCCCTGTAATTCATTTCTAATCTCATAACATTGTGGTCAGAAAAGATGCTTGATATGATTTCAATTTTCTTAAATTTACTGAGGCTTGATTTGTGACCCAAGACGTGATCTATCCTGGAGAATGTTCTGTGTGCACTTGAGAAGAAAATGTAATCTGCTGTCTTTGGATGGAATGTCCTATAAATATCAATTAAATCTATCTGGTCTGTTGTGTCATTTAAAGCTTGTGTTTCCTTAGTAATTTTCTGTTTGGATGATCTGTCCATTGGTGTAAGTGAGGTGTTAAAGTCCCCCACTATTATTGTGTTACTGTTGATCTGGAAGATCTGCTGTTCCTCAGGCTATTTCCTTTTGCCCCAAAACAATATAGCACAAGTGAGATTATATTTTCAAGATGCACAGAAGAATTTTAGTATGGCATTATCTACCTATAGACTTACATGTCTCATCCCTGAACAGCCACTGCAGTGATAGTACACTGTAGCATGTTTTCTTTGTACTGACACTTGATAATCATTGAGCACTGAGGGGAACCAAAAGAGTGTCTTTCCTTTCCTATTTAGCATAAAGAGCTATGGAATGAAGAAAGTCCACTAAAAACCATGGCAAGTCTGGCAACATGTATCCCATTTCCATAGCCATATACCATTACTACAAGCATTATTTACTTTGTTTTTCAGTATGAAATCGTTTTTCAGTGGCAAGTAAAGAGATATATATCAACAGTGCCTTAAATGAAAAGGACATTTGTTTTCGTTAAACAAGAAGTCCAGAGGTATGGTCTTAGGGGTGACCTGAGAGCTCAACTGTGTTATCAAGGGCTCAGGATCTTTCTCTCTTTCTCACTTTGACTTACTAGGCATATTGCTTTTCATGATTATGCTTATTGCCTCTTGGACTTAATGTGGCTACCTCTGTTCCAGGCATCACATCCATTTCCAGATAGGAAGGGAAAAAGGATGGCAGCAAGCTTTCCTTCAAGTCTGTCCCTTTTATCAGAAAAGCAAAATATTTCCTGGAAAACTCCCAGCCAACTTTTATTTTGTCTCATTGGTCTCAGCTGGTAACATTTCACTCCTAGCAGCAAGGGAGGATGGGAAAGTATTTTTTCAAAGAGAAATAGTACAACCATGACTGGACTGAATTTATCGATCATAATTTATTCCCTGAGTCAAGCTACATTGCTGCTACACACCACTGACCTCCACCATCATTCAAACAAAATCAGTGTTGTGTTAGCCATGACTGCTGTCAGTCAAGGGCAACCTTGGCAGTGTATTTTTGGCTGTGGCACTGATAGCTATAAAACTGACCAATGTTTTCCTAAGATAAAGGTACTTTGAATATAGTGAAATGATATATGATTTTGATCACTGAAAATGAATGTGGAGTCAGTGGAACTGAATATTATCTAATATTACATATTTAAATAATGGCAGCATGGCTGTTGAACTCAAGAAGACTACAGAGACATCAAATCAAATAATGTTTATACAACCTCCCTTTCTAAAAGCAAGTAATTTCAGAACCCAATATATAAGGAAATATAAACACCATTTGCACTGGTCGTTCAAATTTCTCCAAGCAAGTAAATTCTGAGAATCACATACTTCAAAGAGCCCTTTCTAGTCAACATTTCTACTCAGTTCAAAGTGAAAGGTATTTCTTGGACTGTGGCTTCCTCCACCCAAGCCAAGACTGCAGAGGCTCATTGCCTACTCCTGTTTCTTCCCCCTCCTATTATTGTCTCACAAGCTCATCCCTTAGTAAAGTTGATTTTGGCATTAGAGGTCTTCTCTTAGTTCTCACAGGGTGAAAGGTAGGGAGTTCAGGTGATGGACCATCCCAGATTGCTTAGGACTGATGCTTCCCTGGGAAGTAGGGCTTTCAATGTTAATATCAGGACAGTCCTAGGCAAACCAGAATGGTTGCTCATCCTAAGGGTTATCACCAACATGAAAAGGCATGAGGGAAAGGGGGTTTGAGAAGAAGGAAGGAAAGGGAGGGAGGACCTGGGAAGTCATGGCCATTTAACCCAGCTCTAAATTGTATGGCTTTTCTTTCCATTTTGATAACTGGGGTTCCTGCACATCAACTCACCAGTGATACTTGAACTCACCAGTTTTTCAAGTTCTTTACTCTTCCAACCTGTACATAATTGCCCATTTTTCACCTCCCGGTTCTATCCCATTATTACTACTTTTCCCAGTTCCTGTTCCCATTCACCAGATTCAGTGGTATTGTAGGTGAATGCTTTGAAGCCCCCTCTGCTCCAACACATAGCAATAATAGATAACATATACAAGAGAATTTTGAAAGTCATAACCACACTCAAAAATGAGGTACATATGTCCATGGTCCTGGAACTGAAATGCAAAGTGATGAGTAGAGGCTGATCTGAGGACCTGCCAGGCTCTGGATCTGGAAATAAGTAGTAGGAACTGCAAGTTTGGCTTCGGCAGATACACCACAGGGGAAAAGTGCTCCACACAAGGCATGGGAACCATAGTCATGCTCAGAGCTCATGATGAGAAGCCAGGGCAGGGCTTCCTTGGCCTGTGAAGTGAGCCTGGAAAACCTGCTGCTCACCAGTGCCATGGGTATAGCTTAGCGCCTTTGGAACCAGGAAAAAACTCAAACACCAGAAGGGGGATGCATAGAGAAAAAAGAAAGGCATTGAACATATTGATGATCCTGTAAACCCAACTTTAAAATGCATGAAGAAATCTTACACCAAGAAAGATAGCCAATAAAATCAATAATTGGAATGAGTTTTTTCAGAAAAAAAAGAATAATAAAAAATTCTGAAAAAGACTTGAAAATTTACACATTTAGAATCCTTTAAGAGATAAATGAAGGCATTACATATATGCCACTGATATATTCTGCATTGAAACAGGCAGAAATGAAATAAAGATTAGAAATTATGAAAAAATAACCATTGAAAAAATTTTAAACTCAGTAGGATAAATACTAAACTAAACATAGCTGAAGAGAGAATTAACAAATTGGAATTGGGAGGAACTCACCCAGAAGGTAACAGCTCCAAAGGGGTCATCCAAATAAGACAGAGAATGTCAGGTGCTATGGTTATGGATTGGGGGCTCAGGAAAGGCTTGTCAAGAAAATATTTGAGAAGTGACCTGACCAAGTAAGGATGTGAGTGATGTGAATGTAAATAAAAATAAATCAAATAATTCCAAAGATGCACAGCGGTAATAATACCTAGTTTCCAAGTTGCTGTGCAGATTAAATTAAATAGCATACATAAAAGCACACGTCCAGTGCCTGACACATAATTAATAACAAATGTTAAGGAGCTCTACTTCCCTTCCAAAGAAATTGAGTTAATAGAATAGAATTTATACTTCTGCCTCCATATGAGGGGGCCTTTTGCTACCTCTGCTGGAGCTCCAGCATCATTCCCAGGGGACTTGAATTGGCTGATGATTTTTGGATCAAATAATGGTGGATTTAGCTCTTTGTGACAAAGTGGCTGGAATGCTGTCAGCTGTCCATATGCCTGTTTTCTCCTTCTGCTTCTCTCCCTTGAGAAAAACTCTGTTTTCCCCTCTAGCATTAACTAAACAATCCAGTCACGTCTAAAATATAGAGATGACATTTTAGTGTATCCAGGGAACATGGCTAGTAGTTTCTCTGCAAATCTCAAAATTTTATCAGTGCAGCTCTAAGCATTTCTCCCCATTATGTCTTGTCTGGAGCCTCAAAGAACTCCTGACAGAGGTCACGAAAGGGGGAGAGACAAAGCCACCCTCTTTCTGAGCATGGAGTCTTTTCAACGGGCAGGCCCCTGATGGAAACATTCCCTAATGAAAAGAACAAAATAAGACTGCTTCACAGCGAACAGCAACAGAATGTTCCATTGGACAGAGAGCAGCTTCTTAGACGTGGGAATCTGAGAGACTGGATTGCATTCAAAGAAAATGCCCCTAGAGTGATAAAGAGCAAGTCCTGGGGGCTCAGCAAGAGTCAAGATTCCGTGCTTTAAAGGGAGCGGGGGTTCCCTGCCAAGGCCTGGGGCGGGGGTGGGGGGGTGGGGGTGGGGGGAGGGAGGGGCGGGGCTGGGGGCGGGGCTGGGTATCCTAGGAACTGAACTAGGCTGGGATATCGGACTCGGGATGATCCAGGACATTAGGTGGAGCAGCTTCTCCATCTCTTGAGCAAAGCAGAAAAGGGAGGCTGTGATGGACCTGAAAGGAGAAGCTGGAGGTGTAGAGTGTGTGTGTGTGTTTTTCTAACCAAAGACAGAAAACGTGTCCCGCCCTCTCTGAGTCCTTGGTTGGGAAAGGTTGATTTAAGGAGGAAAAAGGAAAAAGAAGGAGAAACATCCCTTTCTGCTGCAGCTAAGACTGCTGTTTGCACTCAGTTCCAGAGGGCGAGGCAGGCTATGGGACATTGGGTAGTGGTCCAGGAGGTCCCCTCAGCATCTCAGTCCTGCCCTTACCAGCACAATTGTCCCACACTAGCAAGTCTGTTAAAAAAAAAATCAGTCTTCCCCTTGTTTACTTTGAGTTCTTTTTTTTTTTTCAAAAACTGCACATTTCACCAACTATGAATTATTTTAAAAAATAATAAAGAACTGAGCGTTTCAACTTTGGTTTTGTTGGAGGTAAATATTCATGCTTGGGATGGGAGAAAATAACAGGAGTTGCAAGGATAAACAGTAGGATTTTAATATCTCCACACCCCACGATGCAGATATCCTCTGATATCGTCTGAAGGAGAAGGAAAAAATTCTTAAGTTCACATCCCATTAAAAACAAAACAGGGACTTCCCTGGTGGTCCGGTGGTTAAGACTTCGCCTTCCAATGCAGGGGGTGTGGGTTCGATCCCTGATTAGGGAGCTAAGATCTCACATGCCTTGCGGCCAAAAAAAAAACCAAAACATAAAACAAAAGCAATATTGTAACAACTTCACAAAGACTTTAAAAGTGGTCCACATCAAAAAATCCTTAAAAAAATTTTTTAAAAATCAGATGTTTGTGGGAATTGCCTGGTGGTCCAGTGGTTAGGACTCTGTGCTTCCACTGCAGTGGGGCAGGGGTTCCATCCCTGGTCGGGGAACTAAGGTCGTGCAAGCCACGCGGCACGGCCAAAAAAAAAAAAAAAATCAGATTTTTGGGGTGAAATTAGAGAGAAAATTATTGTACACCCACAAAGTGAGACTGTGATGTATGCATGTGTATAAGCAGGGGTTCTGTATCGTCGTGTTGGTGGTCTTCACACAGGTATAGATGTTTTGTTTTCAGTGTGCTTGCCCACCTCACACACACATACAGCTTGAAATGCATCTCTAATCAGATTTCAGTCCCTATGGTAGGCAGGTAGGAGAGCCGTTAAATAGAGGAAACTTCAAATTGAGAGTGGGGCATTGTTCAGTTATCAGTATTTATTAGGCAGGGTCTCTGCATTGCGGCAGGCTCCGTACACATCTTTTGATTAAATTAATGCAGGACACCAGAACAGCAAGTATAAATGGATTTGATTCCTTTCCTTAGGGACGGTCATTTGCTGGTAACCCATAATCATGCCATAGAACCAGTTGCCTACTCATAGAGAGGGCCATAGGGTGTATGTTTGAGTAATACAATAAGTCCTAGTTTCTCAGTTAAATCCTTTTTAGACCTAGTTCCTCATTCTAATTGGAAACACTGTATTGGTCTATGTTCTTTCCTTGTACTTTGATACATATAGTTTTTTATTTTTGTTTTTATTGAAGTATAGTTGATTTATAATCTCGTGTTAGTTTCAGGTGTACAGCACAGCGAATCAGTTACATATATATACATATATATACACGTGTGTGTGTGTGTGTGTGTGTGTGTGTGTGTATGTATATGTCTGTCTGGCTTACTTCACTTAGTATGATAATCTCTAGGTCCATCCATGTTGCTGCAAATGGCATTATTTCATTCTTTGTTATGGCTGAGTAATATTTCATTATATATATTGTGTGTATATATATATATGCGTATATGTGTGTATCTATATACACACACCACATCTTTATCCATTGATCTGTCAATGGACATTTAGGTTGCTTCCATGTCTTGGCTATTGTAAATAGCGCTGCAGTGATCACTGGGGTGCATGTATCTTTTTGAATCATGGTTTTCTCAGGGTATATGCCCAGTAGTAGGATTGCTGGGTCATACGGTAATTCTATTTTTAGTTTTTTAAGGAACCTCCATACTGTTCTCCATAGTGGCTGCACCAATTTACATTCCCACCAACAGTGCAAAAGGGTTCCCTTTTCTCCAAACCTTCTCCGGCATTTACTGTTTGTAGACTTTTTGATGATGGCCATTCTGACCAGTGTGAGGTGACATCTTATTGTAGTTTTGATTTGCATTTCTCTAATAATTAGGGATATTGAGCATCATTTCATGGGCCTTTTGACCATCTGTATGTATTCTTTGGAAAAATGTCTGTCCATTTTTTGATTGGTTGTTTGTTTTTTTAAAACTTCATCTACTTTTTAAAGTTAACTAATTTTCCTCATGTGATCCTCCAAAAACCATAACCCCTTGTGACACCCAGGAGAGTATTCTGAGGAATGCTGATAGCTCAATACTTTTAAAGAGACTTCTAGGCCACAAACCCTCACAATCTCTCTTCCTATTCCTCAGCCTTCATACAAAAGGCCTTTGTTACAGACCTAGAACCCAAGCCCTTGTGTCCATGATTCCCAGAGTGGGAGATGTGGAAAAAGGGAGGGGGGGGCGGCGGGAGGAAAAAAAGCACCTGTTCAATATTATAGAGCAAAATGGCAATTCTGCCAAACTAGAAATTAGAATTCACTGGTTCCGAGTGATCTTTTTGAGAAGCATTTTCAAATTAAATCTGAATATATTGAACAGCTGTGTGTAGGGATTTGTTTTATGTAGTGGTAGTTACGTGTGATCATATAAAATGCACTTAAAAAGAAAACGTGGAGCAGAAGCAATTTATCTATTGAATTTAACTAGGAATATTCATTTGAATGGCTAATAATTTGACACTAGATGGGAAAATTACTCTACTGTGCCTCTTTTTGTGCGAGACTCAAGAATCATCATCAGTTGTCCCCAATCCCTTGTCTCCTGATGAAATCAACAGTGAGTTTAGCAGCTTCTCTGTTATTATAATCCAGCTACTTTCTTTCTATTTTAATCAGAGCAGATTACTTTTGATCAAACTAGCATCTCTGGATATAATCTACACTGTATGACCTCTTTTGGTTAATGAGAACTGGTTCTGTCTATTCATCTTATGTTTGTGCAGAGCTAATTTATTTTTGACCAATATTATTATGCTAATTATATAAGTACAGTTGGCTCTTTCAGACAATTTCTATTATGAGAGCTCCTGAAAGTGCAACACAGAAGAAAGGATAACATGGAGCAGACATGTAATTAGGGAGATAATGAAAATCCTTTCCCAGATATCAAAAATGTATTTGATGTATCGAAATTTTGGTCTTTGTATTATGATGCCTGTATCCTCTTCTGGGCCCAGATGATCCTTCGGTTTCATGGAGTAAAATCTCAGGTGCGTACAGGGGCTAGGAAGATAAGGTAAATGAGTAAAAAAGACAGGGTTCATGTGTTTGTGTCTGTGTCATGTGAGTGAGGGCCAGAGAGGCCTGGACCCTAGAGAGCACTTGCTCCCTCTGAAGGAGGCTACCTGGCCCCTCGCCATGACACCATAAGGGAATGCAGCTCCGTGTGGCCAGAGAAGCCAGAAATCTGGGCTTGAGTGAAGTGTCCTGATTTTTGAGTGGCTCTTTTTTTTTTTTTTTTTTTAAATACTGAGCTGAATCCAAATTTATCCGAGGCTAGGACCCAGCAGGCTGCCATTTTGTGACCCCTGCTCCATTCCATACAAAGGTCATTTCAGGAACAACCTGCTTAGAAATGGTCTATAAATTAGCTGGAGTATCCACCAGGTGGCAGGAAGAGGTAGACGATTTCTCCTGCTTGCCAACCTTTCCAGCGTCGAAGATTTCTGTGGATCCATCTGGAATCTTACAAAGCAGCTGTCCCCTTGGTCCCAGCAACAACCACTGCTCCCCAAATCTTAAAACAGCCAAACACTGAGGAGACCACCTCCCTCTTTCCCTATCATTATTAGACACAGATATGCCGGAAAGCAGAAAACGTACACCACCACCGCAACTTACCACCGCCCCTTCCTGGCACCTCACCCTCACCCCAGCGGCCACTGGGGAGCCAGTCTGTGAAGCATGAAAGGCAAACAGCCCTGACCCTGCTTCCTCCTTTCTCTGAGTGTGAGGGCACTTGGTATGAGGCGGAAAGTCGCTGAAGATGAAGCATATCCATGCCCCGGGGTTGGTTTCTGCTGTAACTGGGAGCAAACAGGCCACCTGGGCAGAGAGCTGTTTTCACATCAAGGCCCAGGATTAAGTATCATCAAGGTCTACTTCATGCCAATAGCTGTGTTTGAGGCCTGAATTCCTGATCCCCTGCCTGGCCTCGCCCTTTTTCGGCTCTCAGCTGTCCTGTCTCCCAAGCTGTGTGCTCCTCCTGCCTCTCTGGCTGGTTTGACCCTTATACCATTGCTCAAATCCATAGCACACAACCCCAGCTGGCCCTTTACCCAACAAAGACTCCCTATCTGTCTGCACCTCGCCTTGGCCCAGACTCCCCTGGCCCGGCCCAACCCTCTGCTCCCAGCTTCACCCAGGCTCCCCCCACTCCATCCTCTCCATCCTCTAGCCACACACTCAAAGCTGCGCTGCTGGGACTGCTGCCCCTCCCAGAGCCACCTCATTTCCTCTCCTCGGAAGGCCCAGGGCTAAAGGCAGCACACAACATAAATCTGTGACTTGAGGAGAATGGGATAAGGAGAGACTGCTCATTTCACTAAGAATTAACAGGACAAGATAGCTCTACATTGTAGAAGGAGAGAGAAAGATTGTAAAATGCTAGAATCTATGAGCCAGAGAGATTTGGAAATGTCAAGGTTTTTCAGCTACAGTCATCCCTTGGTATCTGCAGGAGATTGGTTCCAGGACCCCCAACCCCCAGGATACCAAAATCCCCAGATGTTCAAGTCCCTTATAGAAAATGGTATAGTATTTACATATAACCTATGCACATCCTCCCATCGTATACTTTATTTTTTAAAATAAATTTATTTATGTATTTATTTATTTATTTTTGGCTCCATTGGGTCTTTGTTGCTGCCCCCGGGCTTTCTCTAGTTGTGGCAAGTGGGAGCTACTCTTCATTGCGGGGCGTGGGCTTCTCATTGCGGTGGCTTCTCTTGTTGCGGAGCACAGGCTCTAGGTGCGTGGGCTTCAGTAGTTGTGGCTCATGGGCTCTAGAGCACAGGCTCAGTAGTTGTGGCGCACAGGCTTAGTTGCTCCGTGACATGTGGGATCTTCCTAGACTGGGGCTCGAACCCGTGTCCCCTGCATTGGCAGGCAGATTCTTAACCACTGTGCTACCAGGGAAGTCCCCTTCATATACTTTAAATCATCTCTAGGTTACTTATAATACCTAATACAATGTAATTTATGTAAATAGTTGTAAATAAAATGTAAATGACATGTAAATAGCTTCCAGCATGCAGCAAATTCAAGTTTTGCTTTTTGGAACTTTCTGGAATTCTTTTTCAAATATTTTTTAATATGAGATTGATTGAATTAGTGGATGTGGAACCTGCAGATACAGAGGGCCAACTGTAGACGAGAAAGCCCAGTGCCTGGAATACGGCTGGGCTGGGAGTTGGGACCCCTGCCCAGGGGCCATGGAAGGGACAGATTGGCTTCAAGATTAGGCTTCCAGACTCTGCCCCATCCTCTTCCTGGCCAGCTGGAAACAGAGTTATCCTATTAGGAAAAAGTGTGGGCTCATTTAAAGGGGGGTTAAATAAGGCCATGCCAGGCAAATTTCCATAACACCAAATTGCAAAAGGACATTGTAAATTGGTGAGAGAGCCCCGCCTGGGAATTCCAGGACCTGACTTCTGGTCTGGTCTGAGTCTGTGAGAGCTCAGACTAAGTACTAAACCTCTCCAGGACTCCATCAGCTCACTGAGAATATAGAAGTTGGATTAGATGAAGTATTAGTTATCTAAGATGACACAAATCAACCCAAACCTTAGCAGCTTAGAACAATAAAGTTATTATCTCACAGATTCTGTAGGTCAGGAATCCAGGCACTGCATAGCCAACTCCTCTGACTTAGGGTCTCTCTGAGGCTGCAATTAAGGTTTCAGCTGGGGCTGCAGTCATCTCAGGGTTCAGTGTGGAGAGGATCTGCTTTCTAGCTCACCCAGGAGGTTGTTGGCAGGATTCAATTCCTCTCCGAATTCTAGGCTAAGAGTCACTGTTGGAATAAGAGCCTCATTCCCTCTCTGGCTGTTGGCTGGAGGCCTCCCTCAGTCTCTTGCTGCAGGGGTCTCTCCACAGCGCAACTCACAACATGGCGGCTGGCTTTCATTAGCATGAGCAAGAGAGGGCAAGCAAAATGGAAGTCAGAGTCTTTGTGACACCCCATCACTATTGCTGTATTCTGTTCCATAGAATTGACTCACTAAATCCAGCTCCACGCCCAAGGGAGGGGAGTACACAAGGGCATGAATACCAGGAGGCAGGGTTCATTGGGAACTATTTTAGAGGCTGCCTACCGCACATTCTCTCCAAGGCCCCTCCCAGCTCAGATTCTATGAATACTCCCTCTCTCTTCCCCAGAAAGGGGCTACACATTCTGTGTACAGCCTCAACTTCCAAGACTCTCAGCCAAGAGCCCACATGGACTCTGACATATTCTTCAACTGGAGTTAGCCAACATGAAAAATGTAGTCAAATAGGAAAATCATCTTATCCAAAAGGGTTGGACTGTGAAAAGAAGACATTGGATTTTCTTTATTTTGGTGGCATCCTCGATCACAGGACTCTGCTGGTAGACCAGATATCTTTTTAGAGTAGAAGGGAAAATATGTCTTTGTTTAGAGCACTTCAGAACCAAATGCACTGAAACCAACCTATTCAGAGAACCTAGGTTGATTCAAGGTTCCTGCAGTGCTAGGAGGAGTGTCACAATTCAAAGGCCAGTCCTGAGTCTTGCTTTCTTTACAAAACAATTGAAGTCATGGATTATCCTCAGAGCCTCTGTGAGGTGTTAACATTTCCTCTGGAATGATATGACTTTCTTCAGACATCTAAGCCTGTACATGTTATAGCATTGGGCTGGCTCAAATCTGGAGAATGATCTAGGGCTCCAGATCCTGAGGAATGTTGGGTTGATTTGAATTAAATGAGATAAACCTTCCTTTGCAGAAAATAGAAATTAATGTTCCTGTCTTTGTCCATCACACAGGCACTTTGTAAAGCAGTCATGGATTCTTTCTAAAAATCTGTTTTAATCTATCAGAAGTCTGTATTTCCTTTACTAATAGCCCTCTTTAAAATTGTGGTTATCATAAACCCTTCATTTTTTGATGACCGAGAGCTCTTCTAGCTTGGGAAGCTGTTCTATCAATGTGCACATACACATTAACCAGTTTGGAATCTGTAGGCAAACTGAGCCTCAGTAGCTTCTTCTGAATGAAAAGATTGAGATCCCTGTTTTTACTTACAATTTCTAATTTTGAGGATTCCTCAGCAGTACATTTTGAATTTATGAGATTTTAACTGATCCTTTTCCATTTTCTTTTCATCATACTTAAGAATCTAAGACTTACAGGAGCTTTCCTCATGGTCCAGTGGCTAAGACTCTGCGCTCCCAATGCAGGGGGCCCAGGTTCTATCTCTGGTCAGGGAACTAGATCCCACATGCCACAACTAAAAAAAGTCCTGCATGCCACAACAAAGATCCTGCTCGTAGCAACGAAGAAGATCCCGTGTGCCGCAACTAAGACCCAGTGCAGCCAAATAAACAAATAAATAAGTATTAAAAAAAAAATCTGACTTACAGATACTTAGATTTATAATTATCAAAGCTTTTTCATGTAGTTCCTTATTCATTCTTTCAAACTTGATAAGAAGAGGGATTTAATTCTTTACTGGGAGGCAGCATAGTGTAAAGAAGGTACATGGAGTTTGACACCAGATGGGCTGGAGCCCTCAGACTTCCGTCAAGTTACTTTACGTCGTGGTGACTCGTAAAGAGTTTTCATCTGTAAAGTGGGATCACAGGCGCCTATCTCACAGAATGGTTGCAAGGATTAAATTACACAGATATACCTATATGAAGCGTTTAGTGCCATGCATGGAACTGGTTACTCAGTAGCTGTTGGTTTCCTTTACCGTTTATGGAGAAGCAAAGGGAGATCCCGAGAGCGTCTCCAAATGGTCAACCAAATAGGAACAAGAAGGGATGGAATTCCTGAGTCTAGATCATCAGCCTTTATTGTAGTCATGTGTTCCTTTAGCAAGTTATCACCAAAATATCCTGCTTCACCACTTTGAGAAGCTTTATAAAGCTGAAATGCCATATAAGAGACATACTGCCTATGCCATTCCTGTGCCCTCAGATAAGGGCAGATTTGCTCTCAACTGGTTGAGGTAAAAGGAACGTTGTATGTAATACACGCAAAAATGCTGATATGCCCACTTTCTGATCTTATGTTGTACTGGGTTTTGTGGTTTAGCCTCTGCATCTGAATGCATGAAAAGTGAGCACAGATAAAGGTGGGCAATAGGTTCTCTGTGGAGCCCCCGCCCCTCACAATAAATAGCTCCCCTAGATGATTCCCGAAGGCAGCTGCATGTTTGGAAATTCCTCTCCTTTACCTGGCAAGTAGCCTGAGATAGGCTCAAGCTGCCCAGGAGTAGCTTTGCAGTGTAAGCAGCCACTGGACACGCACCACACCCTGAAGCCTGGCTATAAGGGAAGGGGACTGAAGAAAGGAAAAGATCCCGGGTCAGGGGCTGGAGGAGGAGAAGCTGAGAAGCAGGGGAGATACCCCGCTCTGGGGCCTGGGGCCTGTTCCGGGCGGGAGGCGGGGTGTTGCCCTGGACCATTTCATTAAATGTGAGGGAGAGACACAGAGTACACTGGCCCAGTGGTTTCTCTTGGCCCCTGGAGGAGGATTATAAAGGCCTTTGCCAGCTATAAAAAGTAAAGTAAATGGGTTGAATGTTGAGTATTCAATAAAATTAAGAAAGACAAAGATGGGAAGTATAAAGAGAAAGGAGGGTTTGTATGGCATCACCAGTCCCAGCTGCCTCCAACTCCTTTCTTCCAAAGCCCTCACCTCTAGGACCCACCTCCACCTGCAGTCTTTCCTCTCCACTGGGACTCTTTCTGCCCTCCCTTCTCGGGGAACTTGCTGCTCTCTTCCTCTCCTGGCTTTGGAAGCTCCCCTTAAATTCATCCAAGAAAACACACCTAAGATTACAGAAGAGAGTATTTCAAGCAAGGGAAGCATTTCAGAGCACAGATACAGCTTGGCCTAGGATAATGTACATCAGGGCACACACGGGCCAAACTGACAGAGCTTCTGGGGCAGTCTCTCTTCTCCAACTCTGAACTACACCAGGAGACCCAGCTGAAAAGTCCTCCTTTTCGGGCCTTAGGTGTTGCCCCATTCACATCCCACCTGCCTTCCCCTTTTATACCCTCCCTCCCTCTCACTGCCACTCCTGGCATTCTCACCAACACCCAGTAGTTACGGAGAGAGCCTGGTGCACCTCTCTGGACAGAGAATGGAGACTACTTGTGCAAATGAAGGACATTAACCCAAAGGACACGTCAAGATTACTTTTTAAATCTTGCTACTAAATATCTTCTGGGATTATCTGGGATTATGGTGGTATTTGTAGAAAAAGCATCTCCAGACAAATGCTACATAAATTAATACCCCTGGGTTTAAAATTTCCTGACAGCTTGTTACTGATTCGTTTTTCAGTTAGATAGTGAGTCCTACACCTGGTCATTTTTAGTTTTCTCAGACATCCTTCCTTTCCATGTGTAATGATCTACAGACCAAAGCTCAAGGAGGGGAAAATCCAACATGATGGAACTAGGATGAAATATTTTGTCATTTACTACCCTTCACCTCTGAGTCTCCCCAGCCATTTATCTGTTTTGAGGTTTGAGATTTTATACACACACACACACACACACACACACACACACACACGCCCCTCCTGGGCCCCCCTGCCCAAATCCTCTGGTTGGTGGAGCTGGCAGCAGAGCCCTAATCTGGAAATCTGGAGGCCTGGCTGAACCACTCCAGAGAGTCAAAACCACAGCCAGGAAGCATTTGCACAGCACTCTCCTGTGCAAAACACAGAGTGGCACAGCGAGTTTTCAGTTTCAAACCTAATTCTCACTCCTCCAATGCAAACTGCCTCCTCACCTGCTTTTAAGTGTGTCATTTCTACAGTGAACTTCCTTGAAAACTCACTCTCCTTCTAGTGGGTCTCCTTCTAGTGAGTGTCCTTCTAGTATACCCTTCCCCGTCTTTCCCTTTCACCTGGCAACAGAAGACATTTTCTGTCCCCTTAGAGCACACTGGCATGACACACAGCTTCTGGGGGAATTCTTCAAAGAAACAGAGTCTTGCTTGATCCCTGACCTACTCACACAAAGAGTCCACAGCAGGAAGGCCCAGTTCTCGGCCGAGTGAGTCCCAGCATTACCACCCACCAAGCACAGCTGCTCTGCTAATTTTAGAACTCTCTGAGAAGCCACCTGACTTCAAGGCACTTGGGAGATACACATCACACCCTATCTCAGGAGTTGATCTGGGGTGTGGCCCACTCCTTGCTTTTCACACCCAAAACACCTTTGTGAGGTAGAAAAGTGACTTTCGGGGAGGCTACTCTGAATAAATGATAAAAAGATAAAACAACCCTCCATCAGCTAGCAAACTGCTGCTAGTCGAGCCCCCAGCATTAGACTGGTCTGTCCATCGGCCTGATCTCTGCCTGGGTATCCGGGTCCCACCTCCATTCCACATGTCCGAAGTGGAACTCACCAGCTTCCCCCAGACCCTTTCTTCCTGTCTGCCTGTCTGAGGCATTTCCAGTTTCCCAAGTGAAGACTCTCAGGTCAACCCTGACTACCTCCGACCTCCTTTCCAGTCACTAAATCTTAAAGTTCAAACTATTTTATCTCCTGAACAGGTGTTCATAAGCTTCTCCTCTCCATCCCCACAGCCTTTGCCCTCCATCAGGTCTTCTTCAGCCCTCACCTGCTGACTGCAACAGTTGCAGCAGGCTCCCTGCCTGCCTTTTCACACTCTAAGTCCAACTACCAAGACCATTTTTCTAAAACCACATCTATCTCTGGCTTAAAACCCTCCAAGGTTTCCTGTCAGTTACTCCGTGCTATCTGCACATTAAAATCACCTGGGCAGCTTTTAAACAAATGTCAGTGCCCAGCTTCCATCCCGCAGAGATTCTGATTTAACTGGCAGGGTGGGAGGAGGCATCCATATTTCTTTTTGAAATTCCCTAGGAAACTGATGTGCAGCCAGGGGTGAGAACCACTGACCGCCAGGATCAAGTCCAAGCTCCTTCCCATGACACCCAAGACGTTTCTTGACTGGGTCCCTGCCCACCTCTCCAGCCAGCCTCACTCCTAGGCTCTCCATGCCTTTATGTTCCAGCGACACTGAACTGCTTACACTTCCCACCATCATACCGTTCCTCATGCTGTTCCCGAGGCCTGAAACACCCTCCCTACTGGTCCAACGTCATCTTCTATGGAAATCCATTCCTGACCACTCACCTCAGCAACTTCCCTTACTCCCCGGTGCTCCATAAAGCCTTGGGTGTGTCTCTGGTACTGAACATCCACACTCTGTTAGGATGATTTACGTATCCGTCTTCCTTGAGCAAAAGGGAGAGGTTATTTACATAGGGTTACTTCAATCCATTGTTTAGACATATTTAAGATGTTTCTAGATTTTTTGATACTATAAGTTATAAATACACTGTTTATGTCCTTATACATTGCACACACATTTAATTGCATATGAGCAATAACTAACATTTACAATTTTGATAGATATTGGCAAATACCCTCACCTTCACTTACTATGGGTTAAATTTTCTTTCGGGCTGTGCCAACTTGATATGTGTTTTTTTTTTTAAAGGATTCTTTAACAAAATGCTTGTAAAGAAAAAATATCCATCATTGCCCAATACAGAGTGTATTTATTGGTCACAGTCCAAAATATATCAGGTCATCACACAATTCTTCTAACCAAGATTGTGTAACTCAGGGTTGTAGTATTTCACCCCAGTATCCACTTACCAGAAACTACTATTTATTGCTAATTGTCAGTGTACATCTAGCAATGAAAGCCCAACCCTACTTATAGTAGGACCTGAAAGTCATCTTATGACATAAAATTGCTATGGTTCATAGTACGAGGCAGTAACTAAAATGTTCATCCCTGTGATTGAATGACCAGAAAGAATGCACCATGGTTGCAAAGCTCAGCTGAAGATTGTTAGAGAGGTACATCCTCAGGGCCAGGCAGAGGCCTCACCACAATCCACAGGACAATTAAATGCAGGAGTGGGCAGGAGGGGGTCAAGAAATGGTCTGGGTATCAGTTGAGCACCTTTCAAAGGACTGCCAGTGGTGGGCCTCCTGGGAATGAACACTCCCAAGTAAACTGTGCTTCTTTCATAAAGAAGCTCAGGCTTTTCTGAGCTACTGGGTTGGTTGGTTTGTTTACTTGTTTGCTTGCTTCTTTGTTTTTTAGGCTTGGAGTTATGAGCCAAATCCAGATATGACTGCATTGCCCACATATCCATTCAAGGGATAGGTTTTAAATCATCATGCTGATAGGAAAAATTTTTTAAATGACTTCATCATCTCAATATGCCAACAAATAAATCAAATCAACATTTATTCCTTTTGAAAACTCTAAACATTTTAACAAAAAGCGTTTCTGTATTAAAGTTTCTTAAAAAAACCAAAACTATGAGCCAATGTTATATAAAATGGAGAATCCCTTCAAAGCAGAATCAGAGCCAGTATGCCCCTTGCCCCTCATTGCACTCAGCATGATATTAAAGGGCTGACAACAACGTTCTGAGAAGGGCAAGAGACAGAGGCACCTACACAGGAAAGGAATAATTAAAGTATCTTTGAGAGACGATATTATTACATACTTATAAAACCCAGGCAGCAAGAGGTAACAAAGAGCTATGGTGTATAAGACAAATCCCCCAAATTTGGTGTTATTCTTTATGGTAGTGGTACACATAGAAAAAGAGATTCCATTCTATAAGAGTAACAAAAATCATAAATTCTTGATTGACTCAACTTGGAATAAAAAATATTTATCTAATTGAAAGAAATGTAAAACACCATAATAGGAAAAGTAAAGGGAGACCAAAAAATGGCAAAATGTCCTTGCTTCTGGTTAAGAAGAGAGTACAGTAAAGATAATATATCTTAAATTCGTATGCAAATTTAGTGTAATTAAAGTTCCCTAAAGATAATTTATACAGCTTGACAAATAATGTGAGATTAGTCCAAAAGAAAGAGCAGTCAAGAATAACAAAATTTTTTAAATTTATTGAAGTATCCTATTAGATTTTGAAACATATAACAACTAAATCTTTATGAAAATTGTATGGTATTGACATCAAAACAATGAGAAGGGGGGGAAAATCACTAATTGAATAAAATAGATATTCCAGAAACAAATTCAACAGCTTTAGGGACAAAATATATTGGGGGAGGGAAGGGAGTATAAGCATTATAACAATAGATGAAAGAAACATTATTTAAGCAAAACTGTAGGAAAAACAGGGGAATAATTATATATACATATATGTCATACTTAGAATGGATTATTGAGAAAGTATCTGGTGTCTTGACTGTTTTTGGTGGTTTATGGTTTTGTGGAAGCTTTTTTTTTTTTTTTTTTTTTTTTTTGCTGCTGTGGACTCATCAGCAAAGAGCAAAGACTGAAGAGAATTTTCCCCTTACCCCTCGCGGAGAAGGCCGCCAGCCTCTGTGTTCCTGTGTTCCTGGCTCCCAAGGGACGCATTTTGTGTTTTAGGATCAAGCCTTTGTTTGCGAGCACTGGTTCCCAGGCAGGAGGAGGCTGGGGTGGGGGAGGTGGGGGGATGAGGTGTCTGGAGTTGGGGAGAGGCTTGATGCCAGGCTGAGAGTGGTTGGTTCTCTGGTTTGAGGTCACTAGGAGAGGGGAACACACAGTGCCCAGGAGGTGGCAGGACCTTGAGTGGGGGAGGGGATGGCTGCAGGGATATCATCAAGGCCAGTCACCAAGCCCCTCAGCTCGGGAGCAGCTGCCATGCTGTCTGGCCTGGTGAGGAGAGAGGACAGCTACGGGGCCTACCAGCTGTCGGGAGGTCTATGCACACCGGGGCGAGGAGCATCTTCTCTGGTGACCAAATGCATTAATGACAGAGGCCTCTTTCCCCATCTTCCTAGACCGAGAGGGCCCTGAGGGCCTGGTACAACCTGGGGAGGCAGGGGGCGAGGACCCCCTTCCTAAATAATTACTACTGGGCTCAAAGAGTTAATCCTGGCCTACAAAATAAAGTGATTTTTCTTGCACCTTAAGCACAGTGGAACAATTCATAACTATTACATGCATCCTACGTTTTGATAAACCCAGATGGTTCAAAGAATAAACAACAACCGCAAACTATTTTGAAAATTAGAAAACAAGCCAGTATATTTATTCCAGTGGTGGAGGACAGATACATTTCTGGGGTCAAAAAAATAAAAAACACGAGATTAGACAGAGGGATCATGGAAAAAAATACAGCCTGACTGGTACTTAGAGAAATACAATCACATGGTATACCCAGATTGCCCCAAAATGGCCTGGATTTATTCTAACTCCGGATCAACTATAATTAATCCATAAGTGACTATTAACAAAATGTTTTAATTACAGTGGTGTAAGCCCAGCAGTGTAATCTGCATTTTTTACCAAATGTGATGTAAACATTCGTGCAGACTCCAAGTTAACAAAGGACTTATTCAGCTTGTGCAGTGTCTCACCAGAGGATGCTTTCTGAAGCAATGCTGAAAAAGGGTCTGGGCCTTCCGACTCTTATGAACCAGCCACTTAATGCTCTCACACCATAAGATGGTTGCCAAGCCCGTGGCCATGAAGCAAAGCCGAGCTAACCTCCCCAGAGGCCCGACACAAAACCTGGGTCTCCTTAGCATTATGTTAGAAATTCAGCGGCTGGCAAGGGGTCAAGGCTAAATGGCCCCACAGTGTGGCCACCGAGACATCAAGGTGAAACAAAACCAACCCTTCCCTCTCTCTCTCTCTCTCTGTTGAGAGAGATTTTAAGATTATAAGATATTGGCTCATGCAGTTATGGAGGCTGAGAAATCCCACAATCGGTCGTTTGCAAGTCAGGGACCCAGGAAAGCAGGTGTAGTTCCAATCCAGGCCTGAAGGCCTGAGAGCCTGGGTGGGGAGCAATGGTGTAAGTTCCAATCTGAGTGCAGGAAAAGATCAGAGTCCCAATTTAGACAAGGTTAGGCAGAGAGCAAATGTGCTCTCCCTCCACCTTTTTGTTCTATTCAGGCCCTCAACAGAATGGATGGTGCTCACCCACGTTAGGGAGAGCAATCTGCTTTACTCAGTCTACTAACTCAAATACTAATCACTTCTGGAAACACTGTCACAGACACACCCCAAATAATGTTTAACTAGATATCTGGGTACCCCGTGGTCCAGTCAAGTTGACACATAAAACTAACCATCACCCATGTATGTAGGGGTTCAGCAGGGACCACCCATCTGCCTAACGCTACAGTTGTGAAACTAATCGCCCATGTGTGTCTCATTAGCAGGCTTGGCTAAAAATTGTAATTGAACCAAACTTCATGATATAGTTTTCTGAGTTCCTCAGATTTAATTCCACTAAAATTTCAGAATGAAACGTGGACATCGTGGATTGCTGACAAAAGGAAAAGAGGTGTGAATAATTCCCCGAATGTCCTTGACTCAGATTTGAGTCACATGGATTTTCATTCAATACCATTATCACTAAAAACCAGCACTGGTGGTATAGTGGTGAGCATAGCTGCCTTCCAACACCATTATCACTAAAAATAAATGAATGTAACTTACTTGAATTTCTGATCACATGGTTCACTACTGTAAAAACGTGATTGTTCCTGCTCAAATTATAGAGTCAACCAGGCCAAATCTAAATATGTAATAAAAATAATTCTTTCTTTTTTTTTTTTTTTAGAGAAGGTCTCTTTTTTTTTAAATTAATTAATTAATTTATTTATTTTTGGCTGTGTTGTGTCTTTGTTGCTGCACACGGGCTTTCTTTAGTTGCAGTGAGCAGGGGCTACTCTTCATTGCGGTGCGCAGGCTTCTCATTGCGGTGGCTTCTCTTTTTGTGGAGCACGGGCTCTAGGCATGCAGGCTTCAGTAGTTGTGGCACGTGAGCTCAGTAGTTGTGGCTTGCGGGCTCTAGAGCTCAGGCTCAGTAGTTGTGGTGCACGGGCTTAGTTGCTCCGCGGCATGTGGGATCTTCCCAGACCAGGGATCGAACCCATGTCCCTTGCATTGGCAGGCAGACTCTTAACCACTGCACCACCAGGGAAGCCCAAAATAATTATTTCTTATACCTGCAGTTTGAGTCAACATTATGATTAGACCACTAATGACCTTATGTATGCTGGTTGTTGATCTCTTCCAAGTTTTGATAATTTTATTTTCCCTTTCCATAAATGATGCTCCTTCCTGTGGCTGCTCAGACTATTTCCCTTTAGGCTGTGGCCAAAGATGAAATTCCACATTTAGTCAATTGGAATGTTGTTACCATCGGGGTAATGGCAGAAACACTGAATTTGGTGCTGTAAGACCTGAATTACAGTCCAGGCTACCCCACTTACGAGCATGTGACCTCGTGCAAGTTACTTGACCACACAGAGCTCTGGACTCTCCTTCATGAAATGGAAATGATAATACCTGCTCTGACATTCCTCCCTGAGGCTTGCGGTGAGGCTCAAATGAGATATTATACAAAAGTCTTTGTAAAGCATAGAGTGCCATCAACTGTAAGGTATCATGATTGGCATGCTCTAGGAATCAATGTGCTTAAACCTGGAGTGTATTAAAATCACATGACTCACTGGCGTAGAATGTTCATTTCTAGGCCCTGTTCCCAGGGTCTAGTTTAGTAGATTCTGGGTGGAGCTTGGAGATCTGCATTTTTATCCCTCAACCCCATCAACACCACCCTTCCCCTGTCATGTGATTTGTATATGAATGGTCTAGGGATGACACTTAGAGAAATACTAATGTAAGGGTAAAATAAAACACTTCAGAAGAACTTCAGGAATGGCCCTTCAGAAGAATAAGTTAGGTCCCGACAGTTTGGGATTAAGTGTCACATATCTAATTGTTGTAAGTGATAAGCTTAAATAAGTTAATGAACTGACGCCCTGTTGGAAGATGTTACTCAAATAAATTTACTACAGAAAAAATGATATTTACTGTAGAATTGCTGTTACAGTTGGTTGAAAATAATGGAAAAGCCTTGTTTTCCACTCTAACTTAGCTTCCTCTAATCCTATTTGGGGCCAGTATTTCTGGTTTCACTCCTTCTCTGACACGATTTCTGTACTGAATGAATGTCCTCCTTTCCATCTGGGGGAGAATAATGGAGTCCTGTCATCTTAACAACGTTGTGCGCTGAGCCATGTGGGCATGCCACAGGCCAGATAGCTGAGGGAGAAACAAAGCTTCAAAGATTCTGGCAACCGCTGGTGCATCCAAGATGGGAAGCAATAGAGCTGTGGTCTCTCAACAGCCACAGACTCAAATGATAGCTATTTTGTCATTCCGAATAGATTGCACAGGGTCAGCCGTGGGCTAAATTATTAAGTCACTGAAATTGACTTTGATGTTTCCCCACTATCTCCACTTCCTGGTCACTCTTATTATCCCCGTCTCCTCTCCTGGTCAGGGACTCGGGACCCTCATTTTGATATCCCACCATGCCCTCTTTGATTAGCCAGAACTTGGAAACTTTTTCTTTTCTATGACATCACCCCAGCTGCCCACTTTGCTCAGTGTCCCTGGTGTAAGAGGAGGTAGTGGCGGTGCGGGGGACTGGGGAGTGGGACTTTATTCCGTCAGCATATCTGTGTTGTGGTTTAATGTGTCGCTCCCCCTAGGTTACTGAGGACTTTCTGGAAAGATATTTTCATCCCAAAGAATAGAAATTCCCGGAATTATAGGCACCTCAAGTAGCCTTGGAGGAGGGGTGGGGGATAGAAGAGAAATTCTCAGGTAGTAGCCCTCCCTGAGTCACACCACCCTGGGCGGTAGTACGGACAAGCCATGCACATTTCCAAGGGATTTATCTGGGGACTCCATGGATCCATTGTTTGGACTCACCAGTAAAATGACTCCCTCTCGCCCACCAGCCTCTTTCTGTTTCCTGAAATAGGGGGGCTACACATTTCATTGACTCCTCTTAGCAGCCACACAAGGAAGGTGTTATGCTAACCCCCTTACACAGTGGACCATTGGATCCCTTCAAGGACAGTATAAACTGTGAAGGTTAAATTCATCAATGCCAAGAATTGACTGTACTGACCCTAAATGAATATACTGTACCGAATTTAAAAAGAAAAAATACACCACCTCCAGCGGTGGACCCTGATCGGTTCAAGTCAATTAGTATAAGCCCAGGTCCCTTGCCACAGTGATTGGTTTTATAAGAACTAAGCCAATCATTTCATGGCATTCCCCTGGCTGCATTTGACCTTATTAAGGGCAGTGAAAAGCAAGAAGATGTCGGAGGGTTTCTGGGAAAGGAACTACATTGTTTTTATGGGAACGCTTCTGGATGTCACTCTTTCTCTCTCTGAAAATTGATAAGGAAGCACATATCGGTCTTTTTGTTAGCAGCCATCTTGCCTCAGCCATAGGATGAAATCGACACCAAAGGCAAAACAAAGAGCTAGAACAAAACTGATTCGTTGATATTACCACGGAGCTGCTGAATCAAATTAACACTGAAGCCACCCTACTTCTAGACTTCGAGCTATGGGAATATATGAGTTAGAATTAGGTTCAGTTGCAAGTAACTGCAAACCCCAGGAAAAGTGGCTTAAATAAGCTAAAGGGTTATTTCTTTCTCAGGTTTAAAAAAAAAGAGTCCAGGCAGATAGTCCAGGGATAGTATACTTTCCATCTGGTAGCTCTGCCATCTTAAGACACAATGTCTTCCCCTGTAGTCCAAAATGGCTGCTCCAACTACTGCCATCACACCTGAGTCCAGTCAGCAAGAAGGAGTAAAGGGAAAATCACTTCCCAGGAGACACACATAACACTGTTTACATGCCAGAACTTAGTTATATGGCTACACCTAGCTTCAGGTGTGGCTGAAAAATGTCTTTATTCTGGGATGTCATACATCTGGCTAAAAATTGGGGGTTCTTCTGGTAGAAGGGGGAAATGAATCTTTGGGGATAACTAACATTCTCAGCCACTGTGTGTCTTGCTTATTGTTTAAGGAAGTTTGAATTGCGTTTCCTGTTATTTACAGTCAAACACATCCTAATTGACACAACCCCATAAACCCGCCAATTACCCTCCGTCTCCAATCACATGCTGATGGATAAAAATAAGAAGCCCTTCACTGGGAGCATCTCAAGGTCTTTCCTTGTTTTTCTTCTCAGGCTTGGGACAGCACCTGGCACATAGAGGCACTCGATAAATATTTGCTGAATTGAACAAAATTAACTAAGAAGATTCAAACAGAGAGAGTTCAGTAGAATCTTGGCATAATGACTTGTCAGCTCTGGCCTTGGGCAAACCATAAAACCTTTTGAGCCTATAAATAAGAGAAGTAATACCTACCTTCAAACATTGTTATAAACATTAGTGACAATGTATGTAGAGCACTTAGCACAATTCCTGGCACATACCCACACAGTTGACACACACACACCCCATGTATAAAAATTTTTTTTAAATTATGATTACGTACATTATCCATTTTAAAGGAACCCTGAAGTTAAGAAAAGAGGGATTTTGGCAGTGTTTCAAACACCCACAAACTCTACTGGCTATTATTCATTCTTATTCTTAGGAAAATATTACTGCTGAGTTCAAAGGAAAGAATACTTTGATGAGATTTTCCATTAACACCCTGAAGCCTTCTTAGATATTGAATATTTAGTGAGTAAAGTGTGAATGAATCAGAACATATGTATTGAATTTATCTTGGAACCCTGTGTGTGTAAAACCTAACTACAAAACATGCTTTGCATTCTCTTGCTGTCCAAAGGCTGGAAAAACAGCATGACATTCTGCTGAACCCGAAATGACCTTGAACTCAGCAAACAGACCAAATTGATGGAAGAACCCGGGGTTATTTTTCAGGGTCTTTACCATATTAAGGGATGTATAACCGCTGTGATTTGGGATCTTTTGTGTTTGTTTTCCTTGGTTTCACTCAGAAACCTGAGGGAGAAAACAGAATCATCCTCTTTGTCCTCCGTCAAGGTCTGAAAACAAAGATAGAAATGTTACCCCTGTGAAGAGGGCCTCTTATAAGCAACGGGGCCTCACAAATGTGGAAAGAGTTGAGAGTAAGCTTTTAAGTCCAAGCACAGATAAAGCTTGTAGTAAGAGGAGCTGAAAGACAAGAGTGAAGGGGAGTTTAGAATGTTAACGGGAATCAACTGGTTCTCCCCCGATTTTGGAGATGAGGAAGTTGCATCTCAGAGAAATGACTGTTCTCAGCAGGGTGGGCAGCGAGCTAACAGAGTAGGGACGGCAAGGCAAGTTTCTCGTTCCAAAGTCCTGTACACTCTGGCAAGAAAATGTTTAAAAAGACAAGAAAAGAATTTTTAATTTTGCAAAGGCAGCATGTTGGTTTTAAAGGGTTGGTAGCGCTTTAGAGCGTGCGAGGCACTTTGACACACATACTCACACATACTCTCATCTGACCTCACAGTGACACAGGACGCCGTTAAGCCCACTCTGCCCGGTTTTGCAGAGGAGGGAACAGAGGTTAGGTGATTTTGTAACTGTGCAACTCAGACTGGGACTTGAACCCACAGTCTTTTTTTTAATATAAGTTTATTTATTTATTTATTTTTGGCTGCTTTGGGTCTTCGTTGCTGCGCGCAGGCTTTCTCTAGTTGCTGAGAGCAGGGGCTACTCTTTGTTGCGGTGCGCGGGCTTCTCATTGCGGTGGCTTCTCTTGTTGCAGTTCACGGGCTTCACTAGTTGTGGCACACGGGCTCAGTAGTTGTGGCTCGCGGGCTCTAGAGCTCAGGCTCAGTAATTGTGGTGCACAGGCTTAGTTGCTCTGCGGCATGTGAGATCTTCCCAGACCAGGGCTCGAACCCGTGTCCCCTGAACTGGCAGGCAGATTCTTAACCACTGAGCCACCAGGGAGGTTCCCCACCTCTGCAGTCTTTTAACTGAGATCACACACCTGGTCTCAGGACTTAATGAAACTCAGGATCTTGATGTCTCATTGCAGAAAGAATTCAGTGAGAGACAAAGCGATAGGGAAGAAGTGGATTTATTTAGAGAGAAACACTCCACAGATGGAGTGTGGGCCATCTCAGAAGGCGAAAGGCCCTGAAATATGGCTTGGTTAGTTTTTATGGGCTGGGAAATTTCATAGGCTAATGAGTGGGAGGACTATTCCAACTATTTCGGGGAAGGCGCAGGGATTTCCAGGAATTGGGCCACCACCCACTTTTTGACCTCTTATAGTCAGCCTCAGAACTGTCATGGCACTGGTGGGTGTGTCATTTAGCATGCTAATGCATTACAATGAGCGTATAATGAGGCTCAAGGTCTACTGGAAGTCAAATCTTCTGCCATCTTGGACCTAGTTGGTTCTAACCAGTTTTTGTCACGTCCTATGGCTATGTCATTCTTTTAAAGGTTGTGCTCTGCCCCTTTCCAAGCTGCTCGGAGGGGTGCTGACTCCAAACACACCTCTCTTTCCACTCTGCACGTATGTCAGAGACAAAATAATCTTGTTTCTATTTTTTTTTTTAAATCAGTTCAAGAGGAGTATTTTTTTTTTAAATTTTATTTATTTATTTATTTATTTATGGCTGTGTTGGGTCTTCGTTTCTGTGCGAGGGCTTTCTCCAGTTGCGGCAAGCGGGGGCCACTCTTCATCGCGGTGCGCGGGCCTCTCACCATCGCGGCCTCTCTTGTTGCGGAGCACAGGCTCCAGATGCGCAGGCTCAGTTAATTGTGGCTCATAGGCCTAGCTGCTCTGCGGCATGTGGGATCCTCCCAGACCAGGGCTCGAACCCGTGTCCCCTGCGTTGGCAGGCAGATTCTCAACCACTGCGCCACCAGGGAAGCCCCTCTTGTTTCCTTTTAAAAAGAAGAAGGAAATGCTAGTTTCTTGTTCTGATACGATCAATCTCCATTTGCTGACTATCTTTAAGGTTAAAAAGTCCCCTTTGGGGCTTCCCTGGTGGCGCAGTGGTTGAGAATCTGCTTGCCAATGCGGGGGACACGGGTTCGAACCCTGGTATGGGAAGATCCCACATGCCACGGAGCAACCAGGCACCGTGAGGCACAACTGCTGAGCCTGCGCGTCTAAAGCTTGTGCTCCGCAACAAGAGAGGCCGCAATAGTGAGAGACCTGCGGCCTGCGCACCGCGATGAAGAGTGGCCCCCGCTTGCCGCAACTGGAGAAAGCCCTCGCACAGAAACGAAGACCCAACACAGCCAAAAAATAAATATAAAAATAAATTTTTTAAAAAAAGTTCCTTTTAAAATGAGATGAAAACATTTCCAGATTTTTCTTTATGGGGAGGTTACTGATGCTCTAACCTCTGGCCTGATAAACATAGGAGGGGGTCCGTTCTGACTCTGCCACAGCCTGTCCGCCCTGGTCTCCCTCTCACCTCCCTTGCTGGGCCCTTCTTGCCTCCTCGCTGGGCAGCCTAGTAGATCATCAGCTCCATCAGCCACAACATTCCTGAAACACTGCAAACTGCTCAAGACTCAAGTTGACGTCAAATGTCAAAACATTTGTTGTCACAATTGTCGAAGTCCTGACAGATGGGCTCTAAACCTTGTGGAATTGTTCCTCTCTCTAGATTGACTGAAAGTAGAAATTATCCCATTTTTTTCAAAGGGCAAATCCTCTCTATTCTCTCAAAACTGTAGGCCTGTTGAGGCTGCTGGACAGCCCATCGAAACATGAAGCTCTTTTCCCCAAAAAATGGCAGGGCTGGGGCTCTGTCCAACGTAGACTTTGCAGTACTGACCATTGATTGGTACTTTCTCCCCTCATAGTGATGCTGATCTTTTTTTTGGCTTTTAATTATGTTAATCAGAACCAGTGATGTGCTGGAGCTGGCGTGTACCAGCTTACAAGAAGTGATCCTTAAATTTCAGGAATTTTTTGAGCTAATTTGTTAAAAGCAACCATTATTATGAATTAAATTATATAAACTTACAATTAAGTTATATGAAAAACAAATGTAATAAATGCTCAAAATGTATCACTTCCTAATTATTTTACTGGCTTTATAAAAACTAATATATAGTATCTATTCTCTTGAGATTATTTGGGTCTATTATATCTGTTTGGTGGAAATACCATAAGATGGTGTGCCTCTTCCCAACTCTGTGTTTGGTGATGCCACATTGATATCTTGAAACCAACCATGGAGGGAGAATTTACCCCATAGAAATTGGAAAATATGACAGAAAACACTATAAATCAGAATTTCTTTATTTCAGGGAGTCTTTTTTTTATGCCTTTACCAGCACTCCACTGAGCAGAACCACCTGCAGATCCCACAACATGAATATGTCAACATCACTGTTCTTAGTGCTCTAGCAAAATCTTGTTTGAAATACCAGCCCCCAAATCAAGGAGTGAAAAGGATGACCTTGAAGGAAGAAGTGAGTGTTAAGTGGTGTAAAACAAAGGTGCACTGGGACCCACCCGCTTCCTCTTTCTTTTAATATAGATCGTAATGGCTGAGACCACTTTCAGATAACATAGACACACCCTCTGCCAAAATTAACTGCAGCTATAGTCAAAAAGTAGAAAGAAAATAGTGCTGGTAGCTACTCACTTTCAAAAAGAAAGGTTTAACCTCAGCCTCCGAAGATGTTGCACAAAGACTACTGTCTTGAGAAGGCAGCCCCCAACATTTAAATAATTAATATCAAACAAGTCCACAACATGCCTTCAAGCCCTTCCGTGGTACTTTTGTGTCTAATTTGTCCCAACAGACAAATAAATTGGGAATAAATTATTCTGGTAGCCCAGAGGAAGGGAGCAACTGGCTGGTGAGTTTGGAGGATGAATGGGGGGGGGGGGTGGTGCCTAGCCCCTTCCTCTCTCTCCCTCCCCCCATTGGCAGCAAATTCCCATTAGGGACCAGATGTTCTCAGTTCCTCCTTGCCCCACTTCTTACAGAAGCCTGTGCTGGCCAGGTATTGCCTATGATGGGGTGTGAAAGGCTGCCTGATTCTGGGGTTCAGACCTGGAAAATTCACTTGCCCACAGAGACCAGGCACATTTCCCCAAAACAGATTACTTTAGCTCCCATTTGCTTTACCCCTTTGTCTTATTTCTCAGTTGATTCAAACCCAGTAGGAAAGAGGGTATTAACTTCAGGGCCTCTCTAACCCATCAACAGGCAAGGTTGAGGTGGCTTAGAACTCAGTCTTCCAAGGACATTACAAAGAAATTTCTATGGCTGCAGTGAGAAGCTGTCGACACTTGCCCACAATATCTTTCATGTTCAAGTGTTTGAACGTTCTACTATGCAGACGTTTGGCATCTCATCGGAGCCCTGGCTCATGTTGGCTCAGCTCCAAAACTTATTCCTTGAGAAAATCCTGGCTTTTTTTTAGACATATCCCCGGCTCACAGCACAGCTCCAGGCAGGGATGGGGAGGCCTTTGATCAAAACAGGGATCCTGGCCAAGCCCTTTAAAGTTTTACAACTGGGCATTAACCCTCCTACCTGCCCACCTGGGTTTCAAAGCAAATGCTCTGCTCATGACAGCAAAGGATTCCTGAATTCCAGATCTCACTAGAGAAGATAATTTTGAGTTGTTTACTATCCCACTTTTCTGAAAAAACCCAGTGAGATCATCTTATTTAAGGCTAATATTTGCTATAGGAATGTTTGTGGAAGATTATCTGGACAAAATAGACACGTGACTATCCCTACTGCATTTGCTATGGAACTCTCATTGAAGATGCCATTCAGAGTATGCTCCAAAAACTTCTATCTGGTAACCCAAGTGAGGAATATCTCGGATCTTGTGCTAGGGAAAGTTCTTCTCCCCTGAGATGAATGAAATGCTTCCTCCTCTCAGATGATAATTGAAGTACAACTTTTCCCTCCTTGTCTTGGCTTATAAGGAGGCTACAGCTAAGCCTCAGCCTTCAAGGTCACTCATAGATGCTCTATCGACCCTTATAGTTGGGGTATCTCCCTTGTGCCTGTTAATCTTGCTTTCTCCTCTTTATTCCTTCCCTTTTATTGATCTTGATATATTTATTCCCTTTTAAGGTCATTTTAAAATTCTTTTGCAGGGACTTCCCTCGTGGTCCAGTGGTTAAGACTCTGCCCTCCCAATGTAGGGGGCCTGGGTTTGATCCGTGGTCAGGGGAGATCCCACAGGCTGCAACTAAGACCCAGTGCAGCCAAATAAATAAGTAAATAAATATTTTTTTTCAAAAATTCTTTTGCAAAGAGGCGAGATGTAACTAAATACAATGAAAGGATTCAATGATTGCTTGAGCTTGGTAGGGTGGGGTGGGGTGTGTGGGAGGGGAGACAACTGCAAAAGGACATAAGGGAAATTTTTAGGGTAATGGAATTTCTATATCTTGACTGTGGTAGTGGTTACCTGCGTACATGCATTTATCAAAATCCATTGAAGTGAACACTTAAAATGGTGCATTTTATTGTAAGTAAATTAAACCTCAATAAAGTTGATTTATTCATCCAACTAACATAATGTTTCTATTATCTGCAGGCACTTTGCATGGTGCTAGGCAGAGAGAGTGCACACAGTTGTGTAGGTTGTTCACTGAACAGTGGTACCTGGCCAAGGGACTAGGAAGGGCTGAAATCCATCCCATGCCTGGCTCACCAAGCCAGGTGCCCAGCAAGGGGCTGGGGCTTCTCAGAGGAAGAGGCAGCCTTTTCTATTTTGGAAAAGGCATTATATGTATATGGGTTCCTGGAAGCCTGGTTCTGAAGGCATATTGAAAAAGAATATAGACAAATTCCTGCCCTTGTGGAGCTTGTAGTCTAGGGGGAGGGGGTTAAAACAAACAGTAAACATATAAGATAAAGATAAGTTGTAATAAGCACTGCATAGAAATAAATAGGATGATGTAATAGAGAGTGTCAGGCTTGGGGAGATACTCAAGTCGTCGGGAAAGACTTCTTAGAAGATGACATTTCAGCTGAGGCCCGAGTGATGAGGAGCAACCAACCTTGCAGAGTGTGGGAGGAAAGCAACCCAGACAGAGGGAACAGCAAGAGCAATTTCTCAGGGGCAGGAGAACCTGGCCTATTCATGGATCAGAGAGAAGGCCACGGAGCATGTAATAAGCAAACTGGAGAGGGGCACAGGGGTCAATAATGTAACTAACTCTCAAAAAGTTAGACAAAAGCCTTGAGAAATGGCTCAGAATACTAACTGCACTACAAAACATTTTATTTCTCATAGATTTTAGAGTTGCAAGAGACCTTACAGATAAGATAGTCCTTTAATCTTCCCCTATGACAAATGCAAAAAACAAGGCCCAGCTCACCCTGATAACTGATAGCACAAATAGGATTAGAACTCAGGCTTGGCTTCAATTCAATTCAACTAACATTTACTGATTGCCCTCCATGTGTCGGGTACTATTTTCTACCTGTCAGTCTAGAGCTTTTTAGGCTTGGTAGGGTTGAATAACAAGAATGACCGAATTGGTAAAATTCTGCTGCTGAAGACATGTTAACATAAGAAACATCTTCTTTTAGACAGCTGTAGGGGTTTAATCAGATGAGTATTTCACACGACTTGATTTTTGCCTTGTTTTTAAAATTGTTTCCATTCCTGAAAGTGAGATACATTTTTTGAAAGATGCATGTTTTAAAGCAACCAGTTCTGAAGCTAATCCTATGTTGACAGCTGTAGGAATGAGAGGACTCTTAAGGGAATGCTGGGTGGGAAGTAACAAGGGTAAAATCACGGGTGAAAAGCGTTGATGATCAATCAAGGGAATCCCAGTATCATCTTTGAAATCCAAGAAGAGCAAGATTGGGATGGAAGCCTGGCAGGGAAAAACTCAGATCTCACAACCCAAGCCACGTCCCAGAACACGATGTCAGCTACCACATTTCCTTCATCTGTCTATACTCACTGCCTGGAAATGGCAGGTGAAGATGACAGCTGCCCCTCCCGAACCATACCTTTATCATTGTTAAACGATTTGTAGGCTAGCAAACCCCAAAGTTCTTGGAATTATATTTTCCCTCTGTGATCTCTCTTTTCAAAAAGCTAAAGAAACTACAGCCAAGAAATGAAGCAGCGGCCCACAGAAATACACCACGAAACCACCACTTCCCCCTCTATCTCGTGGAGTTCTAATAGTAACAGAAATGAAACCTACCATCTTCAACACAAACTTGAGCATCCTACTCGAGTAGATAAAAAGCTAATTAAGAAACCAAGGCTAGTATTTTAAGAGATGTTTTCCATTGAGTGTGAGGGATTTTGTTTTC
Source organism: Balaenoptera musculus (assembly GCF_009873245.2). Taxonomy (NCBI): domain Eukaryota; kingdom Metazoa; phylum Chordata; class Mammalia; order Artiodactyla; family Balaenopteridae; genus Balaenoptera; species Balaenoptera musculus. The sequence continues at coordinate 134,022,636 of NC_045785.1, forward strand.
CTTTTAAAGAAAGTGCATTTCTTGTTTTCACCTGGGAGCTATTTTCCTAACTGACCCCTAATCCATAGATGTAACCTCCCGGCAGTCAGGTCTACATTAAACAGCCTCACCTAATCCAAACTCATGCTGGTCCTTTCCATGGAAGAGATTTAAGAAGTTCCAGTCTCAGTCTGGGCTGACCTCCTACTGGGGATGCTGTGAGCTCTTGTACAATTTGCTGTCCAGCACTTCCTCCTCTTCTGGAACTGCCCCATCCCCTCCAGTCACAATGCGGTTTCTGGAGAGACCCATCTCCTAGCACCCACCTCTTAGGCCACATTTGGTTGGTCCAGTGGTAGCTGACCAGGAACCTTAAGGCCTTCAGGCAGCATCCAGTGGTGCATCTCTGCCTCCCTCTTGCCCCGGACACACTAGCTTTCTCCGTTGCTCATCCAGGTGACAGAAGATGGCAGTTTCTCCGAAGTTAACACCCTTGTTTGCAAGCAACAGGGTGTCACAGAAACCAACAACAGGATTATAGATGGGCCTGAAGTGTAATGAAAGCCGAGGGCTTGAAGCAGAGTGTGAGCAAGAGTCTCACTCTGTCACTTCTCCCTGTTTCTATCTACATATCTGTGTCAGTCCTCTCTCACTGTAGATGAGCTCTCTCTATTGCCCAATCCACTATGTAAATCATGTCCACAGCCAACAGTTCTTGGTTTGAGAAGAGTTACAACTCCTCAATTCAAGAGAGCAGTTATACTGAGGTGGAGTCTTAGTCTAATTCCAGATTCCTGGGAAAGCTCTTTGATTGTTTCTCCATGGGTGTTATCGGTATTTTGGGCAGGGCAATTCATGCCATATGGAACTGTTCCATGCATGGCGGGATGTTTAACATGTTGGCACCTGCATGTTAAATGCCAGTAGCACCCCGACCTTACTGATTGTGACAACCAGAAAAACACATCCACCCTCTACCAAATGCCCCTTCGGGGGGCAGTATCACCATAGTTTGAGAACCACTGCGTTAGACATTTCAACTCAACCTGGTTCAGTTTGAGTTCTTATTCCCAGAGCATTCTAATACTGGTTATAAGTGGCTAAATTCTGAGAGGAATTTCCCTTGGAATACATCTTAGAGGACAGAGGTATGTGTACCCCAAAATGAAATTTTTCATTTCTTTATGGTTCTGAGTCAGCTATATTTGTTTCTGAAAACAAAAAGCACTTAGGTTTTTTTTTAAAGTCACATCTTGCTTCTGCTAAATAGCTGATTTATTTTTCTTGCACAATGACATGATGGTGAAATCAAGGATGTGGTAAAGCCTTGTTTTCGTTTTTTTTTAAATCATGTAGTTAGTAGTCAAAAATGGCAAATATTGACTTGTGAGTTGGCATTCTCCTTTAGACTTATACAACCAAGTACAAATGCAAGTCAAATGTCCCTCCTTCAGGTACCCCAGGGACAATGGAGTGGGAGGACCAGGAAAGAGAGAACCTGCCAACTAAAGCAGTTTTTTCCCTCATAGAAACCTAGGTTTGGCCATGACCAGCTCTGCCTACCCTTCTCCCATTCTCTGAGTTCAAGGATGGGATCCTCCTTTAGCTCAAGGACCATAATATGGGCATGGTTAGACTCCTTACACACATGGCCTAAGACGAATTAAGGTGGGTGGTGGGAAATGATGAAGGCATTGCTTTAAGGCAAAAAATTTAAATTGTTATTATGACCCTGGAAAATATGACCCAGAGCAACAGTGGTAGTACTCTTAAGACTGTTGATATTCCTAGGCTCTAGCTTGGAACCTGTACTGTCACAAAAGTGGAGACCTATCATAAAGTCTATGGTCCAAATAAAATTTCAATTCGGTTTTTGAACCAATGTGATAAACTAAGAAGTCATCTCTGAAATAATGCTATTATAAGCAGCTGGGCCCTAGAGTGGAAAGAAAGTGGACTTAGGTGGTAAGACATATGGATTCTAGAATAAAAAAGAATCCATGAGTGAGTCCATACTGATATGAATGAATGAATGAACGGGGGAGAAGGGGAAACTTTTCCTTACAGTAGGAATCCGACTAATAAATGTAGGAGAAAGGATAGAATTAGAGTCACCACTTTGCAACCACCACATTAACAGTTGCTTCAGGTACAAATCATTCATGGATGATAAAATCAGCGGGTGAAGTATGATTAGAAATAAAACTACATAGTCTCAAGGTTTCTCCTCACAAGATACTTATTCATTACAGAGGGATGAAATGATAACTTTATCATGGGAAAACCCAGCAGATTGCATCTTAAACAAGGGATCAAGGTTCCTATCATTAGAAATGGAAAAATGGACCTCATGTGCCTCCTGACATGATACCCTGCGAAGGACACTATATCACCGCTGTGCTATTTGTGCCAAAACTGCAGAACTTGAATTTAATTATGAAAAACCATCAGACAGCCTGAATCTAGGGACATTCTTCAAAATAACTGGCCTGTACTCTTCAAAAGTATCAAGGTCCTAAAAACAAAGATAGACTGAGGAATTTTTCCTGATTAAAGCAAACTGAAGAGACATCACAACTAAATTTGTGTGACTCTTGATTGGATCCTGGTCCTATAAAGGACACTAGTGGGACAATTGACAAAATTTGAATAAGGTCTGTAGATTAGTTTATAATATTGTTTTAATGTTGATTTCCTGATATTGTAATTGTACTCTGGTTACGAAAGGGAGTGTTTTTACTTTTAGGAAATACATGCTGAAAATTTAGAGATGAGGGAAAGAGAAAGAGAGATTAAGATTCTAATCCTAGCTCTGCCGTTAACTAGGGGACCTAGGACAAGTTATTTATACGCTCTGGGCTTTGGTTTCCTGTTTGTAAGATGAAGAGATTATACTAGTTCGGTGGTCCTCAAGGTGTGATGAAATAAAACAACATCATCTGGAAGTCATTAGAAATGCTGGTTCTCAGGTCCCGTCCCAGACATGAATCAGAAACTCTGGGGATGGAGCCTGTGTATTAACAAGTCCTCCATGAAATCCTGATGCGTGCTCTGGTGTGAGAACCACTGCCCTAGTCACCTCCAAGGCCCCTGTTAGCCTAATGTTAGCTGATGTTCTGTGGTTCTCATTTGTCTCTCCTACAGAGGACAACCCTTTCTCATAAAAGACACCTCCCCTCTCCCAGTTCATTCATCATTGATTTGGTGCTGACAAAGGGCTGGCCAGGAAGCTGGAAGTGCTGGAACTTTGGAGAAATAGTTCTCCTGGGCATTTAGACACAACCTCTGCTTGCAATAGGTACAGATTAAACATAAAACATTTAATAATCCTACTTAGCTCAGGAAACATCAAAGAAACCGAGTGATGCATAATTAAGTTCCACGCAGTGGCTTATCTTTCTTGGCCTCTTACTAAAATACTTGAACCAGTTACTTCTAGGAAGAATGGGGCTGTGAATCATTCTGGAGAGTTTCTATTAGTACCTTTAGAAAAGTTTGCCTCAGCCTTCTCTTCAGGATAAATGTTTCCTGGATTACTCAGGTGGTAAGAATCTCTCCTAATGCCTTCTAAATACTTCTACAAACCCAGAGTTAACTCTTGTCTGTTAAGAGTCCTTAAGCTGTGACCTAAGAGAGTGTTAAGTTTGCTTCTGACTGGCTGATTAAAAACAACAGACAAAAATCTCTCCCATTGTTGGTTTACCGGTTACTACTGGGTTCCTATCACTGAAGGTTTTCCGCTCACATCCACACCCTTGTCTTCAACACCACCTGACTCTCAAAGCTACTTTTTCAGTCCTGACCTTTCCTAACGTCAATTTCTGATTTTTTGTTGTTTTTACATTTTTATTTATTTATTAAACAGATAGCATGCATATTCATTTGCTTCAAAACTCAAAATATTAAAAAAGGTATACAGTGGAGATCTACATGACCTTCTCTCCCTCCCTGCCCTGCCTCCACCCTCCAGGTTCAATTTCTCATTTTTGACAGTTTTTAGAACTGATTCACTCTATCCAAAACGAATCCATCATCTTCTCTACCATCCTGGACCCAACCCCTTTAAGCCTCTTTCTTTGTCTTCAGCTGTAAAACGGGATAATATCACTTTCCTCATAGGGTGTGTATATCCCTCAGAGAACCAACACTTATAAACTTTACCACTGCCAAGCACATAGTAAGCACTCAGTAAAAATTCGCTATTGATAACATAGTTATAATAATAATAACAATAATAATAAACTCTCCCTAAATTGAATATTGATGTATGGGTGTGCCTTTTCTCCCAGTCTTCCAAATTGGCAACTTTGGAGTTCACCTCCCTCCCCCCACCCCCGGCCCCTTCTCCTCCGTTGCAGATATTTTGGCCTCATCTACCTTTATATTATTCCTTTCTTGGTGGGATTTGCATGGGGCAAGAAGAATCAGGAACAAATTCCCTAACAGGCTGCCCTGTTCTTGCAAAGACTCTTGGACGAGGCTGCTGAGGAGACGCCGCCTGCCCGTGGGTCACGCGCCTTTGCCCCCAAGCCCCTTTCAACACGAACTCTCCCCACCTCCCTTCTGGGATGTTGCTGGTAATTAGTAGTTCATTCCTGACATTGCTATTTCCCCCTGGGCCAAATGACCGAGGTTGTTATATTTAAAAATGTAAGGTTTCCTGGCTCTCTTTAGTGCATTTAATCCTGCCATCCTTGGACTTCCACAAACAAAGGCACAATTCTCATTTTCACAATAAAATAGGTAAATAAATAAATATTAGAACCAATCCTTCCATCTATCAAAATTCTAGTGCTTAAATCTCAAGGACGGCTAACTTGGGACTGAGAGGGGCGTGGGTGAATGATGGATGGCCCTAGGTCAGCATTTTGTTGGAAGGGAAAGGATGTGTCAGGGCTCACATTTCTGCATTCCAATCTGTGTTCACCCAATCATATTTTCCCCCTTCCCACTCTTAGCAAACGGGTATTTCACACTAAGGGCTGCATTTAAATCTCATTGTATGAGTCACTAAAAAAGTTTTCATAGTTAAGCCCTTAAATTAAGAAAATCTCTCTCATCTGCATGATAACAGCTTGGAAATGAGTGAGCAGACCCCCTCTGCTCTTCCCTAAGCCATATTTGAGCCTAGTAGAGTAAGACTTCGCTGAAATTGCAATTGATCAGAACACTTGCAGTCTTGCCAAATAAAAGAGTTAAAAGAGAAATGCCTTAACCAAAGCTAAAACATCTGCCACCTGATTGTAACATTTCATATTTGATTTCAAGGAACATTAGATTTATTATGTCATGTACTTCAATTTTGCAGCAGATGCTTCCCCTGCTGGAAGATATTGGGCTTGGGCATTTCCTCCACCAGGAAGCCTTCCCCTCTCGTGGCCTCACTTATTTTCCCTAGGTTCCATTAACCAGTATTATTGTGGGTGTGAGGGGCCCGAGCTTGGGCCTGTGTTTTAGGGGTTCCCCTCTGACCCTCCTTTTGACTGGCCCCTCCTTACAGGACAAACAACCCATGGACCAAGGGGATGTGCCCATTCAGAGACTGGACCTTCCTTCCTGGACCATAGTCTGGGTACTCAAGATTCCAGAATGTTCCTTGAATGATCCTTGAATGGCCTACAGCTCTCCAGCCTAGGTCCATCCTGAAAGTGGACCACAGAGCTGGCAAACACACCCTGAGGGATGCTGAGAGCTGGCTGGGCAATGGCTATTTGCTGCTGGGGAGAAGCTTGGATATGCAATCTGGGGGGTCCTCATGCATGTGCACCTAACTCTCAGGGTTCAGGATGGAGCTGGGGTTGGGAAGCCAGGGGTAGGAGGATAAGGTAGGAGGATAGAACATATTGTATTGATAGTTTGTTAGCTAGGTTTATAATTTTAAATACTTAGTCTATGGGCCTTTCTTTATACTCTTGTCCTGGGCCCTGCAAATGTTAAAGGTGGACCTGTTCATAACATCCTGGGAATATCTCTAGGTTTACAATGCTAACATTGTATAATCATCTGTTTTCATGGCTGTGGTAGTTGCTACATACTCTCCCCCCCACCCCCCAACCTCAGGGCCTTTGCACACACTGTTCCCTCTCCTGGAATGCTCTTCCCCATGGATTCCTTTAGCCTAGTAAACTTTTTTTTTAATTGAACTATAGTTGATTTACAACACTGTGTTAGTTTCAGGTGTACCGCAAAGTGATTCAGTTATACATTTGTATATCTATATAGCTATATTCTTTTTTTTAAAAATATTTATTTATTTATTTGTTTGCACTGGGTCTTAGTTGTGGCAGGCGGGCTCCTCAGTTGCGGCTCGAGGGCTCCTTTGTTGCAGCAGGCATGTGGGATCTAGTTCCCCAACCAGGGCTCAAACCCAGGCCCCCTGCATGGGGACCTTGGAGTCTTACCCACTGCGCCACCAGGGAGGCCCCCTATATTCTTTTTTTTATTCTTTTACGTTATAGTTTATTACAAGATACTGAATATAGTTCCCTGTGCTATACAGTAGGTGCTTGTTGTTTATCTGTTTTATATATGGTAGTGTGCATCTGTTACCCATACTCCCAATATATCCCTCCCTCCCCTTCCCCTTTGGTAACCATAAAAAAACTCCACTGTTTTCCATGTCGGTGAGTCTGTTTCCTTTTTTTGTAAATAAGTTCATTTGTACTATTTTTAGATTCCACACATAAGTTATATATATGATATTTGTCTTTGACTTACTTCACTTAGTATGATCATTTCTAGGTCCATTCATGTTGCTGCAAATGGCCTTATTTCATTCTTTTTTATGGCTGGGTAATATTCCATCATATATATACACCACATCTTCTTTATGCATTCATCTGTTGATGGACACTTAGGCTGCTTCCATGTCTTTAGCCTAGTAAATTTTTATTTATCTATCAGACCTCAGTTGAAATATTTTCTCAGGGACTTCCCTGGTGGCACAGTGGTTAAGAATCTGCCTGCCAATTCAGGGGACAAGGATTCAAGCCCTGGTCCGGGAAGATCCCACATACCACAGAGCGACTAATTCCGTGCGCCACAACTACTGAGCCTGTGCTCTACAGCCCGCAAGCCACAACTACTGAAGCCCGCGTGCCTAGAGTCCATGCTCCACAACAAGAGAAGCCACCACAATGAGAAGCCTGCACACCACAATGAAGAGTAGCCCCCGCTCGCTGCAACTAGAGAAAGCCCGCACACAGCAACCAAGACCCAGCGCAGTCAAAAATAAATAAAATTTTAAAAAGAAATTCATTTTCTCAAGAAAGTCTTTCCTGACTTCCTACATTAGGTCAGGCCCTCCTGGTTTTTCACTCTCACATCTCCCAACACTCTGATAAATCTGAGCGGAAAGTACAATAGCAATCATCATAATAATAGCCATGTTAGTGATAATAATAAAAAACAAATAGCCACTGATTACTTACTAAGTACTAGACCTTTCGATAGGTGCTTTACGTATATGATCTCATTCATTCTGCGTAAGAAGCCAAATGAAATATTATCATTCTCATTTTACAGATGAAGAAACTGAGGCTTAGAAAGTGTGGTAGACTATTGTACTGCTGGTCCCCACATGAATCAGACCTCCCAGTATTCACATCCTCACAGACTTCCCTCCCACATTGATTGCCTGCTGACCCAGGTGATTTGTTTTGGCCAATGACCCATCAGCAAACATGACTTGCTGATAAATTCTTGCACATTGGAGCTTATCTTCTTGGAACCCAGCCTCCATTTAAGACTCTCAGACCAAACTAATGAATAAAAAGAACCACATGGTGAGGGAGGCCCAACTGGTTCAGCATCTCAGCTGAGCTCAGCCCCCAGCTGACCCTGCAGCTGAATGCAGCCACCCTAGGCAGATTATAATTATAGAATAATATAATAGTATAGTATACTACAAAATGTACATAGAAATAGGTCATTATTAGAGGTTAATTTGCTGAAGAACCCAGAGCTAATAAACGATAGCTATGAATGCAAACTTTACAACTCTATTCAACCTATATAACTTCTTAGCCCAAGCTATCCTCTTCTGGACACTGGACGGGCATCGTGACTGTGTCTCCCCTTCCCTGGCTCCTCTCCTGGTCTACACCGCACTTGCCTACCCTCTGGTCAACTCAGCTTCCTCTGGCCATGCTGTCTTGCATATATCACAGGTGACACAGGACTACTGGGAACAGCAAAAGTCCCTGGAAGGTGGGAAGCTTCTCATCGCAGTGTGAGGTTCCCCAGGGGAATGGGTTCTCTCCAGGCCTGGGTGCCCCCTACAACCCCTGGGCCTTCCCCCCAGGGGAATCAGGTAGGCTGAATCCACCCCTTCTCTCCCCTGTGTCTCCAGGACTCTCTCTCTTCAGGCCTGTGGCCCCCCCTTCCCCATTTCCTTGAGCCAGATTTACCCTACACTGGACTGACAAGTAAACTTTTCTTGCTCCCACTAAGATTTTCTGGCAGGCATCTGCAGAACTGGCCCTTTCCATTCAGAGAAGCAGAGGGTATAAGAGGCAACAAAAGTGCTGGTCCTTCCACTCATGCACCCATCAGAACTATAAATGTTTTCTAGTCTCAAACTAGAAACGAGAGGGAAAGAACACCTTCTAAAGAGAGAAATACAGTGAGGATAGCTGAGGCCTGGAGAGTGACTGGCAACATACGCTTCAGCCAAATTGAGATTTGAAAAATCCCTTCCCAAGGTCAGGGTTTCCTAAAGCATTTGCCCCTGGCTGATCCTTCTGTCTCCCAGAAAAACATGGGTTATTTTCGTGTTTTTTTTTTTTTTTCAAACAGCATTTTCAAGATACACTTTACATATTAGAACATTTACCTATTTCAAGTGCACTATTCAATTATTTTTAGTAACTTTACCAAGTGGTGCAACATCACTGTAAATCAGTTTGGAACATTTCTATCCCCCCGACACGATCCCTTATGCCCTCATTCTGTTCCCATCTCCAGCCCCAGGCGACCACTAATCTAATTTGTCTCTATAAGTTTGCCTTTTCTAGACATTTCATGCAAATGGAATCATATAATATGTGGTCTCTTGTGTCTAACTTATTTCACTGAACATGATGTTATTAAAGTTCATCCATGATGTAACATATGTCAGTAGTTTATTCCTTTTTTATTTCTGAGTAGCATCCATTGTATGGATATACCACATTTTATGTATCCCTTCACTACTTGGTGGACAGTTAGGTTATTTCCAGCTTTTGGGTCTATGAATAATGCAGCTATGAACAATTGCACGTGAGTCTTTGTGTGGACATATATTTTCATTTCTCTTAGGTAAGAGTGGAATTTCCAAGTAGTTTTGTGTTTAACTTTTAACTGTAAACTGCCAAGCTGTTTTCCAAAGTGGCTTTACCATCTTACATTCCCACCACCAATTGTGGGTTCCTTTTCCCTCTCCACGTCACGGGACAAGCATCCTCTTATCTTTGATCAACTCCCAGATTTTTTATTCTAAGAATTAATTATGTCCTGGAGAATGTTTCAGCTATGCTGTCCTCGGTTGAATTATGCTTTGTTCTCTGTAATGACCTTAAATAGACAGTTATGATAGTTACACTCAATATGCACGTGTCATTATTTATTTAAAACACTTAGTTTTTTGGGCTGCCTCCAATAACCATTTAGTTTCTGACTGTCTCAGGGGATGGTCATGCAAAAGTACTTATGCAAACTCTGAGGCAAACAACAGTGTACTGCTCTGAAAATTTACCAGGAAACTGAACTCCTTGAAAGTAGACTTCAGAAGAGTGTAACCTCAGGTGTTATTTTCCATAAGAGGACATTGGCCCTAAATGTGTCCACATGCAACTCACCAAGGTGAAAAGCCAATGTGAAGGACATATGTATAGGAAACCTCAGAGCCCAGAGGAAACAAGTTTAGATTTGTATGAAGGTATATACCAACACATCTCACAGATTTAAGACATTTTTTTATTATGCAACTATAGTCAAAGAAATTTTGGTCAGAAATCCTAACTTTCAAAAATCCTACTGGACTTTTCTATGTAGTAGCAGGAATATACATTAAAAAATTTGCTCAAAGACAGAAGATATTCAGAGATTCAGAAATGAAACTCAAGCCGCTTTCGCATCTCAGATGGCCCCCTCTCTGTCTGTGGAATGTGTGTCTCTCTAAATGAACCCACTTATTCCGTATCGCTTTGTCTCTCACTGAATTCTTTCTGTGATGAGACGTCAAGAACCTGAGCTTCATTAAGTCCTGAGACCAGGTGTGTGATCTCAGTTAAAAGACCATGGGTTCGGGCTTCCCTGGTGGCGCAGTGGTTGAGAGTCTGCTTGCCAGTGCGGGGGACACGGGTTCGGGCCCTGGTCTGGGAGGATCCCGCATACCGCGGAGCGGCTGGGCCCATGAGCCACAACTACTGAGCCTGCGCATCTGGAGCCTGTGCCCCGCAACAAGAGAGGCCGCGATAGTGAGAGGTCCGCGCACCGCAATGAAGAGTGACCCCCGCTTGCCGCAACTAGAGAAAGCCCTCGTACAAGAAACAAAGACCCAACACAGTCGTAAATAAATAAATAAATTTTGTTTTTTAAATTAAAAAAAAAAAAGACCATGGGTTCAAGTCCCAATCTGAGTCAAACGGTTTCTCCGTGACTCCAGTATTATCCTGATATCAAAGACAAAAGAAAAGAAAACTATGGACCAATATACCTACAGAGATCCTCAACAAAATACTAGAAAACTGAATCCAGCAACTTATAAAAAGGATTAATTACCAAGTGGGATTTATTCCAGTAATGCAAAGTGGATATAACATATGAAATTCGGTTAATATAATATACCATATCAATAGAATACAAGATAAAAACCACATGATCATCTCAGTAGATGCCAAAAAAGCACTTAACAAAATCCAAAACCCTCTTGTGATAAAAACACTCAACAAACTCAAGATAAAAAAGGAACTTCCTGACTAAGGGCATCTATGAAAAAGCCACACCTAACATCATAATTAATGGTGTATATCAGTTTCCATTGCTGCCGTAAAAAAATTATCATGAACTTAGTGGCTTAACCAAAAAATAAAAAAGAAATGAAACTCAAGACAATTTGGGTCTAAAAGTTGCCATTGAGGCCTTGGTAATAGTGAACGTGTTTACTCCCCAGGGAAAGGGATTGGTGAGGTCACAACTGCTGTCCCTCAGGGTCATTTGCATAAGAACTTCAGGTGCCTGAAATAGCAAAAGTCTGCTGGACTAAGACTTCTAACACTGAAAATGGAGTATTTATAAAAGAAAATAACTGACTGCTAAGGAGTAACACAAGGGAGTTTCTCTGTGGTATCCTGATTGTGGTGTTCATTTCTCAGTCTACATGTGTATTAAAATATCATGGAACTACACACACACACACATAAAGAGTGCATGTAAAAACTAGTGAAATTGGGCTTCCCTGGTGGTGCAGTGGTTAAGAATCCGCCTGCCAATGCAGGGGACACAGGTTCGAGCCCTGGTCCGGGAAGATCCCACATGCCACAGAGCAACTAAGCCCGTGCGCCACAACTACTGAGCCTGCGCTCTGGAGCCCGCAAGCCACAACTACTGAGCCCATGTGCCACAACTACTGAAGCCCACGTGCCTAGAGCCCATGCTCCTCAACAAGAGAAGCCACTGCAATGAGAAGCCCGTGCACCGCAACAAAGAGTAGCCCCTGCTCGCCGCAACTAGAGAAAGCCCGCGAGCAGCAACGAAGACCCAGTGCAGCCAAAAATAAAATAAATAAATTTATAAAAAAAAAAAAAAAAAAAAACTAGTGAAATCTAAGGGCTATTCCTGAGTTTATATTATACCAATGTAATTCCCTGGTTTTGACCTGTGCTGTGGTTATGTAAGGTATTTTCATTGGGAAAAGTTGGGTGAAAGGTATGTGGGAACTCTATGTACTACTTTTGAAATTTCTTGTACTTACACCTTAAGCTATTTCAAAATTAAAAGTTATTTAAGAAAGAGAGAGAGAAAGAGACAGGAAGGAAGGAAGGAGAAAGGAAACAATGGATCCCTTTCTTCTGTAGTCATCATGGATTGGAGGTAGGGGAAAGGTGGGGGACAGTAAGGTACCTCCTGAATCTGAACAAAGATCCCTTCTGAAAGGAAATTATGAAAAATTAACACAACAAACCCACCCTAAACTGGAATTTATATATGGGGAGACTAGATACATAAATAGATAGATAGATACACAGATAATAGACATAGATATAGATATAGATATAGATATTCTATATATATAGAAAGACTAGGTATAGTGTAAGGAAACTCGCACGTCTGCATGCGGGGGTCTAACTGCTTGTACTGTACCTTTATTTAGCAAGAATGATAACAGAAGGAGATTAGCCTTCATTGTGTCTGAAAGCAAAGAGAACAAACATCAAGAACTGTCCACAGCAGAGGGCCTGGATTGACTGTTCCAGCATCCTTGGCAGGGGTACTTCTCAACGGAAATGGATGCATCAGACTGTCATAGTCTGGCGACAAGAGCTATTAAGACTATTCTCTAATTCCCTTTGCTACGATTCCATTCTCAGTTTTAATTGTGCTTTGGCTTTTCATGTAGCTTTTGTATAGCAAGATAATGAGCTGATTGGCCAATGCAAGGGTTTTAGTTCACTTGACATTATTTCTTCTTCATGAATTAATAATTTAGCATTCTGGTTCACATATCAATATCTTGTGGGTTTTATAAGTATGAGTGAGCAACTAGAGCATGAGTTCTTAACCTAGAAACCAGGGATGGGCTTCAAGGGATCCATTAAGCCCTAAGATTGTATGCAAAAGCAAGTGTGTACTTGCAGTGTGCATTTATCAAGGAGAGGGGTCAATAGCTTTCGCTAGATTCTCGTAGAGAGCTTCCAGTCTGGATGCACTGGCAAAATAGAATTTCCGGGTTTATGAAACTTATCTTCACAGAACACACTGGGAATGTATTCCTGTGCTATAATTCTTTTTGACATCATTTTAACGACTTCATGGGATTCAATTGCTTGAATTCATCTTCTAAGATTTTAAAAGCTTCTTCACTAATAAACTCCAAAGGGTTTAATCTTTAGGTGAAATGTTGCCTTATTTCATGAATAGATGTCCAAATGTGAGAACGAATGGCGATCACCACTATTAACAGCTAACACGGACGAGACTCCAGCTCTGTGCCAGGCAATGTGCTAACTTTGTATATGAAATCTTAACTGTGGGCTTTACACAACAGTCCTGGGAAGTGGGTATTATGATTTGTGTTTAATAGCTGAGGAAACTGAGGTATGGAAGTTAAAGAACTTACCAAGGTCACTTTGCTGTCAGCGTGGAGCCAAGTAGACAGCCACAACTGGCTAGCCTTTCCCCCAACCACAGGACTCAATATCTTTATCCTTCAAGCTCTACTTGGAGGCACTTTCTCCTTGAAGCTTTATTCCCACCCAAAATTCTCTCTCCCCTCGTGGAAGTCCTCTGGTTCTTCAACTGATTCTAAACAACCCCACTTAGCACCATGAGAGTATTAACAACCTCAGGGTCAGCAAACTTTTTCTGTGAAAGGACCAGATAGTAACTATTTTAGGTTTTGTGGCCCATATGGTCTCTGTCAGAACAACTCAACTCCGCTGCCCACTGTAGTGCAAAAGCAGGCACGGAGAAGACACACGTGAGCAAGCGCGGCTGTGTCCCAATAAACTCTGATTGATGGGCATTGAAATTTTTATTTCATATAATTATCATATGTCACAAAATGTTATTCTTATTTTAATTTTTTTCCCACCATTTAAAACTGTGAAAACCATTCCTAGCTCATGCCCTGTACAAAAACAGGAGGCAGGTGGATTTGATCAATGGGCCAAAGTTTGCCATTGCTGCTCGGACAGCGTCTTATGTGTTCCTACTTTCTACAACTAGATAGAAAACCACTGAGCCTATAATTATACCTTAACCTTTTCTTATTCTCTATAGTATCTATATGCAGGGCTAGACCCATAAGTAAGGGCTCAAAAGATACTTGATTAATAACATTGATGCTTCTCACCCTCAGAGCCATAACCAGGAAGAAATAACAAGTCCATCTCAAAATAGGCGGCATCTTTATTATCTTCGCCCTTTTCCCTCCCTAACGAAATTCTGGCTCTCTAAAATATCACAGTGAGTTTTCGGTTCTGAGGGCTGATAAGAAATACCCACGTGCTTGGCTAGCTTGAAGGTCAGATGGCATCTGGGCCTCGAGCCAATGAATACAGCTGGTGAAAATTCAAGCTGTCACACACTTGTTGCTAGCCCTGGTTTTCTAGTTCTTTCATCGTGAATTATTAGATTATTTATAATAATGAATTGCTGCATGAACAATCATTTTTAAAACCATAATCCTTAACCCAGAAAAATGTCATGACTTGATGGGCTAAATTTAGGACCATGAGAACCACACTCTAGGTCTGGCTGCCATGCATCTTCTCTGGGCCTTCCTTTCCTCATCTGTAAACAGAGGGTAATAGCCCTGCCTCCTATGTGACGCTGGGCTGATTGGGGGACTACCCTGAAGATATAGGAGTAATGGTCTGTAAGCTTCTCCATTTACTTTGGTTCAATCATACTAAGTCATGCTCGTGTATGATATCATAAGACAGAGAAATGTGCTGTGCTGTTATGTGTAAGAATAAAACTGTTTTGTTTTTTTAATTTGCTTTAAGGCCATATCAACAAGCTATGAAATCAAGCTGATATTTACTACTAAGTACACATTTAAAAATTATATAACATATGCCAATGAGCTTTTTTTGTTTTACCATTTCAGTGTGAAATTGCTGAAACCAGAAACTGCAATTACAGCAATCTTTTTGGTCCGATGTCATCCTGCTGAATAGCATGTGAAAGCAGGAGATTCATATTATTCTTTGTTAAAGATGGCCCATGACACGGTTGTCAGGATAGAATCTTGCAAACACTGCTAGGCACCATGTAAAATTCTAGGTGTTTGAGGAGCCAGCTGTTCTGCAGGGCTTGGATGTTATTCTGATTTATTTCTAAAAGTTTGGGTTTTTTTAAGACAGTTTTCCACTAGAGTTAGTTTTCACCCACTTTACAGATGCCTTAAAATAATCTGGTGTTGAAAACTCTTCCACAGCTGCCAGCTTGCCTATGAGGTGAGGAGGCTAGTCCCTCAAGGGTGAAACAGCACTTGGTACAAACAAATGTTTAAAACCGGTGACGACAGCAGACAAAGGAAAGCTTTAGCACTTACATATTAACTATAGCAAGGAGAGATTTTTCCAGTCAGAAACCTCTCAGCATTCTGTAGGAGACTGATGATTTACTGCTCCTAAGAAGACAGCAGTCTCATACATGGTATATAGTAAGAGGTGGAACAGAAATCGACTCCCAAAAGATGTTCTTTCAAACCTCAAACTGCAATTACCATGGAGGAGAGGAGGGGGAGTTCAGCTTTGCAACTGGTGCCTCAATAATACATCGTAGCAAGCAGCTGCTTTCTGCTCCCCAGTGCTGCCTCATTCCATAGAGGGGGCAGGTGACGCCTGAGTACACAGAATTTGTGACATTTGTTGGGTGCTTATGGTGCCTGGATGAAGAGTGCTTATAGGAATGTTAGCTATTACTAATTATTATTATAATACTACTGTGGCAGGAAGGTCTAAGCAGCTGTTTTGACGTGAGAAGCTTCCAAGCATCAGTGGTTAACACAATTTTGGTTGGCTCTTACAATCAACTGTGGTCATTATGGTACCTCCCAACATACCCCAAGGAGTAGTTTGCATATTTCTATGTGGGTTGGTCACTGAATCATTAATCAAGAATTTAACCACTGGTGTGGCAGATCTTGTTGGTGTTCCCAACATGGTTCATCTCTCCCTCCACCTTCACCGATGGTCTCGGGATAGAAAAGAAAATATTTTCCCTCAAATTTGGATTCACACTACCTGAAATTGAAAAGCCCAGGACATGTTTTCACTGAATAAAGAAAGCCTTTAGTTAGCCTAGGAGTAAAAATGGAAAGGAGAGGAAGAAACACATTTAGGGGAAGTCTCAGGTTAATTTATTTTAGCAATTCCCGAGCCCCCACTATATCCATTGGAGATATAAAGATACAAAGCCGTCAAGGAGACTCAGGCTGGGAGGGATGGACAGACAAACTGACAAGCTCCGTAAAAAGCCACATGTGCAGTGATACATGTACTAAGAACAATAGAGGCACAAGAGAAAAGGAATTTTCGGTCTGGAGGGGAGCAAGTTGGTCAGAAAAAGTCAAAGCAAGGGATATGAGCTAAATCTTGAAAAATGGATGTGGTGGATCCTCCAAGCTCATAAACTGCCCATCTTCCAGGGAAGAGCAGCAGTAGGAACAAGAGTGTGGAGGTGAGAAACCAGCCGGCACTGTGATCAAAAAGAAAACAGAGTTCTCAGAAATGCCTAAATCCTGTGGCTATATGCTCAACAGGACCACCAGTCTCCTGCCCCAATCCTGTCCAGGACCTCTTCATGCAGCACCTCGGTGGAACCTTCTGGCTCCTTTGAATTGCTGTAGCAGCTGACTCTTTGTGCCATTTATCTTGCACTCCCACCCCATCATTTCAGTGTACCCCTCGTACCCCTTGGTGAACAACTTGAGGGCAGGGACTCAGTAAGGGAGTGTCGTGCTTTAAGCTTCATTATTATTCCATTTGAATTGACCCGCTCAGTTTGATTCACTGTGGTCTGTGTACATAGAGACTCATAGTAGGCTTTTTTTCTGTTGTTATATTTTTTATTTTGAAATTTAAAGTTTATAGAAAAGTTGTAAAAGTAGTACTTGAAGCTCCCCCTATACCTTTCGCTCAATTTACCGATTGTTACCATTTTATCACATCTGCCTTATTCTTCATACACACATACATTAAAGTATTTTCCTGAAACGTTTGAGAAAAAGCTTCAGACATGATGCCCCTTACTGCTTGATCCTTCAACATGTATTTTGTATTTCCTATAAACAAGAACATTCTCCTACACAGTATAACCATCAAGATCAGAAAATTAACACTGATCCAACATCCATATAGTTCACAGATCCTGTTCAAATTTCACCTGTTGTGACATAGAAAACAAACTTATGGTTGCTAAAGGGGAAAGTGGGGGAAGGATAAGTTAGGAGTTTGGGATTAACGTATATATACTACTATATATAAAATAGATAACCAACAAGAACCTACTGTATAGCACAGGGAACTACTATACTCAGTATTTTGTAATACACGTAACCTATAAGGGAAAAGAATCTGAAAAAGACTATACATATATATATTATATATCTAAAACTGAATCACTTTGCTGTACACCTAAACTAACACAACCCTGTAAATCAACTATACTTCAATAAAAACAAAAACAAAAACAAATTTTACTTGTTGACCCAGTAATAGGTCCAGGTCCTTTATAGTTATCATTTCTCTTTAGTCTCCTTTATTTTGGAAAAATTCCTCATTTTTTTCTTCTTTTTCATGACCTTGACATTTCTTGAAGCACGTAGTTACTTTACAGAATGTCCTGCAGTTTGGGTTTGTCTGATGTTTCCTCGTGATTTATGTATTTGCAGTAAGAATCCCTCAGAAGTAATTCCTTGCTCTTCTCATTGCGCCATATCAGGAGACACATGATGTCAATTTGTCCTGTTACTAATTTTCTTGTTGCATTTGGTGAAGATGGTGTCTTACAGGATTCTCTGCTGAGTCATTCCCAACTGTTTTGTGAAGAAATGCCTTTAGACTTCTATGGTAAGATAGGGCTTTCTTTCTCCTCCATTTATTCGTTTAATTTTTATTATTGTAGACTCATGGATTCCTATTTTATTCAAATGGGTAAACTCAGTAACTATCATTACTATGATACTCAAATCACCCCAGACTTGGTCAGTGGGAGCTCACTGAAGGCAGCTCTTTTGTCTTTTTGATATGTCCCCATCATTCTCTGAGCATTGACTTAGTTTGTGGTACAAGATGGTCCTGTCTCACCTTTTATTTCTCCTGCCCCAGCCCTAGAGTCAACCATTTCTCTAAGGAACCCTGGTTCCATTAAATGGAGAATAACATTTAGAAGCCCAGTTCTGCAAGAGAGGTGTGCTTATTGCTACCGGGATATCTTTGCTTCTAGCCCTCTCAGCAGATAGAACTAGGAAATGTAAGCATATATCTATCTACATATGTGTATGTGTATGTACATGTATGATATCTATGAATACACACACACAAACATCTACACACATTTATACCTATTTCTATATCCATGTCTGCATAAAGCTATGAGTTCACATTGATTCCTCCACTTCCAGTCTAACACCACAGGATTTATTCTAGCCTTTCCCTTTTCCATATTTGTAATTCCCTTCTGACAGCAAGAAATCCTCAATGCATTTACTTATTTGCACAGTCCTCCCTGTATGTCACCAGTCTCCCAGCTGCACTTGCCAAAAGTTTGTCCCCTGACTGTGGGCCCCCAAAACAGGCAAACCCCTTCCCCTTCCATGGGGGCACTTTTCATCAACAATGATTTGCATGGTCAGAATTAACCCTCTTTGAGTGAATTCTGACCACTTCTGCCACGGCCTAGACTGAGATTCAATGGAAAAGAATCACAAGGTTTACTTTTCCTGGTGTTGCTTAGCAGAGCGAATGTTATTTTCTTCTTCGCCATGGCAGTGACCACTTTCAATGTGGAATTTTTTTTCCTGTTTGCTCATCTCTCCTTCTCTCATTACTCTTGGGACAGTAAAAGGATTAACCAAATCCATTCAAAGATGTGTAGCACTCCAAGCTTCTCCCAGGAAGATTGCATTATAAATATGATATAGCTGTAAAAACTAGAGCTGGAGACCAGAGATCAGCTGATCCCTCCCCACAGCTGCCAGATGGTTGGCTCTTCCAGTACATTCTCAGAGACACAACCTCACATCCTAGATACACATCTTTAAGTCATCTTCACCTCCTCCCGCCTCTCCTCCCCCCAACCCCATGATAAATTGTAACCTTGGAGGCGGTGAGTTCCCTCCCGCTGCAGCTGCCACGTCAGTTTCTCCTTGATCCGTTTACTGTGGGTAGGGACTTAACCCCGACAATGTCCTTACTGTTCTGTAAGGCAGGCGAAATCCTTTTTCACAATCTATTATAAATTATCCCAATGCATGAAGTGTTGTTTCCTTACAGAATTTTCAAAACCAGATAGTTATGTCGCATCACATTTACCAAGTGAAATTAAAAATGCCATTTCTAAAATTACTCTCAACGCTCTCACAGTTAATATTGTTAGGGAAAATGGATAATAATGGGACCCACAGTCTTTCGGTCCAGAACTGACTCTGTTTTAGACGAGCAAGGAGAGCTGCCTGGCAACACAATGCATCCCTGTGCATAAACTTTGTTTACAGCCAAGGCTGGAGTAAAGGAACAGATGGTAAGAAAATCGGATTTAAGGAAGGGACAGATGCGCCTGTGTCGGGGAGCTCGGTAAATCTCTTGGCTTTTGGTTTGCATGCAAGGATGAAGTCCAGCTACCCACGGTAGTCACGCCACAGCTCGCTGTTGCCTTTGACTGTTTGCATCTTGTCTCTGAGGATGGTTAATACAGCCCATTACAAGCGTTTATCTCATCCCTCCCACGGGGAATGTGTTTTCCCAGGGATTTGTATGTTCCCTATCCTTTTATGGAAAGTAGTTTCTTCATCATCCATGTGATCGTGTATCTAAAATTTCAAGAATATTTAAGCTGTTAACCCTGCTTGTCTATAGAGGATGGGATTATATTTCTATGATCTTAGAAATATTTCCAATGAGCACATATAACAAGGAAAAATAAGCATAAACATTTATGCTTAACACATTAATAAGCACCCTCCACCCTTCATGCTTCATCGTCTCTCTTTGGTACCTTTCTCTGTGAAGGCAAAACAATTTTAAGATGCTAACCTCCACAACATATAAAATAGCTATTATAAATGTTATATTAAAGCTGCCCAGGCCTACTTTTTCCTCCCTCCTAAAGGAAAGTGTAAGTTATACTCGAGTTAAGATTTACATTTGCTCCTTCAGGGAGGTAACGGGGAAGAACACACACATTCTGTCCCAGTGATGTATGGCTGGATTTAAATACATTTATGTTATTTAACATAATTCTATCTCAGTGGTGTATGGTTGGATGTAACATCCCCAGTTGTTCAATGCCGGGATCAAGTTATAAACATTTTTATTCCAAAATGACCCCCTCTACGTTTATAGCAATTCTAGGACATTCATAGCCACCCCACAAGTCACTTCCCTACAGAGACATGCACCGTAACGAGGAATCCCACCCATTCCTGCATGTTGGCAATTGTCACTCCTCTGCAACATTAAGTTCTGTGAAAGTCACTCTTTCAGATTCATCCTGAGAGAAAGATGGAACTACTTAAGGAAAAATGCTATATATTAAAGAAAGAGTTCCTCACAAAATAGTCACAAGTTAAAAATCAAAGTATCTTACAGGATTGACTGCAAAGCACCCCAGCAAGTGGCTTAAGTGACACCTTCAGAACTGGTTTGACTCAACTCTTGCCTCTTCGTACGTGCAAGCCAGCTGCAGCTCTTTGGATATGAGCATGATTCTGTTGGATGGCACACGGGTTCCCTCTTCACATACATTCTCCAGACGTGCCTCACCAACCAGCCCACCCCCAAGCGCACATAGGGCGGCCCTCTGGAACTTCCAGTCAACTCTGAGGTCCAGTGTGACCCCCTTCCCCGATCTCTGGAAAGGCAACATTGGGATCAGAGGCTATGGCTTGCTGGTACCCCCAATCTCTCACAGTGCGTGGGTTCTGGCCTGTGTGGGTGTGGCTTCCTCACCCAGTGGGACGTGGAGGGGGCCCTGAGCCTGATAAACCGAAGGCCTGGCTGAGGCTGCCTTAGAGACTTTACCACTTCTACTTTAAGTGAGCCACGTTCTTTCACTCTAACAGCGTTTGCATGTGCCACCACCTCTGATTCTCTGGCTCCAATGCACTACAGGAACCAAGCCAAGGAAAAAGCCACCACCAAGAAATCTGGGAAAGAATCCATTATGGATACCTATGCACAACCACCAGCCAGGAGGCCATTTGTTATGCCTCCTTTTTGGCATCCTTTTCTGTGCCTGATGCAAATATACCCTCCCCTCAGTTCTGTGGGACTCAAACTTTTGTTTGCATGGGATGGACCTTGAGGACATTGGATGGACCTTGAGGGCATTATGCTGAGTGAAATAAGTCTGACAAAGACAAAATATCCTATGATCTCAGTTATGTGTGAAATCTAAACAAATTAAACAAAACCTGCACTTATAAATACAGAAAACAGATTGGTGGTTGGGAGGTAGAGGAGTAGGTGACCTGGGTGAAGGGCGTGAAAAGGTACAAACGTCCCTTGCCTCAGTCATTTAGGTTTAATGGGTCCAGGGTGGAGCCCAGGAACAACAGGCTCCACATGTAAAGCTGATGACCATGGCTTTTTCAAAAAAGGCCCTAAATAGTAATTTGTCTTTTTCTCTCTTCACTTTATACAATCCCTCTTCCCACTCACTTTAATTATCCTAGAGCTTTAATTATGACCTATATACTAATGCCTTCCAAGTCTGTACATCTGTAGCCCCAAACTTTCACTTGAATGCTAGGTTTAAATTTCCATCAGCCAGCAGATATTTCTCCCTTGATATGCTCTAGATATTTTTAAAACACTTTCAAAATATAATAATGAAAAGTTATTTCCTCCCAAGACATTTGAAATTAAAGGCCACTCTTTGAGGCCCACTTAGGTAACAAAACAGTAGCTTGACCAAAATGTGGAATCCACTCAGGGTAAAGAAAAATTTGTTTAAATTTCTTAAAAAAAAAAAAAAAATATATATATATATATGTATATATATACATATATATATATATATATATATTTAGC
Organism: Balaenoptera musculus; assembly: GCF_009873245.2. NCBI lineage: Eukaryota > Metazoa > Chordata > Mammalia > Artiodactyla > Balaenopteridae > Balaenoptera > Balaenoptera musculus. The sequence goes on from NC_045785.1 coordinate 134,044,577, forward strand.
TGCACCAGGTCTTACTTGCGGCACACGGGATCTTTATTTCCCTGACTAGGGATGGAACTTGGGCCCTCTGCATTGGGAGCACGGAGTCTTAACCTCTGGACCACCAGGGAAGTCCCTTGTTTAAATTTCTTATAAAGTTAAAAAAATTTTTTTTGTTGCTAATGGCTGAACAGCCTATAACACCAAGACCAGAAAGCAGTTTGCTTCCACAATGTATACATTTGGGGCTAGCATCATCACTTCTGCTGAAGATGTGAACAGATATTCAAATATTTCATCATCACTTAGTGAATGTTTGCCTTGTTTCCCCAAGACAAAGATGGCTCTGTGGGTATTTGATAACTGTGGGTACTGACTACCTGTTGATTTTATTCTCTACTGCTTCTCAAAGGACAGTGGTGAAAATTCCACCTTGAGAATCTGAGTTATTACATTCACCTGAGGATTCAAATCTGTAGTGGTAATTAGGCTCCTTCTGTTGCAAGGAGCAGAAACCCACTCAGTTCAAAGTTTATCGTCAGGCTGAAGTGCCACTGAGGAAAACAGGAACAGTGGCACCTGAGGGGAACTGGACATCTTCAGAGAATCATGACAGCACCGTTAATAAAGGGTCTCACAGACCAACAGCTTCCATGGGCAGACACAGCTCTGAGCTCTGCCTGTGCTCACTTGCTTAGTCTTCACAGCAGCCTTATGAGAGGCACTGTCATTGTCCCTGCTTCACATGGGGGAAACTGAGGCATAGAGTGGTGAAGAAAGGCAGCCCAGCTGCTCTGGCTCCAGGGCCATGTCCTTTCCCACTGTGCAATGCAGCCGCTCTCCTGGTTGTCCTCCCCCATTGGAACTTCGCAGTTATGGTGGCTCAGTGGCTCCCTTGTTGGTGTCTTCTGCTCTTACTGCTGCCAACTGACTCTGTGTTCTCTCCCTTAAGATTTTTATTCACTCCCCCAACATGTGTACTTTGAGTGCAGTCGCTGGTGGTGGTGGGCAGAGCATATTTAGCAGGTGCAGCACAGCCTTGGTGGCTTGGTGGGGTATATGGAAGCTGTGACATCATTGGAGCTGATAGAAATGTAGACATATCACCACCGTATGACAAAGCAGGAGAGAAAACAGCAAGCCAGAGGACAGACAAGTAACAAAATCAAATACCCTCTGATAGCTGTGAGTTCAGAAGGCAGGAGGGCCATCCCCTGGCGGCTCTTAGAACTAGTTGGTGAGAAATTTTTTTTTTAATAAACTTATTTATTTTTATTTATTTAGTTAGTTAGTTTTGGCTGTGTTGGGTCTTTGTTGCTGTGCGTGGGCTTTCTCTAGTTGCAGCGAGTGGGGGCTACTCTTCATTGCAGTGCGCGGGCTTCTCACTGTGGTGGCTTCTCTTGTTGCAGAGCACGGGCTCTAGGAGCGTGCAGGCTTCAGTAGATGCGGTGCATGGGCTCAGTAGTTGTGGCTCATGGGCTCTAGAGCGCAGGCTCAGTAGTTGTGACGCACGGGCTTAGTTGCTCCGTGGCATGTGGGACCTTCCCGGACCAGGGCTCGAACCTGTGTCCCCTGCAATGGCAGGCGGATTCTTAACCACTGCGCCACCAGGGAAGCCCAGTTGGTGAGAAATTTGAAGGGAATGAAAATACTGTAGGCAGAGGAGAATGAGAGAACCAGAGAAATGTTGTTTTTGCCTATTATTTTTTTCTCTTTTTCCTCTCCAGGCTGGTATGGACTGGGGAAACATGGATTATGTAATTTGTAGCTCCCACAAAATAGAGCCCTACAGCCCGTCCTCCTCCAAATGTAGATGCTCTTTGTGTGTTGATTTAATTTAAGCTAATTTCCCTTTCCCTATCACATCAAGGCCAAGGCCCAAAACAGTACCACCTCCTCCAGAAAGCACTTCCCCTGTGACCCTACAGATTTACTGAGACCTACTGTGTGTCAAGCACTGTTCTAGGCACTGAGGACATAGCAATTGATAAAAGACGCAAGGCCCTGCTGGATTGAAACATACACCACAGGTGGGAAGGGGCCTTGGAGAGCATCTGTTTAGTCCACTCCTTACCCAAGACAGGAATCATCTCCACCCCAGGCCTGCCCACCAGTCAGCCAGCCTCTACTTCTTCACACATCTCTGGGGATGGACTGTCCTATCAGCAGTCAACTGTAAAGCTTAGGAAGCTCTTGCCAAAATAGTGTAAAAATCTGTTTTCCTGCTATGTCTATTTATTGACCTTGGTTTCTCTCTCTGGAGCTAGACAAAATAAATTTCCTTTCATCTGACATCCCCTCAAATATTGGACAATCTACAAACTCTCATCCTCACACTTGCTCACTCATCTCTCTGCCGTCCTTTCATTTTCCCACCAAGCTCAGGTCACATCTCCTTCCCTTACCTTTCCCCAATCCTTGACTTACCCTCTCTCAGCCAGAATCTGGCGCATTTGCACTCCTTTTACTTAGACTTTACTTCTCCTTCATGCTATTTCTCCCTTCTTTCCTCCCACTACAATCTCAGCACCCAGCTCTAAGCCTATATTGTTTCAACCTCTGTATGTGCTAGTTCATTGCCATCCTGGACAAATTGGAATTGGACAGATTGTGGTAAGTGATGGTGGCAAGTCGGCTCTTTGTTTGGGGCTTTGTTTTGTCTTTGGCTGGGTCTATTATCTCTTTAAATTTAAGTTATTACCATGCAGAATTATTTAAGAAACTGGATCAGGGAGTCCATGTATGATAATTATTTGATCACTAAAACAAAATGTAATAAAACATAACTACCAGAAAGCCTTTGTACAGATAAAAAGTAAGAATGAGTAAATGAATGAATGGATGGATGTTTCCTTGTCTATAAGTCTTAGAATCAGTGTTGTCCATTTTTAGTTTATTCCTACTCATACCAAATAGATAAATAAAGTGGATGCTTTTTCAAATCAGAATAGCTAAGTTTAAGTCATTACAATTGCTAGTTTATTTATATTAAATAAATATATCATCTCATCACACTGTGCAGCATAATTAGCAAGTATTATGTTGTTGAATCCATGACCCAGTTTCCTGAAGACATCTGTCTTCTAAAAGGATTTTTTTCAAACTGAGATTAAAAGGCACTACTCAACTAGGGTCTCCAGATAAAATACAGGACACTCGGCTAAATGTGAATTTCAGATAAACAGTGAATAATTTTTTAGTATAAGTCTGTCTCAGATATTACATGAGAGAGACTTACACTAAAAATTATTCGCTGTTTATCTGAAATTCAGATTTATTTTAGCATCTTATATTTTTCTTTCTCTTTTCTTCTCTCCTTTCTTTTCTTTTTTTTTTTTTTTTTTTTTTTTGCTAAATCTGACAACTTTATACCCAAGATGTACACCTTAGAAGTTCATCCCAATTCCCACCCTTCCACCACTAACCTCCCTCTTCTCCACCCTCTAGCCCAATTATATTTCTCTTTCTTTGTATCTTTTCAGATGAAAGACTCAGATTGCAGTTCCCTCTAGTGTAATGGCCTCACTCATTTCTACTTCAAATAGTTTTTTTTCCCCCCTTTGACAATATACAACAGGTGTGCAGCCTTGGTTGATTTCTACTGTGGGATTAAAAAAAAAGTGTACAGGATAAACTGCTGGGGAAATTGGCTTAAACAACTTAACTGATGACTAAGAGTTTAACAGTTGCAAACAGGTGAAACCAGTCTCATTGTGCAAATGATGCAAACTCGAGGAGATCTGTGACAGTAAAACACAACTCCCTGTCAACAGAAATAAGTTTACTAGATGTTATCACCTATGATCTAAAGGCCTTGTACTTCAATAGATTTCTTTTTTTTCACCGGAGAGCTGGATTCATTTCCGTTTTTTGTTTTTGTTTTTTTAATACTTTTCTGACTCCATTTCCCTTTCATCCCATAAGCTCTTGAGACCATCTGCAAAGGTTGTCAGAGAATACTCCATGGACTGACTTTTCTGAGGGCTCTGGGCCATCCCCTACCTCAAAAGCCTTTCTCTTTACTAGCCTGGGGAGTGTAAACACAACCCATTCCCACCTCCTCTCAGCCAGCAACATGGAGTCATTCATGCTCTTGTGCTGGCATTATGATTGATTTGTTTCATTATTGTTTATGGATCTGAGTAGGCAAATGTGTAGAATCATAAATACAGTGGGAAAAGATGCATTATTCTTGTCGAGAGTAGGCTACATCAATGTCCATGGCATGAGGCTTTAAATTGTTAGGTAATGATTGTCAACATATCAGACAATGCAAACTGGCTCAACGTACAGTTACGTGCTTTACCTCTCTGGAAATGATAAACTATGCTGTAAGCTGTTGCCTATGTTTAACAAAATGCTACTCAGAGTAGTCTATGAGACTCTAATAAATTAACTTAACATGGATACTGAGATATTAAAAATAAACAGCTTAGTAGAGCGAATTTTAAGATGACTATGAGCTTCAAAAAATAAACTTGAGATCCCATGAACCTTGGATTCTCAAACTTTTATATACATAAAGCAATCTACAGATTCAATGTGATCCCTATCAAATTACCAATGGCATTTTTCACAGAACTAGAACAAAATATTTTATAATTTGTATGGAAACACAAAAGACCCTGAATGGTCAAAGCAATCTTGAGAAAGAAAAACGGAACTGGAGGAATCAGGTTCCCTGACTTCAGACTATACTACAAAGCTACAGTAATCAAGACAGCATGGTACTGGCACAAGAACAGAAATATAGATCAATGGAACAGGATAGAAAGCCCACAGATAAACCCATGCACATATGGTCACCTAATCTATGAGAAAGGAGGCAAGAATATACAATGGAGAAAAGACAGTCTCTTCAATAAGTGGTGCTGGGAAAACTGGACAGCTACATGTAAAAGAATGAAATTAGAACACTCCCTAACACCATACACAAAAATAAACTCAAAATGGATTAAAGACCTGAATGTAAGGCCAGATACTATAAAACTCTTAGAGGAAAACATAGGCAGAACACTCTTTGACATAAATCGCAGCAACATCTTTTGTGACCCACCTCCTAGAGTAATGAAAATAAAAACAAAAATAAACAAATGGGACCCAATGAAACTTAAAAGCTTTTGCACAGCAAAGGAAACCATAAAGAAGACGAAAAGACAACCCTTAGAATGGGAGAAAATATTTGCTTATGAAACAACTGACAAAGGATTAATCTCCAAAATATACAAGCAGCTCATGCAGCTCAATATCAATAAAACAAACAACCCAATCCAAAAATGGTCAGAAGACCTAAATAGACCTTTCTCCAAAGAAGACATACAGATGGCCAAGAGGCACATGAAAAGATGCTCAACATTACTAATTATTAGAGAAATGCAAATCAAAACTACAATGAGGTATCACCTCACACTGGTCAGAATGGCCATCATCAAAAAATCTACAAACAGTATGGACTTCCTTGGTGGCGCAGTGGTTAAGAAACTGCCTGCCAATGCAGGCGACATGGGTTCAATCCCTGGTCCAGGAAGATCTCACATGCCACAGAGCAACTAAGCCCATGCACCACAACTATTGAGCCCACGTGCCACAACTACTGAAGCCCATGTGCATAGAGCCCATGTTCTGTAACAAGAGAAGCCACTGCAATAAGAAGCCCACACACTGCAACAAAGAGTAGCCCCCGCTCGCCGCAACTAGAGAAAGCCTGCGTGCAGCAGCAAAGACCCAACACAGCCAAATAAATAAGTAAGTAAGTAAATAAAATTATTTTTAAAAATCTACAGACAATAAATGCTAGAGAAAGTGTGGAGAAAAGGGAACCATCATGTACTGTTGGTGGGAGTGCAAATTGATACAGCCACTATGGAAAACATTATGGAGGTCCCTTAAAAAACTAAAAATAGAACTACCATATGACCCTGCAGTCCCACTACTGGGCATATACCCAGAGAAAACCATAATTCAAAAAGACACATGCACCCCAATGTTCATAGCAGCACGATTTACAATAGCCAGGTCATGGAAGCAATCTAAATGTCCATCAACAGAGGAATAGATAAAGATGTGGTACATTTATACAATGGAATATTACTCAGCCCTAAAAAACATTGGGTCATTTGTAGAAATGTGGATGGACCTAGAGAGTGTCATACAGAGTGAAGTAAGTTAGAAAGAGAAAAACAAATATTGTATATTAACACATATACGTGGAATCTAGAAAAATGGTATATATGATCCTATTTGCAAAGCAGAAATAGAGACACAGACGTAGAGAACAAATGTATGGATACCAAGGGGGAAGGGGTGTGGGAAGAATTAGGAGATTGGGATTGACACATATACACTATTGATAGTATGTATAAAATAGATAACATAGTGTATAGCACTAATAATAGTGAACATAGTGTATAGCACAGGAAACTCTACTTAATGCACTGTGTTGACCTGAATGGGAAGAAAGTCCAAAAAGGAGGGGACATACGTATATGTATGGCTGATTCATTTTGCTGTACAGTAGAAACTAACACAACATTATAAAGCAACTATACTGCAATAAAAATTAATTAAAAAAATGTTCCAGAGGGTTTTCTAAATACCGACTACTCTTGTGTCCTATTCCCAGATATTCTGTTTCAGCAGGCATGTAACATTGTAGTTAAGAGCATGGATTAGGAGCCAGACAGATCTGCCACTTTGTCACATGAAATTCTCTCATTTATGTCTCAAGTTTCCTCATCTGTAAAATGGGGACAATGTTACCTATTGCATGGAGTCGTTGTGAGGATTAACAGTTACTGTCTGTAAAATAGACAGGACATGGAAGCAACCTAAGTGTCCATCGACAGATGAATGGATAAAGAAGATGTGGCAAATATATACAATGGAATATTACTCAGCCATAAAAAGAAACGAAACTGAGTTATTTGTAGAGAGGTGGATGGACCTAGAGTCTGCCATACAGAGTGAAGTAAGTCAGAAAGAGAAAAACAAATACCATATGCTAACACATATATATGGAATCTAAAAAAAAAAAAATGGTTCTAAGGAACCTAGTGGCAGGACAGGAATAAAGACACAGACGTAGAGAATGGACTTGAGGACACGGGAATGGGGAAGGGTAAGATGGCACGAAGTGAGAGAGTACAACTGACATATATACACTACCAAATGTAAAATAGATAGCTAGTGGGAAGCAGCTGCATTGCATGGGGAGATCAACTCGGTGCTTTATGACCACCTAGAGGGGTGGGATAGGGAGGGTGGGAGGGAGATGCAAGAGGGAAGGGATATGGGGATATATGTATATGTATGGATGATTCACTTTGTTATAAAGCAGAAACTAACACACCATTGTAGAGCAATTATATTCCAATAAAGATGTTAAAAAAAAAAAGTTGCTGTCTGTAAAGCACTGAGTAGATCACCCATATATGTTAGCAATTAAAAAAAAAAAAGAAGCCAACACTCCAAGGGATGCTGGCAGTCAGTACACATTCTACCGGACACTGCAGTGTGGCCTCAGGCTAACTATTGACTCAGTGTGGGCTGTGCGTAAATTAGTTAATCTCTCTGTGCATCAGTTTACTGCCAGTAAAATAAGCCTGAGAATTCTTAACTAACTCACAGATCCAGTCCTTGAGAAAGGAAGTAGCTATATTTCCCCCAATAGCTTGTCAGTGTTTACTCAGCACTGTGAGAAAGTTTGGAACAGTAAGAAATACATAGTAAACAAGGACCATGCCAAGACTGTAGGCACCAATAAATTGCTTTGGATCTTTACCTTCACTCTTGTGGAGAGCGATCACAAAAAGTCTGCCGTCTTGGTTGTCAAGACAAGTCTGGCACACATGGAACTACAAACCCACCACACAATGCCGTGGATATGTTTGGAAATGTGGGAAACTTCAGTGGCCACAAGTTGAGTCTCCCTTCTGGCTCCTTCTCCGTGACCTCTAAATGCTGGCAGGCCCTAGGGCTCTGGCGTCTTCTCAATCTACACTCTTCCTTGGTGTTGTTGTCTAGGCCCTTGGCTTTTTGTAACTCTAGCCTGACCTCTCATTGGGTTTCAGACTTGTATGTATCCAACTCTCTACCCAACATCTACACTTAGATGCTTAAAGGGATCTCAAACTTAATACGTCTAAAAATGAACTCTTGTTTCCAAATCCAACATCTCTCCTGCCCACACAAATCTATTTTCTTCCTCCCCCTAGGCTTTCCCTACCAGGTACTCAGACTTAACATTAAGAAGTCACCCTTGATCCTTCTCTCCCTTAAAGCCCTACAGTTTCTCACCTCTGCATCCTCTGCATCCTCATCTCCTGCTACACTCTGCCTCACATTAGCCTTCTTGCTGTTCTAGAACATTCCTCATCTTTCTAGAACATTTCTCTCTCCAGGACTTCACTTCCTATTCCCTTTACCTGGAGCACTCTTCTCTTGGGTTGGCTCATGGGTGACTGCTTCTCATAATTGAAGTCTCTGCTCAAATATCAAATGTCTCGTCCTCAAAGAGGCCTTCCCTGACCACTGAATGAAAAACAGCCTCCACTACCATGGTCACATTCTAGCCCTCATCCTGCCTCTTTATTTTTTGCTCATAGCACTTGTCTCAATGTAAAGCTACACTACTCATTTGTTTTACTTGCTTAAGGTCTGTCTTCCACACTAGAAGAAGTGTAAAAAAGCTCCAAGAGGGTAAAGAGTTTGTCTTATGGCACCCTGAGCTCTAGAATGGTGATAACTCATCGTGGGTTCTTAGTAAATCCTTATTATAAGAATGAATGAATGAATGATGAATGGATATCAGTTATTAATAACAAAGGAGTTTGGGGAACCGGAAGAATAATGAGCATTAGAACACTAAAAGAAATAGATTCTATTTGGGCTTTCAAGGGCTAGAAGGATTTGGATAGGTGAAAAAAAGAAGAAAGGGCTTAGCAGGTGGGGAAGAGTACAAGCAAAGCCCAGATATGATCACAGTATTTGTGGGGCAATGAAAAAAAACCGATCTGATAGAGGCAGAGCAAATGACAGATACAAAAAGAGGCTGAGGTTGAATAAGTAGGAGGGGTCAGACCAGAGCAAATGCTGAATGTGTCACATAGACGAGTTATTTGATGCGGGTGTGATCTCTTCCAAGGGGGTGGCAAGGTGTCAGTGACAAGTGTGGCATCATGTAGAGTTGAAACTGAGAATAAGGGAGAGTTCTGCCACCAGTACAACACTCAGGCGAAGCCTTGGGAAAAGGCAAAGTGCTCTACAACCACATTTCCCCCATAGCTTGAGTTAAAATCCCAGGAAGAAGCCCCTTTGCTCTTGGGACATTTCAGAAACTTAGAGGTCACACAGCCAAATCTGAGAATGGGCCCAGCCAAGAGGACCTCACATTACTCAGTGGTCAGGGAGTAATTAATTGTTGCTATAGAATCCAGGAAGTATCGGATCTTGTGTGAAGCCATGGGAATGAGGGCCGTTTCTGAAAACACATTGGAGATATCGTTGGGAAAATGTCAGGTTTTTAATGACCACAACAGAATTTCAAGCGAATCCCTCCCTAATTTTGCTGCAGCTAAAAACATTGTTTGTTATGATTCGAAGTAATACTTTGTAGCTTTGCTCTAAAGATGCACACACTGACATTTTGAGAAACCATATGTATTCCAGATGTTGTGTAACAGAGGTGGAGAATTGATTTACTGAGAGAAAAAGCTGGAAATGACCTAGATAAGTAGAGCAAAACCCAAAGGACCCAGTCATTTTTCTATTAAGATCAAGTGACTAATTAGATGGTAAAACGTGTTATAGTTCCCTGACTTCCACCTCCCCTCAAAGATGAGAAAGGCACATTATGTGTAGCCCCAAAGTAACACGTTAAAGAATGCTTCAGCGTTTACTTTATTCACAAGCCTGTAACTGGGCCATTTATTGCACTTAAAAAAAAAAAAATTCCTCCTTGTGCCTCTACTGTGTCAGACACCACAGCGTCGCCAAGGGTGGTGGGAACACTGAGTTTGTGCCAGACGCTTCCTGGTTCAGCCTTGGTGTCCCCTCTGTTTTCTGATGCACTAGAAGGGCAAATCACAACTTGTGGATGTTACAGCGCTGGGTACCCACCTCTCTGCTGGTACTTCACATATTTTAGCTCAGTGAATCCTCACATGTAAAGGTGGTAGATAACATCACATCCATGTTACATATTAAAAAAGTAAACCTCAGAGAACATTTTGCCTCCACAGTCTATTTATTTTGGATAAGGAATGTATTGACCTTTGGAGCTCCCATTTCTGGGCTCCAAACCTTTGCATTACGAATAGCTTTGTCTTGTCACAGAGAGGTGGAACCCTTTGAAACAAAATTGCTGAATAACTTGGAAATGGCACTACGTTTCACTTATGTCAAGCAAAATCCAAGAAAACAAAAGTTTGAAACAACAGAAGAGTTTGCATAGGAACAAAGAAAAAAATTTCCCTTCCTCCTCCAGACAGAGGCCACATCATCTTTGTTACTATATCCCCAGTGCCTAGCATAGAGAGAAAATCAAGATGGTTCTCTGGGGGCAAATGAACTCATACGGTAGCCTTGGGTGCATGCATTATACACTCCAGACTGGAAGCTTCCTCAAAAGTCACTTTGGATCAGACACCCTGCTTCCAAGCAGGGTCACATTCAAAGTAAGCACCAAGAGGATCTGGCCTACCTCCCTCCCTAAGGTGTAAAAAGCATTACAGATGGACAGTAAGAACAACAAAGAAGGTGTAAGATAAAATAAACTTGATCCACATTGCCCACTTGCCTTCTTCTCTAGTCCTTCCTTCCTCCCTCCCTCCCTTCCTTCCCCTTTTCTTTCTTTCCTCCTTTCTTTCTTTCTTTTTTTTAATAAATTTATTTGTTTGTTTATTTATTTATTTTACTTGGCTGCTTCGGGTCTTCATCGCTGTGTGCGGGCTTTCTCTAGTTGTGGAGAGCGGGGGCTACTCTTCATTCCGGTGCACGGTCTTCTCATTGCGGTGGCTTCTCTTGTTGCGGAGCACGGGCTCTAGATACGCAGGCTTCAGTAGTTGTGGCATGTGGGCTCAGTAGCTGTGGCTCGTGGGCTCTAGAGCACAGGCTCAGTAGTCGTGGTGCACGGGCTCAGTTGCTCTGCAGCATGTGGGATCTTCCCGGACCAGGGCTCGAACCCCTGTCCCCTGCATTGGCAGGCGGATTCTTAACCACTGCACCACCAGGGAAGTCCTTTCTTTCTTTCTTTCGTTCGTTCGTTCTCTTTCTTACTTTCTTTCTTCTTTTTTGTTAACAAACAGTGATCTGTTGGTGGGAAAATTCCTGGATGTTTCCCACAAGCAGATGGTAATGTTCTCTTATTCTCATGTTATAGGAACCAGACAGAGAAGGGGGAGGTGGAAAAGGGAATGATAGAATCAGAATTAGACAAAGCACATCTGGCCAATCAGTAATCCTCTGGTACTAATGACTTTTTTTTTTTTTTACACATTTAGACATTTTTTTAATATTCTTTTCCATCATAGTTTATCACAGGATAGTGAATATAGTTCCCTGTGTTATACAGTAGGACCTTGTTGTTTATCCGTTCTAATGACTCTTGAGAACTACAGTATTTGCAAGAATTATTTACCATTATCATTATACTATCATTGCAATCAAGGAGTAGGCCAGTAAGAGATTTCATCTTCACTCTTTCTTTCAACAAGTGTTTGGTCAGTGCTGAGCGTATCAGGCTTTGGACTAGTTGCATGTTTTACGAGATGAACAAACCAGAGTCCTTGCTGTCAGCTAGTTCGTAATCAAGACAACCCTGACAGCAATGACCACGTAGACTGGTCACTGCTGGGACAGCGGCACGCCCAGGATGCTAGGGAAGCCTTGGCGTGTGGTCAGAACAGGTCCCAAGACCAGATGACACTAGAGCTCTGTCCAGAAAGAGCTGTAGGATTTAGACACAGGCAAAGAAACAAAGGAAGTGATTCAAGGCAGGAGTAAAAGTCATTGAAATATGAGAACACCTGAGCTGTTTGGGAACCAGAGTTAGTTGGTACCTCTAGAATCTGAGATGGGGCTGAGGATCAGTAATTGAGGCTGAAGAAGCCACAGGGGCAGATCAAGAAAGACTCTAGCTCTCATGATTGGACATTAATCTGAAGGCAGCAGAGAACCATGGAAGGATTTCCAACCAGAAATGAAAATGTCATATTAGCACTTTTGGAAGTTCACTTGAGAAGCAACGTGATACACAGACTTGTGAGTCATGAAATAAGACTGGAGACAAAGAGACTAGTTAGCAAAGGGTGGCAAGAAACCAGGTGAGAAATTACTCAGGGCCTAAACCAAGGACCGTCAGTGAGGATGGAGAAGAGGAGGCCAACTGGCCAGTTGGGTGTGAATAATGAGTGGAGGAGTAGATGCCATAGAGAACTCCCGGGCTTCTGGCTTGACTTACCTGGTGGATGTTGATATCATACAACAGACAATGTAGGCAAAGGGCACATTTTGAGGAGGAAGATGATATGGGCAATGTTGGATAGGTTGAGCTTGACGTGTCCGGCTGGCAGTTGGATAGCCATATCCGGAGCTCAGGAATACGGTCTATACTGGAGATACGAATCAGCATATGGGTGATCACTGAAGCTGTAGGTTTAAGTTCTACTAGATCAATAGCTTACAGACAGTTTTTCTGTAGCCCACAATAGAAATACATTTAATATCACAATCCTATGGACACATACACACGCATATAAAAATTCACTGAACAATATTTACTGTTGCAAAATGTGATGGACTCTAATAATTTTCCCTTTTATGCCATTTTAAAAAAAATGCAGGTCAGATGCACACTAACAGGATGCAACCTTTAATTTAAAACACGTTGTCCTGCACTGTGAGCTTCTTGTGGCAGGGACCACATCTTACACAATTTGGATTCCCCAAAGTATCCGTTATAATGCCTTTCACATAATTAATTTTTGTGGAAGGAAGGGAGGAAGGAAGGGAGGAAGGAAGGGAAGGGAAGAAAGAAGGAAGGGTTTTCTGACAATTTTCTCCAGAATTATAATGACATCTTGACTCCTCAATTCTCTTGAACTTTTATGTATAGTTTCTATTTTTTTCACACATTTCCAAGATGAATCAAGAATGAATCATTAGGGTTCCCTGGCTGTCCAGTGGTTAGAACTCAGTGCTTTCACTGTCATGGCCCTGGGTTCAATCCCTTGTTGGGGAACTAGACCCAGAAGACCCAGAAGCAGGGTGACCAAAAAAAAAAAAAACCCATTAGTGCCTGAGGTGAGATTTGATGGTTTGCCTTTTCTCCCCACTGTGCCCCCAATACCAACTCCCTAAACCAACCAAGTATTACAGGCATAGTGTTTTAAGCCGGACTGAACTGGCCAAGCAATGTGCTTACATGTCAAGGCTGCAGCTCTTTCTTTCTATGCGAAGACTGTCATGTTCTGTTCCACATGACCCCATCACAGCTGCCTGGACCAGAGGAAGATGGCAGTGGCAACCAACACACACTTAAAGAAGAGGAAGTAGAAAGCAGGAGGAAGCAGAAGCTGTGAGCAAGCTGAAGACAAGAGGAAGAGAGGACAAGACAGGTTGCAAAAGTTAGTTGGTAGGAACAGGAGCAGTTGAAGAAGAAGCAGAGAGTAGTTGAGAAACCATAACAACAAAGCGCTAGAAAAGTGCACTGTGGCCAAGTTCCGCTCAGAGGGACAAGATACCAAATTAAACTGTGATGAATCCTGAGTTACCTTCCAATCCTCTTAGTACATTTCAGGCTCTGTGACAGCTGGCTTTTCATAGATTCCTCTAGCTCCACGAGGCCTGGTTGTCATAAATAAAATTTCTCTCTCCCTTACTTTCTAAGAATTTTTTAAATTCTTAAGTTATGGAAAATTTGCAAGAATAATATGGAGAACTCACATACTTTTTACACAGATTCATCAATTTTTAACTTTTTGCCACATTTCCTTTGTGTCTCATTTTTTTCTGAAGCATTTGAGAATAGGATGCGTATATCATACTCCTTTGCCTCAGTATTTCAGTGAGTATTGCCTTAGAACAAAGATATTTTCTTCTGCAACCACAGGCATCAAATTCAGGAAATTTTACACTGATGTAATACTTTAAAAGTCCGTGTTTCTACACCAATGTTCATTGCAGTATTATTTACAATAGCCAAAAGGGGGACTTTCCTGGTGGTCCAGTGGTTAAGAATCTGCCTTCCAATGCAGGGGATGTGGGTTTGATCCCTGGTCAGGGACTAAGATCCCACATGCCGCAGGGCAACTAAGCCCACGTGCCACAGCTAGAGAAGCCTGCACACCACAACGAAGAGCCCACACACTGCAATGGAGACCCAGTGCAGCCAAAAAAAAGCGAAACAAAACAAACCAATAGCCAAAAGGTAGGGACAAACTTAATGTCCATCTAGAGATGAATGGACAAAGAAAATGTGGTATGTGCATGCAGTGGAATATTATTCAGCCATAGAAAAGAATGATATTCTAATTTATGCTACAACATGGATGAACCTTGAAAACATTATGCTAAGTGAAATAAGCCAGACACAAAAGGACAAGTGTTGTGTGATTCCACTTATATGAGCTACCTAGAAGAGGCACATTCACAGAGATAGGAAGTAGAATGGTGGTTAACAGAGGCTGGGAGAAGGAGAAAATGGGCAGCCACTGTTTATTGGGTACAGCGTTTCTGTTTGAAAAGATGAAAACATTCTGGAGATGGATAGTGACGATGGTTGTACAACATAGTGAACGCACTTAATGCCACTGAACTATACACCTCAAAATAGTTTAAATGGTAATTTTCTGTTATATTTTACCACAATTTTTTTTTTAATTTCAGATTCTATGACTTGTCCCAATAATGTCTTTTATAGCATTTTCCCTCCAGTCCAGGGTCACGCATTTCACACGTTGCATTTAGCTATTGTGTCTCCTCATGAGGGTGACTAATTCATTCCCATTTGCCTGGACTTTTCCGATTTTATCACGGAAAGTCCTGTGTCCTGGGAAACCACTCAGTCCCAGACAAACAGGGACGGTTGGTCACCCCACTCTTTAGTCTCCTTTGATCTGTAACAGTTCCTCAGCCTTTGCCTTTCATTGCCATTTTTAGAGAAATTGGTTCAGTTATTTTATAGAATATTCCCCCATTTTATTTAACCTAATGTTTTCCCAGGTTATGCCTTTCCGGCTAGGGTACCACATTAGTAATGTTGCATGCTTTCAGAGTACCTCAGTTAGAGGTACAAGCGTCCCTTTGCCCTGCATTGGTATCTTAATTTTGATCATGGTCAAGGTGCAGTCCAATTGCACAATCACGTACTTACTACTTTCCTCCCTGTACATTCTTTTTTTTTTTCTTCCAGTTTTACTGAGCTATAATTGGCATAGAGCGTTGTATAAATTGAGCCATAATTGACATAGAGCACAATGATTTGACTTACATACATCATGAAATGATGACCACAATAAGTTTAATGACCATCCATTGTCTCATAGAGATACAACATTAAAGAAATAGAAAAAGTATATGTTTTCCTTGTGATGAGAACTCTTAGGATTTACTCTCTTAACAGCTTTCATGTGTAACATACAGCAGTGTTCATTATATTTATCATGTTGTACATGACATCCCTAGTATTTATTTATCTTACATCTGGGAGTTTGTACCTTTTGACTGCCTTCATCCAATTCCACTCCCAACCTCCCCCGCCTCTGGTAACCAGAAATCTGATCTCTTTTTTTATGAGTCTATGTTTGTTTTTGAAGTATAATTGACCTGCAACACTATGTTAGTTCCCGAGACACAGCACAGTGTATTTCTATATATTTCAAAATGATTGCCATGATAAGGCTAGTTACCATCCTTCCAACATATTTTTAAAATAAACATTTATTATGGTATATAAGTGTTCCTCGCAACCTGAAAGAACCTGGGCAGAAGCTAAATATTTGAAAGGAAACATCTGACAGCATCTTTGCACTTGACAGAAGCAAGCATTTCAGGATCTCCTTTCCACTGTCATCATGGGGCACAATAAACCACTTTATTCCTCACGCCTTCCCTCTTTGGCCCTTATAAGTTTTTGAGGAGAAAGACTTTTCAAAATGCAAATGCTTCTATACAACCCCCTCTTTTTAAAAAATTCCTCACATGACTGGTGAAGAATGCATGTCTTCCTGTTTGAGTTCTGTGCCTTGACTCTTATTCTCAAAGGTAAGAGTGTTTTCTTGGGAAAAGCACACTATTTAGGTGCAGCCGAGACCTCCACCCTTTTTTATTGACGGGCCCAACTGCCTTCAGGGTTTGTTGTATATTTAGTAAGTGATCGGTTCAAATGAACACATCTTCTTCATTAATTACCCAATCAGGTAACCAATGAACCCTCCAAAAGCACTAGCAGTCATCAGAGGCGAGGCTTTGTGGGGAAAGAGGTGGATGAGCAAAGGTCTCGGAGCTGTTTGAAGGACACAGAAGCCTTCAGATGCTGGGAGCACTGTGACCTGGAATTCAACCATAACCCTTATCACAAGCCAACATGTCACAGAGTCTATTTAATTATTATGTTTTCTGTTAGTTCTCTACCTCTCTGTCCTAAAATGAAGAAACCCCCCTGCAGCCAGGGATCTTTATTTTGTTCACAGACAGCAGTGCCTGTTCCATAGCATGCATTAAATTAAAATCTATGGAATGAATGAATGAACTTATTCGTGAATGTAATTAAGGTAATAATGCCACTGACTTGTACACCTAAAAATGGTTAAAATAGTAAATTTTATGCTGTGTATAACTCAAAAAAAGGTAAAAAAAAAAAAAAAAAAAAGTCATCTGACATGGGTAGTCTTGGATTGCTCATGTACAGCTGACCTCGAACAACACGGGTTTGAACTGTTCGGATTCACTTATATGCAGATTTTTTTTTTTTGCTAGTAAATACTACAGTGCTACCTGATCTTCAGTTGGTTGAATCCGTGGATTCTGAACTGTGGATATGGAGGGCCTTATAGATGGATTTTCAACTGCAAGGAGGGTCAGCACCCCTAACCCCCTTCCCTGTCCCCCACATTGTTCAAGGCTCAACTGTATTTGAAATTACCTCAGTGGATCTGCTCTACAAAGGAATCAACCCAGACTAGTTCTTCTAGCTCTTCTTTCTTTCCAAGAAATGATGGAGGATCAGTCAGTTTCAAAGGCCCTTGACACAAGTTTTAAGTTTTCAGTTTTACTGGGGGGCTTGGATGTAGGGGACAAAGAACAGCAGCTCCTTTTTGGTTGCAATCTTTCCTGCCATCCTTCCTCCTGACACGCACCTCACTCTCACTCCACCAGAGATTTGAAGAGTGGAGTCCTTGAACCCTAAAATTAACGATAGAATAGTCTTGTTTTCCACATTTCCCACAGGAAAAGGCAGGAATTCAAATTCAAATATGAATTTGCATTTTCTGCCAGTATTCCTGGTCAACCACCTTCAGCTGAGTACTTAGGTGCTGTGGCAACAGGGAACTTAGAAACTGCCCCACTGGATAGCATTGCATTTGCTTTTTCTGTTCTCAGATCCTTCTCCCCCAGTGGTGAAGAGCCCATGCTTGCCAGCAATGAAGTCTAAAAAGCACAGAAGCAAGAATTACAGCTCAGGGAAGTTTTGTGAGATAGAATGGACAGGAGAAGATGGACCTACGTTAATCGTCCACTCTGGGGAGTTTTCTGCTTTAGTGTTCACAGAACGCTTTATGATCTGCAGAAAAATGTGTAGGCTCTGCAAAGCAGAACATGCAAATGGCTCCTGGTGAAATCATGAAGGATCAAAGCTATTTTCTCTTTGCCCTTCAAACTATCTACTTTGCTTTTTAAATATTTGAATGCTTTCATACAAGTTGTGACTATGACACAAGTTTAAATACACCATGCCCTTTCTGAAAAGATCCTGATGTAGAAAACCCTTCACCCCAACTCTGACCCTTCTTTGAGGTTGGGGAGGAAAAGAGAGACTTAAAGGGATGCTCATTAATACAAGGCTTCGAAAATATATTGGGTGTTCAATTAAAAATATTCTATTGAATTTAATACCTAAGTCAATGAGCTACTATAACTGAGGAAACAGTAACAAAAGAGATTTTGCAAAAGGCAGAAATGATGAGTGCCAAGTCCCATCATTCACAAATTTTCTGCAATCCATGCAAATGTAGATTCAGATGAAGAAGCAATGAACAGATTTTGGACAACTACTTTGTACTATTTTAAGTGTTTTTACACATTTTATCTCACTTAACTTACAGCCATATCTACATGTATCTACATAGATTAGGAAATCATGGCTCTTTTCTTGAGGCAAATGATTTGGCTCTCAGTTAAGAAATTTTCTCTCTCTTCTTCACTCCCCTTTTTTCTTCTTTTTTGAATTGTAGAAACAAAAGGACATTCTTACTTTATTTTAATGCTATGCTTCTAAGACTCAGACACATTTTTCAGGATTCTAACAAATAGAAAAAGTATGTTTTTGTTATAAGGTTAATTATATCAAACTCTAAGCCAATATTTTTAATAACTGTATTTTATTATAACTATACATTTTAGTTAGAATGTCACTACTGTATTTAGTTTAATTGTATGTTTTGATTCTGAATTGCAATAAAAATGCTGGGTTTGAGCTAAAACTGTCACGGAAGTGGGCAGGAAAGTTGCAAAGAAAGTCAGGATGAGAACTATTCACTGGGAATCAGGCTCTTAGAAGAATGGAATATCCGACTCGTCCCTCACTCCTAACAAGCTCAAGGCACCTTTTCCAACTCTCATTTTTTTTTAACTGTCACTTCTTAATTTTCAACAGTTAGGTATTAACCTACCTTTGCTTGTTTGTTTGTTTGTTTTAACATTTATTTATTTATTTATTTATTTGGTCGTATCGGGTCTTTGTTGTGGAAGGTGGGCTCCTTAGTTGCGGCTCACCAGCTCCTTAGTGGTGGCATGTGAACTCTTAGTTGCGGCATGCATGTGGGATCTAGTTCCCGGACCAGGGGTTGAACCCAGGCCCCCTGCATTGGGAGTGTGAAGTCTTAACCACTGCGCTGCCAGGAAAGTCCCTCCAACTCTCATTTTTGGTAAGAAGTGTCAATGAGCACAGTGACTATATGCAAGTTATTCCAGAACATAAACTTGATTGATATTAGTAGTGTATCATTGACAATTTTCATTCTAAGCAAGACAATTTAGCAAAAAAATGTAGATAAGGGTAATTTAAAAAGCATCAAACTAAATAACACATAGGTTACTGCTATATGGCTTATTCAATAATACAACCCCACTCAAAAATTTATATACACTCCCCTCTGCGTAGAGACTATTATATTATTGCAGTTCCCACTCCAGTGAACACAATAAATAACTGCTGAGTTGTTAGAAGTTATTGATCAGTACCCCTGGAGGTATAGATAAATAGATAAGTTTCAGGAGAAGATAGATGGTCCTGTGTATATGAGCTGTAAGAAATAGGAATTTATTAGAGAATGCGAGATCTGAAGCATGAATATCTGAATTTCAAGAATCTGTTCTAACACTTAAAAATTGCATGACCTTGAGGAAGTTCATTTTCAACTGTAAAACAAGGAGAAAAATATTACTTGCCTTCCAGCAGTGCTATGGTGTTTTGAGAATAAGTGATAAGGTACAACATTTTTTAAAGCTAAAACACCATAGATAAGTTATAATAATAAATACTTTTAGCAAGATTCGGATTTTAGTTTCCATTTAAATTTTTTTATTTAAAAATCAGTTTCCAAATGCTCGTTTTAAAAATCAGAAAAGTAAATATAAGGAAAAAAAAAATATCCGTAGTCCTGCCATCCTTCTTCACCTCAAGTCTTTACTCAGCTATCACTTTCTCAGTGAAGCTTTTTGGGACATTGGGTTTAAAACTGTTGCACAACCACCTCCACACCCACAAACACCAGGCACTCCCTGACTATAGCATTTCAGGCCATGTGACCCACTATTTAATTTATTTATTTGTGTACTGTCTATATCCCTCAGGAATTTGAGCTCCATGAGGTCAAGGACCTTTTTCATTTTGTTCACTGTTGTCTCCCTTTGTAGTATCTAGTCCCTGTTCCTTGTCAGCATTCAATAAATATTTGTTAAATAAATGAACAAATCCAAACACAAGTACTATGAACACTTAGATGTATTTCTTCTAGTGTTTTTAAATTTTAAATGCAGTGAGTGTTATTTTTAACATAAAGAACATAAGTACCATTTATTGAATGCCAGACATTGTGCTAAGGGTTTTACCTACTATTTTTTAATTTAATATGTCAACAACCCTGAGAGATATTATCCCTGATTTACAGATGAAAAAACCAAAGGCTCAAAGTGTTAGGCAATGTTGCTTGTCATGCTTCTAGTAAATTGAAACTGGATTCAAATCAAAGTGTATGACTCTAAAGTTTGTGCAATTTCACTACATCATTGTGCTCTATAGTTGTGCTCTTGCTGTGTATTTATTTGTATCCATTTTTTTTACTTCGTCTTATGTCTAGGTATTTCCTCATGTTATCACATTTTATTTCCTACTTTATGGCCAAAGCTAACTGTGTATATGAGGATCATACTAGAGAGAGCAGTAATATGCGTTGGCTGAAGGTCATAAATATCTATCCTTTAAGTATTTAGTTCTGAGCTTTCCTAAAAGATCATATTTAATCTAAGCTCTGTGTTTTTGCCCAGAAGCCCCTCCCTACTCCTGTCTACTTACTCACATTTGTATTAGTTGGGATTTCTGGACTCAATCTAGCTGCTCAAGCATTTTGTTCTTTAGGGGGGTGATTTATGAGAGAACACTGGATTGGCTCACAGATTTGAAGCTGAACAGTTAAGCCTTGGAAAGGATGTGTCAGCTGGACCCTGGCCACCAGGGCTCTCTCCTCATCTCCTGCCTCTGGCGTCATGCTCTCAGACCAGTTCCTCTGTGAGAGTAGAAGACATAGCTGCCTTGGATGTACATCCTTGCAGCTCTCTGACCAAAGGAAAAAGGAATATCTTTCTCCAGCTCAAGTTTGAAAAATATTGATAAAAAGACACTGATTGAACTGGCTGGGACCTTGTGCTTATCCAGGGACAGATCAGTGTGCCGAGACGAATGGAGAACAGCGACTGACTCAGCTTGGGCCACGTGCCTTTCCTCTGAAGCACTTCACAGGTAGTAGCTCCCACATGATTTTAAGGAGCATTCCCCCCCCCCCAAAAAAATGTCTGTTCTGAGTGGACAAAATAGTAAATGTTCCACTATAGGACCAGATCAAACTCTGCCATCTTCTTTAACCACTTCAGGCCTCATTCACTCATTATGAAGAAAGATTCATGGAGCACCTATCACATGGTAGGCACTGCTAGGGTCATTCAATCAGTCAACAATGTTTGTTCAGAGCCTCCTGTGCCAGGCACCTTGCTAAGTTTCTGGGGACACAACAGTGAGGAAGAGAGGTAGGTCTCTACCCTCTAGAACTTATACCCTATGGGCACGCATGACAGTCAGTAAACAAGTAGATAAATGACACAATCATGGATTGTGAGAAGTCATAAAGAGGGTGCCATAATAAGACGGTAATGAGGGTAGGCATGGGGAAGGGTGTTTGAAGAGCTGATAATAGAAAAATTACCCAACCCACCATGTCTTCTTTATGAATCTCTCACAGAGGCTAAGCACATGAAGGTTTGCTAAATTGAAAGGGAAACTAGAAAAAGGAATGTCCAGCTTAGGGTAAAAATAAAGGATATTTTTTGAAAATTAAGAACTGCTGGTTAAAGGAGGTCATACTCCCATAGGAGTTTTGGAAAAAACACATCATTTAGCAGTCATTAAGAAAAAATGTGTGACCCTAGGAACTGCAAAGTTCACAAGGCTTCAATACACATTTCAAAACAAGCCCAAGAAATAACAATCAAATGTGTCATTGCTATACAACTCATTCAAAAACAAATCCACAACAAAAGGAAAAAAAAATAAGGCTGTTTTGCAATTCACATACCTAAGCACCAAAGAACTTAAAGGCTCCTCTGAAAATCCAAATGGCATGTTTATTTCTTTACAAGGATTTCCTCTCCCTGCCCCATACATTTGTTTGTTTCTATTTGCAACAAATATGTAAAGAGGATTATAATTTGTATTTTGAGATTGCTCTCAACATTATTTCAAACCACATAGTGTCATGAACTTGCCCTCACTACACACACGTAAACATGCTTACATGCTTAAAGGCAGCATCATATGCAAAGGGCATGCGTTTATAGTCAGAAAGAACTAGGCCCCAGTTCTAAGTGGTTCTACCACATATTAGCTGTGTGACTTTGGTTACTTAACCTTTCCAGACCTCATTTCTCATCTGTAAAATGGAGATAATAATAACTTCATAGGGTTGTTCTGAAATTTTTATTAAATGAGATGTACTGAACAGTAAGCAGTATGTGAAGCAGAGTAGGCATTCAATAGATGGTATTTATTTACTTTATTTATTTTATTTTTTTAAATTTAATTCCATTTTATTTATTTATTTTTTTTAAAGGTGTAGGCTTATTTATTTATTTATTTTTGGTTGTGTTGGGTCTTCGTTTCTGTGCGAGGGCTTTCTCCAGTTGCGGCAAGTGGGGGCCACTCTTCATCGCGGTGCGCGGGCCTCTCACTATGGCGGCCTCTCTTGTTGCAGAGCACAGGCTCCAGACGCGCAGGCTGTTGTTGTGGCTCACGGGCCCAGTTGCTCCGCGGCATGTGGGATCTTCCCAGACCAGGGCCCGAACCCGTGTCCCCTGCATTGGCAGGCAGACTCCCAACCACTGCGCCACCAGGGAAGCCCGTATTTATTTTTTTAAGATTCAGTTTATTACTAGGTCTGGACAAGACACAATCTCATTTTGACTAACTACTCTTGTATTCTATGAAAGAGCAAATTTAGTGTATTTTATTTGTTTGCTAGTGATTAGGACCACATCAGAAATATTAGTTAAATGACAGCTACTATTTCATTAATATGTCAGGAATAAAATGGAACAGATACAGCTATGAAATAAATTAAGAAGATTAACGATGTTTTTCTGTTTGTTCTACTATAGACCAGAAGAGACAAGGGATTCGTTTAATTATTCATGTGTAAATGGGAGACCCAAATAACATTCAGTCAAACCAGCCCTCTTACAGGTCAGAGGGACCTTGGCCATCCACGTGAAAGCTCTAGCCTCCCTGTGTGTTCTGCTCATTCCTGAATCCACAATCTGGTCCAAGGTGCTCTCGTTACTCACTCCATCTGCCATCATTGCTCTGCTTTTAAGGAAAGGGGGTTCATAGTTCTTTTGTTCCATCAACAAAAAACATTTACTCCAGAATGCCTTAAGTTCTTATCATCCTTTTATAAATACCCCCAAATGTCCCTTTAAATCCCTTTAAATCACACTACCTCAGACATGGAATCCTTGTATCTTACAGTTAGCTAGGCCATGGCCACTAAAGTAGAACTCCTGCTTGAAATGATGGGATAATCAATTCTTCAAGACACAGTCAAGTCCTTATGGGTAACTCTAATCTTAAGAAAGGTTTTCATTCAACAGTTCATAGAGATTATCTCTAAAGAGTAGAAATGGAAAAAGGTGAGTGGCAGGGAAGGGAAGGGAAAGAAGGAGGGAGATTTTTACATTTCATTCCCTTAAATTTAGTCAAAATCTGCCGCTCTGCAAGTGTACCCATCAATTCTAGAATTACACAGAATAAATCTAATGCTGCCTCCAAACGACACTTTCAAATCTTCAAAGACAACTACTTTGTTCTTCTTATGTCTTCTTTTCCTCAAGCTGAGGATCCCTATTCCTTTAAATGTTCGTCATGTGATGAAGCACTTACCTTTGTTGGTTACTTCTGCAACGTCCATTTCCTCTTTCCTTTTCCCACTAGCCCTGATTTCCAAGTGGGACTCTATGACTTCCTCCCTGCTCCAAGGGTAGAGGATAAGGCCAGGGCTAACATTCCAATCTCCTGGCCATAGTGATGGCAGCAGGGGTGGGCACTTGACTTAAGCCAGTCCAGTTAGAGTAAATCTCAGGACTTTAGCACATTGGTTCTGAGGTGTGGGATGAGGGTGAGGATGCATGGAGTCTTGAGAGTTATTGACATCTGTCTTAGACCATGAAGGGAAGAGCCTACTTGAAAATGGTGCCAATATCCAAAAAGCAGGCGGAGAGAAAATATGAGGCGTGGTTGCATCATGTGAACCTCCAGCAAAGCCTTGTCTGAAGGCAATTCTGGTTCAGAATTATGTGGTTTCAGTTTACATGAGTCAAATTCTCCTTTTTGCTTAGCCCAGTTTGGTGCTAGTGTTTTGTTACTTGCAACTAAATATATCCTGACTGATACACATGAGATGGTGTTCTTATGGTTGCCTTCCCTTGGACAAACTCCAGTTTGTCAATGACCCTCTTACCAGAGTCCCAGAATAAAACCTATTATTCTAGATGGAGACTGACTAGTGCAGGTCACAGAGGGCCTCTCATGAGACTGGATTAGAATGTAGTGTTGTTATAACTCAACCTGAGACCGGCATTAGGATTCTGAGCATCCCAATTCCAATGACTCTCACCAGAAAATTACCTTCTTTCCCAAATAATTTACCAAATTGTAACATAAACCCTAAACACCTAGGACCTTGTAGGAGAAAAGAGAAAAGTATATTTCAGAATATACTTTCTACCTGTTCCTTCCCTACAGAAAGGCTCAATCCCTTCTGTTTCTGCTTTAGCTTTCAAAATAGAATCACCAACTGCTTTCTTAGTTCAATTTTGTCACATATATGTTTAAAAAACCCGCAGGTTTTCAAATACAATTACTATACATAAATACTGTGTAAAAAAGTAACATTTTGCTAAGCAAAGTGACTGCAGTGTTTTGCAAGCATGTGGAATAATTGCTCCCTACCTACAATGAAGTAGTAGCATCAGGGAGGTTTCATCTGGGGAAGGAGACAACTGACTGGTCCCCAAGAGGCCTCTGGGGTGATATTTCCTTGGTAACTACACAAAGATCCAGATTCTGGACCTCAGTTGGGAAAGTCCACAAACTAGATTTTCTGAGTGTATCCCCAGAGTTGCAGACTCAGTGAAATACTCACATGAGATGGGCCTGTAAACCAGAATACTAATGCATTAAGTTTTAAATGGAGATGACCCTTCTGGGCAGGAAACAGATGACCTTTGTCTCATTCAGAAAACCATACCCCCTTTCCTGAGGATAGATACCTGGAAAGTTGGATTAGTAATCAAGACAATTGCTGGGTGAGCATGGAATTAAGAGAAGTTGATTGTCTTGAGGACTTTTTCACCCAGGTCATGATTGTCCCTGATCAAATATATCCTCACACGTAGGGACTATGGCATGGGTCCACGTTACCAAATTGTTCTTTGCAGAATGACAATAGTTAATATTTATACCTGGTGCTTACCATGTGGTTGATCGCTATTCCAGACATCTTACCTATGAGCTAACTTAATCTTTATAACGAAACTTTGAGATTTCTGTTATTAGTTTCATTTTACAGATGGCAACACTGAGTCACAACAGGGTGAATAATTTGCTAAAAGTTGCATCGTTAACTAGGTGGTAAAGCTGGATTCCTAGATTGCCCGGCTCCAAAGTCCATGCTTGAAATTGCTGTGCTGCACTGCCTCTTGAACACTGTTCTTTTATGCTGCACACCCATCTCTGTTGCTACATCCTACATGCTACATGGGTTACTTCATATCCTATTTGACACCATATTCTATAAATCTGATTCCTTATAGTGTTGTGTCTCTGAAATCTTTTTCTTAAAAAGTGTATATGTATGTATATATAGACATATGTATATAGAGAAGTTTTAAAGAAAAATAGTATATACCATATATGCATGTGTATGTGTATAAAATCCTTACTGCTGCCTCCATATATACCAACAAATATGAGCAAAACCATGCTCGTATGGGCTGTTGGCCAGGATGCGAACTTTGTTATATTGAACTAGACAGCATGATGATAGCTGTTAAAATAGCATTCTGCCTATACTTAATCCTTCTCCAAAAAAGGAAATATTTGGTTTCAGGGAGGTATTTAGTAGTTACAGCAAGAAATACTAGAAAGGAATGGGAGCGTGCATTGGCCTCATGTTAGAAAGTGATGCTACAGTCAGACACAGCTTCTCCTGAACAAGGCTGGAGGCAGCACACCCTCGGTCACGCACTCTGCATCGCCACAAAAGGCCCTGGTTAGGGCTGGATTTTACTAAGCTAGTCACATCCTTGTTTCACAGGGATTTTTTAAAAGCTGCTATAATTTTAAGGAGGAGTCCCTTGTTACTTTCTTTTTAAAAATCTGATGTTTTAAAACATAGATTAAAAATTCACATGATTCCAAAACCTAAATGTACAAAAGGTTATACAGGAAAAAAGAAATGTCTCTCCTACACCTAAAGCCCCAAAACTTGGCTCCCCTCCTGGGAGGCAATTATCAATTCTTTATTTATCTTTCCAGAGGTATTCTATTATTATTTTCTTTTACGGTCACATCTTCCCCTAGTGATATGTATCGGAGACTTTTTATCTTGTTTTGCCATGCTTCCCTCTATTTCTTTCCTGTATCTTTTTGAAGAAGACCAGGTCGACCTTCCCCTGGGACCTTCTTCAAATGCCAACTTCCCATTGGTGGATATTGGTTTTATCCTCTTTCCAACTCCAATTTCTGCTCTGGCTAAAAGTCAGTTTGTATGTGACAGCTGGTGGTCCCAAGCACCTTCTGATGAATGATGGATGGGACCAGAAGGAGCAACCCTTCCCTAATATCATTAATTGCGAGATTTTTGCGAGCTCAAAATTCTAAGAACTGACAGTTGCCTCCAACTGTTACCAGCTGTTAATTTGGCTGAAGTGGTGGGGATCTGACTCCCCTTCAGCAAACAATCTGGGACAGCGGTTGGCTCATGATATATCTTCCTTTACAGCCTCTGTGACACTCAATTCTGAATTTCTTAAGCCTAAAAATAGTATCCTAAACCTATTCCAGAGTCCCCACATCTACCACTGACCATGTAACCTTGCAGGAGTAACTTCCCTTGGTCCTGGGTTCCCCATTTGTACAATAAGGGGACCAGGTGCAATGATCTGCCTGTTTCCAGCCCTAAAAATCTTAAAATATAAGAATGGGATCAGTTGGTAAATGGTTAATGTCACTTCAGTCCTTTCCTCTTCCCCTCAAATCACCTGAAACTTGAAGGAGTGAAGAATCTGGTCATGATCTTGAAGCAATACCCAATGTGTCCCTGGGCAATTTTAGAGCAACTGCTAAGGGGTTTCTGCTCTTAGCTGCCTTTGCCCTAGAGGGTTTAAGAACTGCTTGTTTCACAGCTGCAAAAAAAATTCTTTCCTAATCCCACATACTGGCAAGTAATCTTTCTTTCTCATTTTAAGTTATTATGAAGACAAGTATTAATTTTTTTAAGTGTAGAAAGGCAGTGGGAAAAAGGCAATCCCCCCTTTTTAATCTTACCCATGTATATCCAGTTAATTTATAATTCTCACGCAATTTGAGAGTTATTTTGAGTCATCAGAGTGACAGTTTTGAGGTATGCTTGGTGAATTAGATGCTTCTCCCTGAGAAAGGCCAATGAGGTTTTGCGAGTTGGGGTCCATTGGGTGCCATATTTCCATGTTCTGAAACTGAATTTCGTCAGGGCACTCTGAGGTGTCAGTTTCTCAGGACCCAGCTACACAAATCAAACTCCCAAGAGACTGATTTCTGCCCAGATTAACAATTTGTCTGTTTGCACTGGGAAACATACTTTCACTCAGGTCTGCTGTGTATACACCACCTCCCCCATGAAAGGTACCTGGGGATAAATTTTTTTGTCAGAAGATTGGATGAGTATGGCGTTAGTAAAAGATAACATATCTAGGCCCTGATAGACAGGATAAGATAGAAAATTCCTACTCTACAAAAGAGATTCCTAGAATGCAAGTGTCTCATATTTGGCTCACTTACTCACTCAGCAAACATCCCTCAAGCCCCCCAGCAGATATACTGAAGCTATTAAAGCTTAAGTTTCATGGTCCCTCACTTGGGTCTCAAGACCATGGGAGAGGCCTTCATAATATGTTCATACATTCCTATGTTTTTGTAACAAAAGTAGCTAATTTAAATGCAATCAGTTAAGGCTTCCACCTCTTGGCACTCCTACTTCTCCTCAGTCACACTTCCCCTTAAGTAGGGTGGCATTGGCGTGGTTCAGGCATTTTTGGGGTCTGATAAAAGAGAAGTCGAGCTGGGGATGCATTTTGTTTGGGTTTAGTGGCTTACAATCACTTCTGTAAATAGTTAAGTCATTGCTGGTTTTCCAGTGTCAGAACAGCTACTAGGAATGCTTCTACGGCTTACTGAGCCAGCTTGCCCAGCAATGAGACATGAAGGTCCTGGGCCAGAAGTCACATTACAATATGAACATGTCCTATTGCATCAAAAGTACATGGCAAGTAGAAGAGAAAGAAGGTTTGAAACATATAGACAGAAGCTAATCCATGGTGCTGAGGGCCTCCTGGCTCCCCTCTCCGGTCTGCTGTGCCCTGCCCTTTTCCTCCAGAACATCTGACACATCCTCTTCAAGGGACTTGAGATTTTTACAAACCTCAGGAGGAGCCTTAGACTTCATGCTATCTGGTAAATTTTGTCTGGCAAAAATCCCCAGGACAAGGAAACATGAAGGGGCCTGGGAATCTGCTCAAAAGGGGGGGAAATGAAAAATATTGAGAATACAAATTAATATGAACCGAATACAGTGGAGATGGAGGAGTGAGAATATTAAGTAGATGGAAGTGAATGGGAAAAGGTGTATGGGGGGGGGGCGGGGGAGGGAGGATTTGGCAGACACTGACAGATTCTTGCTCTCCATTTCCTTTCAGAGAAGCTGAACAGATTGTTGCATTTCCAAGGCCTTCTTTTTGCAAAGTCCACCACGATTGGTTAGTTTAGGCTTTGTGAGTTACAATGGCATTTCAGTCGTGCCTCCCTGAGGTCATCCTGAATAAACGTGAGGGTTTTTGTACACTTGATGAAATCTTTACTAAATATTGAGTAGACTGAAAAGAATAATAAATTATAGATATATGTCAAGTACTCAATCTTCAAGTTTAAGAAAACAAACTAACCTGTGAACCTCTCCCCACATAATCCCCTCCCCTTCCTCCTCAAAGGTAAGGACTATAATTTTGTAAACAGCATTCTTTGCTTTCCTTTATAGTTTTATCACAAGGGTTCATTATCCCTAAACACTCTATTGCTTGGTTTGCATGTGTTTGATCTTTATTTAAATGGAATCATACAATAGGTATTCATCTGTGACTTGCTCTTTTTATTAAACATTATGTTCCTAAGATTCACCAATATATTTGTAAATCATTAACAGCTGTATGCTGTTTTGTTGTTTGAAATATACCACTACTTATCCATTTTACTATTCATATATATTTAGGTTGTTTCCAGGTTGGGTTTTTGCAAATCATGCTACACAGATCATTCTTGTACAAGACTCAAGCTACACACATGTAAGTTTCTCTAAGGTATTATCTAGCAGTGGAATTGTTTATTGGCTGTGTGCCTCTTCAACTTTATTAGATAATACTAAAAATAGTTTTCAAAAATTATTGTGCTGATTTACATGCTTATCAGCTGTGTATGAGAGTTTCTTCTCATTGCTCAAGACACTTGTCAACACTTGATATTGTCAGATTTTTTAGTTTTAGCCAATCTGGTTATACAGTTGTGTCACATTATGATCTTAATTTGCATCTTCCTAATTACTAATGAGGCTGAACAGCTTTTTATATGTTTATTGAGCACCACGTTTCTTCTGCGACATGAACATTAAAACATATTTTCCTCATTTTTCTATTGAGCTGTGTGTTTCTTGTTTGCTTTGTAGGAGTTATTTTATATCTGGTTATAAATTATTTATCAATTATGTTTTACAAATATCTTCTCCAAGTTCATGGCTTGTCTTTAATGACCAGGTTTTGTTTGTTTGTTTAATGCAGTTAAATATATTAATCTTTCTCTTTTGGGCTTATGTTTTAAAAATCTTGTTCA
This sequence comes from Balaenoptera musculus, assembly GCF_009873245.2. Lineage (NCBI taxonomy): Eukaryota > Metazoa > Chordata > Mammalia > Artiodactyla > Balaenopteridae > Balaenoptera > Balaenoptera musculus. Next base: position 134,074,734 of record NC_045785.1, read on the forward strand.
AGAAATCTTTCCCTACCCTGAGATCATGAAGATATTATCCCATATTATTATCTAAAAGTCTTATAGTTTTACCTTATACTTTTATGTATTTAATCCATTTGAAATTGATTTGGGGGTATGGTATAAGATAGAGGTCCAAATTAATTATTTCCCTATGGATATAGCATTGTCCCAGCACCATTTGTTGATCCTTTCCCCATGACCTGTGCTGATAATGCAGACCTAATTTAACTTTCCACATCCGTGTGGGTCTGTTTATTGGTTCTTTATTCTGTTTTATTTGTCATTTTGGCTATTCCTGAGCTAACACTACACTCTTGATCTTACAGTTTTATGGTTAAGTCTCAATATCTTGTAAGACAGTTACCCCAGACCCACCCCCAACCTTGCTTTTCTTCAAGATATTCTTGGCCTCTTGTTTCATGTATGTATTTTTTAATTAGCTTATCAAATTGCAAAAAAAATTTTTAAATATGTTGTAATTTTGATTGAAATTGCATTGAATTTATAGACCAATTTGGGTAGAATTTACATGCTTATGAAATTAAGACTTATAAGACATAAAATGGAATATCTCTCTATTTAGGTCATCTTTAATGACTCAATAAACTTGAAAACAATTTTTTTGATATTTGTCATGTACTTCTTTTGTTACATTTATTTCTATGAGCTTTATTTTTTATGCTATTATAAAAGGTAACTTTAAAATTTTACATTTTCTAACTGTTGCTGGCATATAGTAATACCATTTTTTAGCCATCAGCCTTATTAAATACTCTTGTTAACTAATTAATTAATTATTAATTTTTTAGTAGATTCTTTGCAATATTTACTGGTTAGTTTCTTTCCAATCTTTATACTTTAACTTCCTTCTTATCTTCTTGTTCTGGTCAGGATCTCCTGTATGATGTTAAGTAGAGCTGGGGATAGATGCACCCCTGATCTTGTCCCTATTTTAAAGAGAATGCTTTCATATACCCTGAGAAAACCATAATTCAAAAAGAGTCATGTACCACAATGTTCATTACAGCACTATTTACAATAGCCAGGACATGGAAGCAAACTAAGTGTCCATCGACAGATAAATGGATAAAGAAGATGTGGCACATGTATACAGTGGAATATTACTCAGCCATAAAAAGAGACGAAATTGAGTTATTTGTAGTGAGGTGGATGGACCTAGAGTCTGTCATATAGAGTGAAGTAAGTCAGAAAGAGAAGAACAAATACCATATGCTAACACATATATATGGAATCTAAAAAAAAAAAAAATGGTTCTAAAGAACCTAGTGGCAGGACAGGAATAAAGACACAGACATAGAGAATAGACCTGAGGACACAGGGAGGGAGAAGGGTAAGCTGGGATGAAGTGAGAGAGTAGCATGGACATATATACACTACCAAATGTAAAATAGATAGCTAGTGGAAAGCAGCTGCATTGCACAGGGAGATCAACTTGATGCTTTGTGATGACCTAGAGGGGTGGGATAGGGAGGGTGGGAGGGAGGCTTAAGAGGGAGGGGATATGGAGATATATGTATACGTATAGCTGATTCACTTTGTTATGCAGCAGAAACTAACACAACAATGTAAAGCAATTATACTCCAATAAAGATGTTAAAAAAAAAATAAAGAGAATGTTTTCAGTATGTTCCCATTAATTATGATGATTGTTGTAGGTTTTTTTTGTTAGTGTACTATATCAGGTGTTTATTACTGTGTAACAAACAACCCCAAAACACAATGGCTTAAAATGACAAGCATTTTATTATTTTTCATGATTCTATGTGTTGACTGTGGGGCTCCACTGGGATGGCTTGTCTTTCTGTTCTAGGTAATATCAGCAGGGCTGGCTGCAATCTGGACAAGATCAAAGATGGCCTCACTACAGCTGAGATGGCTGGAAAACTGGGGCCTTTCTCTCCTCCTGGTCTTTCTAGGGTTTCTCTCTCTGGCTGGCCTTTCCAGGAGGAGAGCCTGACTTCCTTGATCACTTAACTTGTCAAAGTATAACACTTATTGACACTTTCACTTTCAATAACATAAGAATCTTCTATTTCTAATCTCTCCTGGACTTACATGTTATTGTAGAAGAGCTTTTAGTCTATACTGATTTTTAGCCTAGCAAGGTGTTGTTATTGTTTTATGTAGTTTAGATTTGTTTATATTTACTCAAGCATTTACCACTTTTTTTTTGCTCTTAATTTCTTCTTGCATCTCAGACTTTCCATTGGGGATTATGTTACTTCTGCTTGAAGTATGTTCCTCAGAATTTCCTTCAATAAATTGGCAAACTCTCAATTCTTGAAAGATACTTTTTGCCAGCTATACAATTTTAGGTTGGTTTTTTTTTTTTTCTCTCAGCCCATTAAAGATATTACTTTACCGCTTTTCTGACTTCCACTTCTACTGTTAAATCTAATTTCCATTCTTTTGAAAATAATATATTTTTTTCTCTCCATCTTCTTTTAAGATCTTCTCTTTCACTTTGCTGTTCTGCAGTCACATTATATGTCTTAGTATGATTTTTAAAAATTATTTATCCTGCTTAGGAGTCTTAAAAACTCACACCAAGATATAGCCAAGAATTGAAATTGGAGAGATAGTTGGGGATCAGATAGTGAAAGGTTTTAAAAGTGATACTAGGGCTTCCTTGGTGGCGCAGTGGTTAAGAATCCGCCTGCCAATGCAGGGGACACGGGTTCGAGCCCTGGTCCGGGAAGATCCCACATGCCGCGGAGTAGCTAAGCCCGTGCACCACAGCTGCTGAGCCTGCGCTCTAGACCCTGCGTGCCACGGCTGCTGAAACCCGTGTGCCTAGAGCCTGTGGTCCGCAACAAGAGAAGCCACCGCAATGAGAAGCCCGTGCACCGCAACGGAGAGTAGCCCCCGCTCGCCGCAACTAGAGAAAGCCCGCGCCCAGTAACGAAGACCCAACACAGCCAAAAATAAATAAATAAAATAAATAAATTTATTTAAAAAAAAAAAAAGTGATACTAAGGAGTTGAGATTTTATTCTGTAGGGCAGTGATATTCAAACCTTGTAGCTCTGCACATTATATAAGAATTTTGAAAAATATGTGTTCCCTTGCACATGCTTAACATGTATAATTTTCATCATAAGGTCATATAAGTTCATTTCTTCCTAATAAGAAAGAGAATATACTAAATATTTTATAAACTAAAATAAGGTGAGGATTGACTAAAATTGGAATGTTTTATGGCATGTATTGAATATATCATATTTGATATATATTTGGGTATGATTATATACTATTTGAAATACATTTGTGTGCTTATTGAATAAAGCATGCCAATTTAAAAATAAATCACATATAATTTTTACCCATCAGTTTTATTAAACGTCTTAAAATTTTTATACTTTAAAACATCGTTTCATTTAAAAGAATAAGAATGACTTACCTATACTGCTTCAAATGTTCTGAATTTAGGCCATCCCAATATGAGATCAACACTGTTCCTAACTTGAAACTTCACCCTTAACAGAAATATGTGTAGGACACAAAAAGGCAGGAATGCTTTCATTAATCATTAAAGAGGGTTCCCTGAAACCAATTGTCATTCCAGGTGGCGTAATCAGTCACACAAGAGGTCTAAACAAATTCTCCAATGTCATAATGGTTTTAGAGGATCAATCAGTCTCTCTCTGTCTCACACACACACACACACACACACAAATGCAAACAGACCTGGATGTACCACATTTACTTTTGGAGAGGGATTCAGGCAGACATAAAATGTTTTGCCCACAAATAGTTATCTGCTTCAAACGGACAGGAAGTAAGGACCTTTTACTTGGAGCAAGAATGATTGGCTATAGAGAAGCGAGTCATAATTCTACTATACTTCATTTGGAGGTAGGTTCAAATGACCTAATGGGCAGATCTTTCTCTCTTCTTGTAACAGTAAACAGGTAACTGGCACGAGTTAGAAGAGAGACATTTTTCATAACATATAAGTATGACATGTTCAGTTACTGCAATATTTTGAAATTTACCTTTTTGAAATTTTACTTGAGAATGGTAAATTAGGGTTATTTTAGTTATTTCTACATTTTTCTCCAAAAAGAGAGAAATATGAGAAATGTGTCATGGTAACTTTAGACCTATAGAGAAGAATTTGATCAAGAGTATCCTAGAACAAGGTCTAATACATATTTTATGATTAAGTGTTAATTGTCATCAGTTATGCTTGATTATACTAATCATTAACCACTGGACCACCAGGGAATTCCGTATTTAGACATTTATCATAATCAAGAAGGCACACATTATGTAGACAAAGTGTCCTAAAGCTAGTTCTGATTTTTTGAGTTATCCAGCGTAAGCTATTTTTTCTCTTTCATTTCCCTAATTTTCACGCTAGAAAGATAACTCAAACATTATAGTGAATAGCTATAGTTTTTGATTGCTCAGAGCCATTCTTTATTTGGAGAACTGTCCCTTTGCACTTTATTAGAGCTTGGTGGGGGGCTGTCATCTGCCACCCACTCTTCCCTATCATGGTGACAAGTAAGTAAACAAGCCCTGGCTAATCAGAGCGATCCACTTTCCAGGTAAAGTGATTGGTTCAGGGGTAGACACACAACCAAGATGAACCAATCAAAGTCCTTCCCTGGGACTTTTCAGGTTAAGTGATTGCTTCAGGAGTAGACATACAACCCAAGATGAACCAAAGTACTTCCCTGGGACTTTTCAGCCAGAGCTGGAGGGGAAACATGCATTTCTAGACCTATGGGGCTGGAAGGGTGTGCATCTGGAGTGCTATCTTCTCATCTGTAGAAGTAGATGAGTTCAACAAACCAATAAAACAAGATCTGGGAAATGGAAGAAGGGGGCCTGATTATATAGCTTGGCCCCTACATTTAATTCCTGTCTGACATCATGTCCTCACATTCCCACACATGTAGGTGTGTTTTAAAGATAATTCGAGTTGAGTTTATAGCACTTACAACTGAAGGAGTCCTGGTAAGTACAGACACCTTTCTAATTTATTCATATATGCAACCATTCACCATGAAAGTGAATATATGACAATGAAGTATGTTAAAAATGTGGTCCAGGTGTCACTTTTACCCAGGCAGTATAACAAGCAGTTGAGAGCCTAGGCTCTGGAGTCACACTGTCTGCCTGCCTGCAGACTAAACATCACCTGGGGCTGAGAAGTGCTGCCCCTCCACAGGGGACACGGGCTCTCCAGTTCCCATAGGGAGGGCTTCACACATCAGGAACCAGGGCTGATTGCCATTTATCATCACAAGACACTATCATCTTTCTTAGAATTGTGTTATGAGAAATGTCAACCATTCTTTGTTTCGTTGTCTGTACAATTCTAGGAAGAGAAAGGTGGAACGGGAGAACCAAGAGAAACAGGAGCCAGCGTTTTTTCCATGGATGGGTAGAAGGTTCCTACAGGTTGTGCCTGTGAGGAAAGCATACAGTCTAAGCCGCTATTGTGAAGCCACCATTTCATTCATTTTCTTCATCTACTTGGGCCCTGCAAAGCTTTTTTTTTTTTTTTTTTTTTTTTTGCCACCCTGGTTCTGTGGCCCCCTATCACAGAAAATCCTCTCCAACACTACTGGAATATTTTCACCTGTCTGTTATGCTGCCTGAAATGTGAAGATTCACTTGGGTTAAAAAGCCTGCCAAGGGACTTCACTGGTGGCGCAGTGGTTGAGAATCCGCCTGCCAATGCAGGGAACAAGGGTTCGAGCCCTGGTCCCGGAAGATCCCACATGCCGCGGGGCAGCTAAGCCAGTGAGCCACAACTACTGAGCCTGCACTCTAGAGCCCACGAGCCACAACTACTGAAGCCCGCGCACCTAGAGCCCGTGCTCCACAACAAGAGAAGCCCACGCACCACAACGAAGAGTAGCCCCTGCTGCCGCAACTAGAGAAAGCCCACGCGCAGCAACAAAGACCCAATGCAGCCAAATAAATAAATAAATAAATAAATTTATAAAAAAAAAAAAGAAGCCTGACCAAAAAAAAGAAAAGACGCATGCCATACTAAAGAGACAAATCCCGCTGGGAAGTTTAGTGTGAGAGCACAGTCTTCAGTGTTAGGCTGCCTGGATTCAGAACCCAACTCCATCACTGACTGTAGCATAGTGACTCTGGACAAGTCACCTAACCTCTCTCTGTCTCAGTTTCCTCATTTGTGGAAAGCAAATAATATAGCACCTCCCTCCCGGGATTGTTGAGGCTCTAAAGAGTTAATGCATGCCTAGAATAGTGCCAGGCACACAGGAAGCACTACTTAAGTGTCAACTCTTATTGTGCTTAGGTGTTCATATATCATTTAAATCGGATTTCCTTCTCACTAATCTGTCTGAGGACTGCTTCACTGAGGGAGTGGAAGTTTGAAGGGAGGACAAGATGGGGAATCTGGGACCAGAGGAATTGGAGATGGGGGATGGGGTGGGAGAGGAATCCGGAAAGAGATGGATAGGAATGGAGAGGATAAAAATAGTTAAGGACTTTGGCGAGTGAGGTGAACCTGAATGGGATGCTACACATGAAGTCTCTGGGCCCGGAGTAAGGGACATTACAAAATGGAAGAGAGGAAAAGGAAAGGAAGTGAGAGGGTGCTGAAGTAAATAGCACACATTTCAAAGCTTTGTCTATCTAGTGTTGACTTGCATCCAGAAAAGGGGGCAGAAATTCTTTTCCTCCCTCATACTCTTGGACTAGTATCATAATTTAACCGCATTATAAATGAAATAGAGTCCCATGGACAAACCTGAGACCCCAACCATCATTTATACTCTTTCAACAGGAAATATTTTCTGGGTTCCAAATAAAAGGCTTCAATGATCTTTTGGAACAGGATCCATTTGTAAGTAGGGGCCTGCCTGTTTGCTGGGGTCGGTGGGGGAGTTTTCAGCTGGGCAGGTCAGATAGACAACCAGTGTTTCACAACAGAAGACACTGGTGCTTGCAGTTGTTGAGTTGTCTGGACTAGTGACACAGCTAGTTCTATAGCCCAATCCCCAGGTCTCCATCTTTCCAGCAGAGGCTGGATGACCACCTGCCAATCCTCACAGAGGAATCCAAATATCAGGTTGGTGGAGGTGGAAGAGGGGAGGAAAATGAGGAGATCCCCAAATCTTCCAAACGCAAGATTCAATTATGCTACACTGCCTGATTTTAGACTAGACCATAGTAAGCATCAATCATTTCTTCTCTTTTTCCTTTTGGGTACTGCAACAATCTGGATCATAATAATTCCTCATTGATAAAGATCAACTTGTACAATCTGCCATGAACTTCCAGGAATGTTTAGCACCTATGAGACCCAGCTGTAAACAACTTTGCATTAGGAGAGTGATAGGGAAGTTTTTATTTATTCTTTACTTGCAAGACATGTCCCAAGGTCAATGATGTCATTGTTCTCTCTACTTGACTGCTGTGGAGCTAACCAAGGGAGGTGAAATGACCAGCCAACTCACAGCAAATTTTCTTGTGTGACAGGGAGCTAGAGCAATGATCAAAGAGTTCTCTCCTTTCACTGATTAATGGGGCACAAGCATCACTGAGACTTATAATCTGATCAATACTAACACCAGCACAATGAAAAAGTAACAGCACCAATAAGCAATAGTGAGAGGGTAAATCTTTAAGAATACCTCTGTGTTGATTTACTCATGCAACAAGAGTTAGGTGAATTGCTAAGAAAATAATAACCACTACTAATAATTGAGCATTTACTATGTGCCAGATGCTGTCTTAGTCCCCTAGCCTATATCATCTCTGAACCTCACATGGAGATTTTATTATCCCTGTTTTTCTGATGAAGAGCTGAAGCGGAGGGAATTTCAACGACTTGTCTGAGGTCCCCTAGTTGGTCAGGAGCAGAACTGAGGCTTGCCCTCAGGTGGGTCTGAGGTTGCTGTCCTATGTGAGGTAGCAGCAGCTAGGGACTTCGGGTTTGGTGCTCTGAGAGATACACTAGTGTCAGACATGACCAAACTATAAAGAAGTTGTAGTGCTGTGGATAACTCGGTGGTGGTGAGAGAATTCTGAGAACAACAAAATCGGATTATAGGAGTTAGGGAGATATTTTAGTAATACAAACAATACAACAAATGGAGGAGAAAAATTTCTTCTACCTGACTATATCACAAACCATTGTTGACCAAAAATCATGCCTTTAATAAATATTTTAGATTAAACCAATTGTTTAGGAAGCCACAATAATGTTTTCTATCTAGGAGGCAGTAAGTAGAGTGGTTAGGACCATGTGCCTGGAGCAAGACTGCCTTGAATCAAATCCTGGTGCTGCCACTTCCCAGCTGTGTGACCCTGAACTAGCTGCCACAAGGGTTAAAGGGTTAAATACGTATGAAACGCTTAGAAAGCACCTGATCCATGGAAAACACGTGGTCAACATTACTCAATTCTGGGTGCCGAGTAGTTATGAATGGTGTGATTAGACTGAAGGTATGGTCCCCACTTTGAAGGAACTTAGAAGCTAGTTGGGAAGAGAAAGCACCTGCTAATAATGTGTCTTAGGAACTGATACAACATAAAAACACCTCATGTCATCAAGGTATACACTGTTGTATCACTAATAAAAACTCAGTAAAGAATTAAGGAAAGGAAAGAGAAAGTAAGCTATGATGTAGATTTTGAAGGAGCTGCTGGCTTACCGCTACAAAAATTTTCATTCAAGGACTCTGGAAAAGTGACTTGTCCATTATCAATATTGTTAATCTTGATACGTTAAATATTTAATGATAACCTTCTCTGTGCAAGACACTGGGATAGTGGTAACAAAGGACTACAAATCTGAAGAAGCTCTTATCCTCAAGGAGCTTAAGGTCTGTAATAAGAAGTTACGTATTAACAAAATGCAAAGTAGAAAGTGCCATGGAAAAAGCATAACCAGTTGGTAACACAATGGTTTCCAGAAGTTCTATTAAGCACATTACAAAATGGGTTAATCTGGTGCACAAAGGAGCCCAGATGCCAAGTGCAATAATGAACATGAGAGAGATCTTGTTCTTTTTGGAGGGGTCTCCTGGGTTACAGTAGGTATTGGGACTCGTCCTCCCTAGGACATCCTTTGCAGGATGAGAAATTTAATCAGGATACAGAGGCTGAGGAGAACTTACTAAATGGGCAAGAGATGCATCAGGATGAGAATTTATTAAATTACCTAGCAAGACAACAGGACCGATCATCTATAAAGCCCTAATTCTTCTCTCTCCGCACCCCACCTCCCACCTCATCATGCCTGGTAGATAGAGTCATTTTGGGAATAAATATTAGCTAAGAGATTGCTTGGTGTCAGTCAGATAGATTGACCCTTTCCACTCGAAGAACCTTTCTGTTTTAACTAGATAAAAGTTTTGAGTCTAGACAATTGCCTTTTAGATTCCTCTTTTTACATTTTTTCCTACTATTACACATTCTTTTTTCATCTGAACAGGGATTTTTAGCATGTTACAATTTTCAAGTTGATAGCTCATTTTACATTGGCTATACTCTTCGTTTCTTCCTGATGACATTCAGGGAGGATTCTTCGTTTCTCATAAATCCCACTACAGGATGGGTTATGTTGGAAGGCTTCCTGTAGAAAGCAAATACCACTATTCTAATAGTTGAATTATTTCTTTACCTGAAAATTTCATCTTCTTCCTGACTTTTTGTCTCCATCTCTTGTCCTAGATCTTGAATACTATTTTTAGATTTGACTTCTGTTTGCTGATTATATAGCAAATTTTATTTGGTTAATTGAATAGGATTTATATTTCATTTGAAACCTAATTCATTTGTAGCTAAGCACCACTTTGGCTGTCTCTAATGGGTTATATGAAGCCTGAGAAAATCACACTGGTGCCCTGCCTATTGGAAAGACATGTGTACAGGTAACATCAAATTGAAATAAATATCAAAGGCAAAGATAGTCAGGAAAGAACTCGTGCTTGTAAGAAGTATAGCGTGGAGCTTTGTCCTTCAGTTAGAGGGATAGAGGTTGAAAGGTGATTAATTTTTCAGTCACCTCCCTAAAATGTGGTTGTGGCAGGACAGTAAGCTTTTATAATGTGAGTTGTTTTTTTTAGTAAATTTATTTATTTATTTACTATTTTTGGCTGCGTTGGGTCTTCACTGCTGCACGTGGGATTTCTCTAGTTGCGGAGCACGGGCTCTAGGCGCGTGGGTTTCAGTAGCTGTGGCGCGTGGGCTCTAGAGCGCAGGCTCAGTAGTTATGGCACACGGACTTAGTTGCTCTGTGGCATGTGGGATCTTCCTGGACCAGGGCTCAAACCCGTGTCCCCTGCATTGGCAGGCAGATTCTTAACCACTGCACCTCCAGGGAAGCCCTATAGTGTGAGTTTAGAGCCCAAGATGGGTTTATCATATGAACACCTCTAGAAAGAATAGGTGTGTCGATTAAATGCTGCCCAGGTAAGTTTGTCTGAATTCCCTTTCTAGGCAAGATGGGCCCTGATCAGTGTCCAAGAGCCTGACCTGGACATGGGCAGGCAAGGCTAGACCAGGGGTTGGTGAAGCAGAGAATTGGAAGGCATCTAGAACAAGGTAAACACAGCATTGACCTGATGTTTCTGGGCAGCAATTTGAAAACAAGGGAAAGAAAGTGGAGACACTATGATTGTTCAGGTCTTACAACTTCTGGCTAGAACCAAATGTTTAAATTAATGTTGGTGGTTTAGAAAAGTGCTTAGAAATTAACATTATAATACATAACAAATAACATTACTTATAAAACCCGACAGAAACACTTTTCAAAGTTTTTTTTTTAACTTTTATAATATTATTTAATCTTTAGAATAATGATATGAGGAAGACAGCGTGAATATTATCATCCTACTTTTAAAGTAAAAGAAACTGGATACAGAAAGGAAGGTTAAGTTGTTTATTGTGGTTTACTGGAAAATGATGACTAATGCCTAGTTCACCATGCTCCCAACATGATATTATTTATACCAGGATAAATATTGAGAAGTAATAATAAATAAAAGATCAGTTGTTAATAAGAAGACTTGAAAATAGTCTACACATCATACTTCTTATTTTACCCAGGAAATGGTTGGAGACAAGAAATAGAAAACTACTCACACTAGCTTCAGAAACAGACATGGCAGACAAACGTCATGACATAAAAGGAAGCAAGGCCAGTAGGCCTGGAACTGGGAAGTCAGGAATCATCTCTCATGTGGCTTCTGTCCCTACTCTCATCATTCTTGTAGTCCTCTACAGAGACTGGCTTGCTTTTCCTGCTTCCTTGTGTCTTTTCTGCTATGCATTGAGTGCTGCATAACCTTGCAGTTTGGCTCTCAAGACCAACTGACTGCTTCTCAGTGACCTTATTCCAAATTCTGGGAGAAGTGGAATGGTTTAGCTTGCCCTGGTGGTCAAGGGAGGAACAGGTACTGGTTCATAGTCACTTAAGACCACTATTGTAGCACAGGCTCTGGGTGATGGCAGAAGTGTGGGTAAAGAGGTAGACACACAACAAATATGAAAAAAATCTTATATGCTATCAGTATTGTCCTATCATTAAAAACCAGAAACCAAAAAATAAATAAAATTTTTAAAAATTTTAATAAGATAAATTACATAGAAAAAAACCCAGAGAGGACAATATACCTAGTCATTGATTATAATAAAATGTCAGATTCAAGAGGATTGTTTATTATAGTACAGGGTCCAATTTGGGGCATTTCAATGAAAAAATACTAAGGCTTTAGGTTTGATTGGAAATTAAGACCTTTTATATAATGATAAATGGAGGCACTAACTCAGTAGGTTAAAATAATTTTTAAGAAATAGATATAAAATTTAAAAGACACAAAAAGATACACAATGGAAATTTAGTCTCCCATTCACCAGTACCCTCAGCCACCAGTACCCCTTTTCAGAGGTAATCACCATTATTATTTCTGAGGTATCTTACCAGAAATGTACTCTCTGTATATAAGCACACGGTTCCACATCTTGCTTTTTTCAGTATACTTTAGAAATTATTCCATATGAGTATAACTTGAGTGACCTTATTTTTTTATTTTTATTTTTTTAAACTTTATTTATTTATTTATTTATTTATGGCTGTGTTGGGTCTTCGTTTCCGTGCAAGGGCTTTCTCTAGTTGTGGCGAGCGGGGGCCACTCCTCATCGCGGTGCGCGGTCCTCTCACTGCCGCAGCCTCTCTTGTTGCGGAGCACAGGCTCCAGACGCGCAGGCTCAGTAGTTGTGGCTCACGGGCCTAGTTGCTCCGTGGCATGCGGGATCTTCCCAGACCAGGGCTCGAACCCGTGTCCCCTGCATTGGCAGGCAGATTCTCAACCACTGCGCCACCAGGGAAGCCCGACCTTATTTTTTTTAATGGCTGTATTCTATTGTAGGGGTGTAACATAATTTTTTGACCAGTTTCCAATTGATGACATTTAGTATATTTCCAGCCTTCTGTTATTACTGTCCTTGTATATAGCTCTTTTTGTATACAAGTGAGTTTATCTGCAGGATAAAATTTCTAGAAATGGAATTTCTGGGTTAAAGGGAATTATATTTCTGATTTTGAAAGAAATTGCCAAACTGCCCTCTGCAGAAATTTTACCAATTTCCTTCTAATCAGCAATTCATAACAACATCGGTTTGCTCACACTTTTAGGTGAGTGTAGAGTTATGATATGCTTAGGTCTAGAGTCTTTTACTTGCTGGGGAATTTCCTCAATTTTATCTTCCAACCTACTGTTGACATCTTTATATTGGCTATTACATTTTTAATTCATAAGAGCTTTTTTTCTGTTCTTTGATTGTAACTTTTTCATATTAGTCTTAATAAATGCAATATTGTGTCTTGCTGTACGGTACCGATTGAACTTTTTAAAAATTTCCCCTTGCTTTGTGTGTTTTTTTTTTTTTTGGTTTCATTTGTTGTTTGTTTGTTTTTAGAGGTAGGGGAAGCTCTGCGTTAGAGACTTTTCTAAGATGTTTGGCCATCCTTGACTGATTGTTCATATGTAAAGGTCAGATACCTTTCCTCAATCTCTCTGATTTAATATTCTATAGAACAAAAGTCCATTCTCCCTTTGGGGTGGGGGAGGGATGGTAGCTTGAGGGGGAACAGGGGCTGTGCGTCCAGTTGTTCCTTTTAGTACTTTTGTCCAATTCTATTTTTAGAGGCACTTTAATCCCCACTTTTCTCGGTACCCAGTGTCTCCAATTCCTAAACTTTCCAGAGTTCTGCTGTGCACATCAGCTGGCTTCTTTTGGCCTTTCTCCTCTGCAGGCAGTTAATTTCATTTTTCTCTGCTTAATTAAATCTATTTGTCCTTTATTTTTTTCATCTTCCCAAAATTTTTATTCATTATCCTCTCCTCTTCCATTCTTTTCATCCTTTATTATAATTTCAGGTGAATTTTGGGAGGTAGCAGATATAAACATGTATATTCAGTTCACCAAGTTTAGAAGATAGTCAATAAATTTGTTTTTAATCTATTAGAAACCCTGCTTTTCTTGTGGTTATGTTGTAAAATTAATAATGTTGTTAAGAAAGAAAAGTACTGAAACATAAGTACATCTTTGTAAGTATTTATGTTTAGATATAACTCAGCCCCAAAACCCATTAGTTTTAAAGTGTTTTTATTTTAGTTTCAGTGTGTGTGCTGGTATTGTTTATATTATAGTAGATATCAGTAAATTTAAAACAATTTTTGGAAAAGTGACTAACATATTAGGCTGTTTTTAATAAAGTCATGTTTTCCAACTGTAGTTACAGTTTAAAAGTCAATCTGTAACTAATTTTGCCACCATTTATTTATACTTTCTCAAGTCAAACACTCTTAAATAACAACCACTATGTTATAGATACAGTGGCTTTTAAAGACAAGTATAATTGCCAGTTCAACAATGAGTTTCAAATCTGTGTATGCTGGGTTAAGTCATAATGAAGAAAGTCTCTCTGGCTAAGTGAAGTCTCTATTAAATACAGTAAGAATTACATAAAATTTATTGGTTGATCTAACAGAGGTATTATTAAATGCTTATGTTACTAATTTTCAGAAGAAGTAAGAATATTTCTTTCTGGAATGTGAAACCACAGATAGAATTGCATCTCTCGAGGGAAAGGGTCTCAGTGGTTATACAGTAAGCTTTTCCCATCTGTAATGTGATAACCAACTTTATTACTACACTACTATGGTAGAAAATTATCTCCTATATTTTTTAATACATTTGGCTGGACAAAATGAGGAATTGGATCTAATGTCTTTTTTTTCCATTTAACTTTCCCCATTATTCTAAAAGCATTTAGATTTTTGAAAGCAGTTTTACTCTGGAACTCTTGAATAAGCTTCTATAACCAAACTGAATTCTAGAAAATACTATTTTAAAATTAAACATGTATTGGGTATCTCATGTCAAATTGTTCATTGTTAGCATAAAGTATATTATATTCAATAAATATTTTCCAAGCTTCATTTATGTACATGACATTGTGCTGTTAATTGACAAGCATATATGAGAAGCACAGTTTTTTAGGGAGGCAATACAGCATGGAGATTGTGAGTCAGACTGCCTGGATTTGATTCCCAGCTTTGTCATTGCCTAGCAGCATGACCTTGAGCAAATCACTGAGCTTCTCTAAGCCTCATTTTCAAAAATATGGTAAAAATACCTGCCTTTCAGGGTTGTCCTGAGAACAAAATGAGGTGACATAGACATTTACTGTGTTGTCTGTATTGTAAATGCTCAATAAACATGAATCCAGAGATAGAGAGAGAGAGATTGAGAGAGAGAGAGATTGTATGGTGCTCTCCAGGAGCTTACAGTATATTTGGGGATACAAGAAACACACACTTGGTAAAACTGTATGTCATCATATAGTAAATTTCCAAAGTGAGAGAGTGATACCATGATAGCCTCAGCAGGGGTTGGAGAAGGGAGATGTCAGTGTGAAATGTCAGACAAGAGGGACATGGAAAAGTTGCACTGGAATGAAACGAATGGAAGTATATTTGGTGCTTAAGAGGAGAAATAAGTGTTTGCTTATTGAATGACTAAATCAAAGAATGGCCTGGCTAGTGTGTGGAGTGGTGATAAGGTGCATTAGCACGGTGGACTGAGGTTATAGAAGTCCCTGGATGCCGCCTTGGTAAACCATAAGGAACTGGGGATTTTTCAACTGGGAGGTGAGTAAGGGTAGAGAAGACCTGTGACATAATGAAAATAGTAGTGTAGGAGAAGGTGTGTAAAACTGCAAAAAATTTATAAGGCTAAGGAGTAAATGGAAGGACAGAAAAGAGTTAACATTAAAGGAAGGAAAAGAGTTAACATTGATTCTAAATCCTGGGAAAGAGAAGAAATGATGCGAACGGTGACTGAATAAAGAAAAGTTTTCAGGTTAAAAAGAAAGCTCTTTTATTGCTGTCCTTGCTTTTATAAAAGCTATACATGCTTCTGGTAAAAAAAAAAAAAAAAAAAAAAAAGACAAGACCAAACAATAGAAATATATAAAGTATATAAAGTCGAAAAATGAAAGCCCCTTCCTCCTCCCCCAATTCTCTTCTCCTGGGGTAACCATTGTGATAGTTTGTTTGCATAGCTCTCCAGGCTGATTTCTATGTATGCACCAACTTAAAAGGAAATGGGAGACTGGTATACACAGTTCTCTTCAACTTGTTTGGGTTCTTTTCCATATTGGTTCATATAGAACTATGTTTTCATGTATGCAAGGAAACATTATAATTGTATTTACCCACTGCTGTACTGATGGATATTAAGTATTCCAATTTTTGCTGTTATAAACAATACTTAAAGAGCAGTCCTGTATATTTCTTTGAATGTCGTCACAGTATTTTTGTAGGACGAGTATCTATGTGTGAAATTGCTGGGTCAAAGGGTACATACATTAAAAATTTTCCTTGCTTTTGGCAAATTGTCCACCAAAGAGGTATGCTCGTTTACACTCCCGCCATCAGTGTTTGACAGAGTCTGTTGTCCACATTCTGGCTAAACCTGAATATTATAAACCTTATTAACTGGCCAATCTATTAGGCAAAACATACCTTGTTTTAACATGTCTTCCTCTGATTATCAGTAAGGGTAGACGTATTTTCATAGGTTTTATTTTTATTTTTTCTCCTGTGGTGATTTTAGTTTTGACCTTGTAGAGGTTGAACTGATAAGTGTCCTCATCTAGATGCCATAGAGGCAATTAGACATGTGGTACTGAAGTCTGGGTAAGTTTCACCAGTGGAGCAGTGATAGTTGAAACAGTAAGGTCATAAAAATTCCCTGTATAATCATAAAAAGAAGGGAATACAAGGCCCTTAGGAAACAACGTTAGCAAAGAGGAAAAGAGAAAGTGCTAGAAACTGAGCAGTAAGCTCAGGTAGAAAGAAAGCTCAGCAGTTGTAGAGATTGAAGTGGAATCAAGATTGTGCTCTGACACGCTAACTGGTTAAAGAATTTTGGGTAAGTCTTGAATCTCTGAGCCGCAGTTTCCTCATTTCTAAAATAAAAATGTTGGCTAAGATGTCTCTTTCACTATAAAATTCATTATTTCTATAATTTTAACACAAGAGATGAGACAATTTCATGGGAGTAGTCAACAATTTTAGAAAGCATGTAGGATTTGGCAGTGAGGTGGTCATTTAAAATAATTAGGATGTTACAGTCTACGGATGGCTTACTTCTGTTGCTGTTTTTTTTTGAAATTCTAACGTTTTTTTAAAAGAAAGCTTTTTATTTGGAAATAATTTCAGATTTATAGAAAAGTTACAAGGAATACCCAAACACCGTTTACCCAGAGTCACCTATTGTTAACATTTTAGCTCTTTTGTTTTATAACTTTTTTCTCTCCTCTCTCTCTCTCTCTATATATATATGTGTGTGTGTGTGTATATTTACACACACACACGTGTATATATATATTTTTCCCCCCTAAACCTTACATACATCCTAGTCCTTTACTCCTAAATACTGCAGTATTTAGGGATATAATCACAGTGCAGTTATGAATTTCAGTGATTTTAACGTTGATACAATACTTTAATCAATCTACCATCTGTTTTCCAATTAATCTAATAATGTGCTTTATAGAATTTTTCCCCTCCAGTAAAGGATCCGATCTAGTATCTCATATTGCATTTAGTTGTCATGGCTCTTTAGCTGGGATATTTTCACAACTTTTGTCTTTTGTGGCATTGACATCTTGAAGAATACAGCCCCCACCCCCCTTAAAAAAAACGACAACAGAAAGTTCCTCATTTGGGATTTATCTGATAGTTCCTCATTAGATTCCTCATTAGATTTCCTCATTAGATGCTGTGTCCTCTGGGAATTGCATCTTGAGGCAAACGATGTCCATCTGTCCCTCATTGGTGATGTTAATTTTGATTACCTGGTCAAGGTTTTGTTCAATTTCTCCAGTGTATAATTACTGTTTTTCCTTCCTTGCAACTAATAGGATGTCTATAGGAAGAATTCTAAGATGATGCAAATATCCTGTTCCTCATCAAAATTTCTCCCTACAGTTAGCATCCATTGATGGTTCTTGTCTTACCCAAACTTTGCTACTATGGTTGCAAAATGATGATTGCCCAACTCCAGTACTCCCTCCACATTTACTTGTTGGCATTCAACATTCTAGCATAAGCGAGAATACTTCCTTCTTCTCTATTTATTTAATCTATTTATTACTGGTATGGATTTATGAACTCCTGTTGCTGTTTTTTAATTCTAACCTTATTTTGAATGCAGGGTATATGAGTATAAGGAAACTACTGTGATGACCATCACCGACAAAGATTCTCACCTTCCATTAAGTGTCTAGAACAATGCCTAGAATTTTTATAAAGGACGTAGAATGCGATAATAATTTACTTATCTGGTAAACTCAATTTTCAAAATATAGAGGAAAATACGAAAGTAGGCAAATGGATTTTATACTAAGTAAATGCCCCAAAGTATCAGAGTTGTTTTAGCATTTTCTTAGGTTCTTTACTCCTACTTTATACATGTATTTTTAAAATATTGGTTATTTGGCTAGCATGTTAAGACAGTTCAAAGGGAGATGTGACTGTGCACACAACCAGTGCTGTAGCAGCGGTGCAAGAAGGGACAGCAGGGGGATCAGTCATTAGTACCGTCCAGATCAATTAGACTCAAAGGAGTGCAGGAACATAGTAGGCCATGATTATTTATTGTAGAGTGAAGGGTACTAAGTACTTCTAAGCTTCTGGGGACATCTTGGTATTACAGCTTTTGTATTTAAGACACCTCTGGGTCATTAGGTATAGGTTAAGCTACACCACGTTTTATTAGTTTAAGGCAGAGAAACAAGTGATATTTCAGAAAAAACCATCAATACAAGTGGTTTAAATGAAGCTATTACTAGTGCTTGCAGATGAAAACCTCAGTTATCTAGAATAGCTAATTATGTTCAATCCTTCACTGCCCCCTTTCCTTACACTGCCATATAAATGAGGCATTACTGAAATTGTCCTTAAAGTTAATATTGAAAATTATTAGTTCATGCAAACATTTATTTCTACACTAGCTGGTCTCCCCAAGAGTTGTTCCAGAGAAACATTAATCTTAAGTAAATACATCCCTGCTGATCCACACCCTGCATAGAGTTGCCCTTGTGAGAGATAGCTCAGTCGTAAAATAAGGCCTTATGACTTTTGAAATTTGTTGCTCATATTTGAACAGACTGGTGATTATCTTTGTTCTTCGTATCTTAGTATCTGTGGCATGTCTCTCTCGATTCGGGAATTGTGGCAGGCTCTCCTAGTAACTTGGTGTCAGTTTTCTGGAGAATGTCTGTCTATCCCTTCAAAGACCCCTGTGCATTTGAATTTTGGATATGCTACTTTGCCTATATTTTCAATCAGAACATTGCAAACATAACAGATTCTTTCAAAATGTCCAGCCAATATATATATATTTGAAAAAGAAATTACAGCCTAGAGAAATAATAGATATATGTTATTACTGAAATTCTGTTGTTTGCAATAGTGTTAGGTGTTACTGAAATAATAAGCTTTCTTGTGACACCAGTTCGATTTTGTTTTGACAGCTGTAATGAGATGAGTTGTTTGTTGATTCGTTTTTTTTGCAGTGGTGGTCTCTTGTCTTTGAAACTGCTTGTTCTACATCTAAATGAGTTCCTTGGCTTATCCCTTGGAAATAATATTGATGGACAGTAATAAAACTGTTACATAATGGTGATTCTTCTGAAACAACTTTTAAGCATATTGAATTCTTATTGATTTCTATTTTATATAATGGCATTTCTATTTTATACATTAGTACTTTTTGTTATACTAAGACTTTTTGCATATTTCTTGTCTTTGGCAAAAGCAAATGGAAAACATAAAGCAACTCAGACAATTTAACAGTGATAAAAGATGCTCTGGTGAAGAAAATTTGCTGCTCGTCCTCTTTGGGTGTAAGAAGTCATTGTTTTCATTTACATATCAGTGAATTGGAAGGGACACTGACTTTCTAAAGTAATTTCTAAGCTATCGCAAAAAAAAAAGACATTGAGAATGAACTTTTTTCTGTATTTTTACACATAAATTCTTAACCTTAACCAAGTTCAGAAATTTGAACTTAACATAACTCTAAAGGTTAATAAAAGTACTATTTTACAAGTTATTAACATGAGAAATTCAGTATGTATAAGAATTTAGTATCTCCATGGCCTAACTTCATGAGTCACACGGCTTTTTCTCTTCAGAGTCCAAATGAAAACTTCACTGCTCTTACAGTAAACTGTGAAAATTATTGGCAGATGTAGGAACACAGGCTCATTTGTTTTTATGAAACCCTAATTCAAGTTTAAAGTAGTTGCAAGACATTTATACAAAATAGAATTCCCTGTTGTTCCTCAGTTTTCCCATTTTTTTATAAGCAGTGATAATGGGATATATATACATATATGCTTATAAATATATACATATATAATTGTTGTATGTATTACTGTCAGCACATAGCCATCTACCTTTTCCTTAATCTCTTTTTTTTTGCCACTTTTTTTTTGAATTTTATTTTATTTTTATACAGCAGGTTCTTATTAGTTATCTATTTTATACCCATTAGTGTATACATGTCAATCCCAATCTCCCAATGCATCCCACCCCCCACTGCTTTCCCCCCTTGGTGTCCATATGTTTGTTCTCTACATTTGTGTCTCTATTTCTGCCTTACTAACACTTAAAAAAGATTAAACATTTACCCAACTTGATTTACCCAACTGGAGGGATTTTTCCTCCAATTGCTAATTCTGTTTGCTTGTTGTTCCTTTGGAACTTGAAGCAATTAACATCTAGGGGAAAACTTCTTGTATGCATCATACATTTCTCCCCTTTTCACCAGTAGTCTGTTTTCCTTTTTTTTTTGTCCCTTGGTCTATTCTCATTTGAAAGTTTTTTGGGTTTTTTTGTTTTGTTTTGTTTTTGGTTTCTCTACTACTAGTGAGTTCATCGTGATTCTTTTTAAGACTTTCTTTAAAAGTAAATGAAATAAAAATGAAGAACCATGAACTTAACCTATCATTTTTTTTCTGTTGCTTTTGTTTTTTAACCTACCTTTGGGTGTGGGGTGGGGGAGAGGGGGGCTTTAAAGAAGTAACTCTACTTGAGAGAAAGGGGTTGAAGGGCATTCAGGCTTCCCTAACTAGAGTGAAGGGCTACAACACAAGGCAGTCAAAGGAGGAAATAATTAGCATTCTTCAATATCACGATTAATCCATTCTGTTTAGTGGTTATTAAAGAGAGGAAAGAAACCAAATGAGAACAATTTTGGCCCTTTCATGTTTTATGCACAATGCTGGTACACAGTATTCCTTCCACATTCTACTGCATATTGCCTAGAGAAAGAGCTGCAGATCATCCAATAATCATCCATTTCTAAATGGTCTAATGATAGCATATACAAAGGTGGCTCACTTAAAACCTTCCATTTATAGTCACACTGCATCAAACGGTGCTAATTCTAAGTAGGCCACCGCATACAGCGCACCCTCCGAAACAACATCCTTTCACTGTTTAACCAAATCCATTCCTTTTTCATTCACAGGAAAGATTTAATATTTCAGAATCTTGTTCTTGCATTCAACGTGAAAAGACTGCTCACCTGGAACTCATCAATCTGAGACCCAAGGGATGCCAAATTTCTGTCATTTGCTCATTAAGCCAAGGGCATCACACAAAGGCCTACTTCTAACGCCTCTCGAATCTTAATGTGTGAGAGTATTGATCACTATAATTTATGATCCTACGGCAGTGGGGTGGCTCTTCACATTTGGAACCCCCTCACTTGTGCGCAGCGACTTCTAAAAACACGGCTGGCGCGGGCAGGATATTTGATCTGGAGCCCAAGTGTTTCCAGACTTTGTTCTCTGGCCTTAAAGACGAGGTGCCTGCGCTGAAGGAGACGGCCACCACAGGGGATTTCACCGTGGAGGGCCGGATTCGGGGAGCGGATGGCGGGGCTGCTGCGGGGGCCCCACCTGTCCGTCCGCCAACCCTTCCCGCCCCCTCGTTTGGCCGGTAGCGGCCCCTCCTTTGGGCGGGCACCCAGCGGAGGGACTGCGGCTGTTGGCGCGCGCCGCGGCCGCGGGCCCCCTGCAGCAGTTGGGCTCCGCACAGCTGAAGAGCCGCTAGCTGGGCGCGCGCCGAGAAGACCCCGCCGGCCGCGGCGCTCGGGGCCCGCGCGAGCGCGCTCGGTTGGTGCGCGAGCGCGGCTCCGCCCCGCCTGCTCGGCACGCGCCCCCGCCCAGTCCGCTCTCCTCCCCCACCCCCGGCGCGGATGGGGTGGATCCCGCTCACTCCCCTCCCCTGAGCGGCCGCGGCGGCGGCCGGCGCTGAATGAGAGACGCCGACTGCTCCGGTCGCCAAGCGCTAGCCTAGGCGGCGGCGGCTGCAAAGCGGCGGAGCGGGGGGGGCCGGCGCCGTCTTTCCAATCTCCGAGGCGTCTGCCGCGGCTGCACAGGTCGGTGCCCTCGCCGTGGGCCTGGTGCGGAGCCTCGGTGGGCGGTGCGGGGGAGGGAAGGTGGGAGCGCTGCGCCCTGCCGGGCTGCGCGGAGCCGCAGCGGCGGCGGCGGCGCGGGGAATGGCGGCGGCTCGGGCGCTGCGGTGTGTTGATCTCCCGGCCGCGGGCCCCGGCGCTGCTCGCCCTCGGCGCGGAGAGAGGGCTGCGGGGCTCGGGCTGAGGGAGGAGGGGGCCCGGCGTCTGGGAACCCAGGGCTGCGCCTCCCTCGGTGGCTCGCTCTCGGCGTCAGTAGGCGGCCATGGGGTCCCAGCTCCGGGTCTCTGTCCCGAGGCCGGGGGCGCGGCGACCCTCCGAGCCCGCCTCGCCTCTCTCTCTCTCTCTCCTGGGTGGCGGAAGCCCCCGGGCTCCGCCCGCGCTACCCTGGCGCCCAGCGGCGCCTCAGCCTCCCTTCAGGTGAGTGGGAGCTGGGACTCCGGGAGCCGGGACCCGCCGAGCCGGGCCACACCCCCTCCCCGGCCCTCGCAGCTGCGCCCCCGAAGCCCGGCCGCCCAGCTGGCCGCCTGCGGACCCGCAGTCTCGCGGTCAGTGTGACCTGTTGCGGAGCGGTCAGCAGCCCTAGTCACCCGCCGGCCTCGGACCCAGAGGGGCGGTCCTGCGCTGGGTCCGGGCCGGGCGCGCGGCAGGACGCGGGGCCGGGAGCGCTGCCCGAGATCCGGTGCTGTACCGCTAGGAACGGGCGTATTGAAAAAAAGAAGAGGTTCCCCACGATCTGATCAAACAGTTGCAAATATCCGGGATTCTATTGCAGTATCGGATTAGGTAGGCTCATAAACACCATGCTTTGGAGGTGATTTGGGAGAAACCCGAGCCAGGAGTGAGAAGCTGTTATCTGTATCTGGAAAATAGCAGTAAACCTGTGCGGAGCTACATTATCCCCCACCTGACCCCATCAAAGCGCTTTTCCTGTAGCTGTGTGTTGTAGACGCAGGCCAGTTTCAGTGTTCGTGGGCGTGTTTGGGAAGAAGCTGCGAGCTGATAGGAGGTACCTAAGTACAAATGTTAATTTGTTTTAACTGGGAGGGGTGAGGGAGGAGGAAGAAAGGGCACTGATGTTAGCTGTGGAGGAGGGGCCATTGAAACACTAAATTTCTGTTTAAGAGAGCGCTAAAAAGAAATATCGAATACCTGGCGTTTAAGACCGTAAAGTGGGAAATACAGGCAGCAATTAATTGAGCTTTATCTTTTACATGCCCTGGGTTTTAAAATTTCAACGCTATAGTTGCTATAGAGAGCTTTGTTTTCGTACCAGTGTTTATGAGTTGGTGTTTTTCTCTATTCACCATCAAATCGACTTTGTGTAAGTCTCTCTGAAGATGACCATCAGAATTTTGGGAAACTTTTCGATCCGTGCAGCATAGTATTACAGTCAGATCATAGCTTGCTAGCTGTAAAAGCCTGTTCCATCCAGATAATTATGCTTATCCTAGTGCTGTAAAATCATAATGTGTGTTACTGCTGCATATTTTACTGTAGACTTTAGAATTATAAAGGAACTTATCCAAACAGTATTATTTTAATAAAAAGAACCTCTTAATCAAGCTTTGTAGACATAAAGTTTATCATCTAGCTACAAAGATTTGGAAAGTACTTGTTTTACTAGTTTAAAGGACATGTGTAAGGACATAAGATGCCTTTTTGAATAAATAATTTTAACATAATTTATTTTAAGCTTAGTTTTTCTCTTTTTAAAATTCAGTATAATAATTTTGAAATGGTAAGATCTACTTTTTTTTCATTTTATTCATTCATTGACCTTTCTTTCAATTAAGGAATTTGACTTTAAAATACTCAGGGTGGGACTCTGGAAATATTGTTCATTTTGGCTAAATTATTCCAGATTGCAACAGAACTTTAAAGATAGTGCTTGTGTTATCAATATTGCAACATGCTTTTCTAATGTATATTTTGATTATCAGGCAGAACAGACCAGAATCTCCTGAGAGAAAGTATAACAATTATGAAACTGGCTTCGTGAATTTTTTATTTGTGTACTTTTATTATACACGTGAGTAATGTATTTGTGTGTGTTTCTAGTTCTTGTCTTTTTCAACTTTTTTTATCATTACAGTTGAGACAGTAGTTTTTTGTAGTGAATGATGGATAGATGTACAGGTGAAATTGCTCTGTTGCAACTTAAAACACTTCAGCTTTTGTCTGGAGGCCCAGTTTGTTCATTCATTCATTCTACACATGTTTATTGGGTTCCTATTTGGTGCCAGTTAGTTGTCTAGATGTTGGTAATACAACAGAGGAAAAGACAGGTCTGTGCCCTGATGGAGCTTAAAGGGTAAGTAGGCAAATAGTCTACTGCTTCATTGTCAGATAACACTGTTTAGTGTTAGTTTAAAAGTTTCACAAGTAAAAACTCCTCTGATGAGTTTTTTTGGTTAAGGATATTTGTTGTGTTTCTCCTTCTAAGAATAGTGGGAATTATTACTCAGTGAACAAAAGCATTAAGACAGTTGTTTTAAAACTATGCTAATGTTTATGTACTTTGGGTATCTGGTTCCCAAGTACACCAAAAATAAACATTCTACCTGAAGTCACATGATGCACAGTTTACATGTGGTTAAACAGCTTTATTCTTTTGGTTTATATAGTTAAATGTTTGCTAAAAATACTCTCGACACTTGTTTATAATGGAGTCTAATTCTTTTTTTTTTTTTAAGTCTAAATTTTTTAAAAAATCATGTTTTCTTCTTCTGGCTGTGTATGTGTGAGTGGACCAAGGTCCCGTTGTTCTTCCTTAGAATCTGATAACCATTATCACTAAAATCAGAATTTTGACTGAAAGTGATAGTTGTTTTTTTTTAATTAAAATATGACAAACATTGGTGTAGTTCTTCACCGATTACAAAGCTTTTTAATATATATTATTGATACTTCAATATTTTGGTACTTCTTATTTACAGGAATGCCAACAATTAACACTGACCTTAGGTAGGCATTATTATCTCCATCTTAGATGAGGAAATGGGTTTAAAGATGTTAGCACACCACCGATAAGCAAGCAGTGAACCTAAACCCAAGTTGTAGCTCTTACGATAATGCGGTGCTCCACCTGGGGAGTGTGGATGGGGAGAGCATCATCGTCCAGTGCTACAGTACAGCTACTAGCCTGCTTTTCCAGAAATTTCAAAATAATTTTTAAACTTTAAGCCCAGCTGTTAATTGAGATTTAATTAATTGAATTTGTTTTCTTTTTTGTGAGTTAAACTTTAAGACCTACTTAAAATCTAAAAGTACTGCTTTTTTTTGCTATATAAAAAAGGCAGTTTGGATTCACTTTTAATAGTATAAGTGTTTTGAGAATAAGACATTAAAATCATTCCTCTTTTCTGAATATGAGGTTTTTATTGTGTAACAACCGTATTTGGAATAAAACGTCGCTTCAATCTGGATGCTACATTTTTTTTAGTTATTCAATTTTCAATAAAAAGATAATTCAATAGCCTGAAACTCTGGTTTAGGGTTTCTCTTCAGTGAGAAAATGAAGATTGGATGCGAATAATTTCGGTAACTTGGAATTAATCTGGAATCTTTCTTGATTAACATCTTGAACTTTTGATTTAGGAAAACTTTTAACTATGTAATAGGAATAAAAACACTGGAATTTGAAGTGTGTGACATCCACCTGTTCTATGGAGAGAAAAAAGTTTGTATAAATTTAGTCAGTCACTTTAATAAGTAATGGCTAGTTAGGGATGTAGGAAGAGTATGAACAGCAATGTTCATAGGACTTAGCTTGACGGTGCCTGGCAGTTTATGTATGCCACTACAGGGAACTTTGGTACTGGCTTTTGAATGATACATGGCTTTAGAGTATGAGAGGCTTAAAATGAAGCTCTCACCTTGAGCTTAATTGATACCCTTCTGTTATTTTATTTACACAACCTTTTCTCAGAGCAGATTTTTCCTTTTTATCTTGATTTCCTTTTTGTTGATTCTTGGACAGCCCTTTTCTGAAAACCCTACCTAAACAGCATCCCCATCACACTCTACCCTCACCTTTATTTGTCTTCACAACATTAATTTATCTGACATTATAGCATACATTGATTTGTTTATTATCTTCTTCCCTCTGGATATAAACTTCATGAGGGCAGGGACTTAGTTTTGTTCACTGATGTATTCCTAGCACCTAGAAAAGTACCTGGCATAGTTAATACCCAGATAAAATTTGTGGAGTGAGTGAGTTAATTGGTATTAAATGATACAAAACTCACTGGTTTTGTTTTTTGGAAAAAAAATTAGCTTTTGACTTTAAATAATATAACTGTGCAGTTAAAAAGAAAGCTGTACTATAAGACTTAAAATGAAGAACACCACTCCCCTGTACAACTTTCCCTGCCAGGTCCTGCTCTTAGAGCAACCATTTTTGATAGTTTTAGCTGTTTTTTTCTAATATTTACTTCCATATTTTAAGATATTACTTGTTTTTCAATTTTAGATATCTGTTGGCTTCCTCCTGTAGAAGATGAGTCTTTCTATGCTTTTGGGTTCTTATGCCACCTGAACTTCCTCTCCCTTTATCTCCTAATATAGTTATAGCATGCTGTTTATTGTTTACATTATTATGATTTTGTATGCATGTTTATTGTTGAACTGTGCAGTGTACTATGATGATATTTCTTGGAGTTAAAATTTTTTCTTTTTTGTTTTTTGCTTAGTTTCCTGTTTGTCTCTGTTTTTTTTCCAGAAACTGTCTCAGTATGTTCAGACACATCAGGTAATTGATCATTCTATTTTTTTTTTTAATTGGAAAAATTCCAGGGCTCTCCATCCTTTTGCTCAGACCTGCAAGGGGGCCCTCCACTCTGCTTGGTCTTAGCTTGTGATTTTCCTTCATGATTCTGGGAATTCTCTTTGCCTTTTCCCTGCGTTAGAGCCTATGGTCTCTCGATCCATGTCTTCCTCTTTCTCCGATTTACCCCTTTGTTTTGGTGAAATACATCCCTCAGTAACTTTCAAGAAAGGGTATTTGAGGAGGTGAAATTTTTGAGATGTTTGTATTGCTGAAAATATCTTCTTTCTACCCTGACACCTGGTTGATAATTTGGCTGGTCTGGGTATAGAATTCTAAGGTGAAATAATTTTCCCTCAAAATTTAAGGGATTGTACTATAATTTTCTAGCTTCAAGTGGTTGTTGAAAAGTCTTATGCCCTTTAGTCTTCATCCTTTATACGTGGCCTGTTTCTGTTAAGATCCTTTCTTTGTCATCAGTCTCTGATATGTCTCTGATGTTGTGTGGGTCTTGTGTGGATCTTACTTCATTTCTTATGCATGGGACTTAGTGGGCCTTTTCAACCAGCAGTGTCCATATTAGGTGAGAGCAGAGATGATCTAGTACAAGGCTCAGCCAGTTTTTTCTTTAAAGGGCGGAATAGTAAGTATTTTAGGCTTTGTGGGCAGTACAGTCTCTGTCACTACTACTCAGCTTTGCTTTTGTAGCGTGAAAGCAGCCGTAGACATAGACTTGTGGCACAGGTGGAAGGATTAGCCTTTGAACTTTACTAGGAGTAGGGAGAGTTTGTCTACAGAATTGGGAGAGAAGAACAGAAAATATGAACAGAGACATGATGGTGGTTGCTTGAGGAAGTTCTCATCTGAGGTTTTCTGTTAATGTATGAGAAGCAAGATCATTAGCTGAGAGTAAGGAAGAATGGGAGTATGTATTGGAGGTTTGACAAGAGGGAAAATATGTGACATAATCATCCATCAAAGAGTGGGAAAGGGAATAGAACAGAGTAGAAGAGAATAGAATAGAGAAGTATAGTGTGATTGCCAGTCAGCATTAAGGGCCTACTTGAGAGAGATGATTCTGAATTTCATGTTCCTGACTTCAATAGGAATACCTCTAAAATCTCATCAAGTATGACATCTTACTAAAGGTTCCCCCCCCCCCCATCAGATAGGGTTTTAAAAATTAATCATCAGAACGATTTTCATACATAAGTACTATATACATATAAATATGTATATTTTTATACATACAAATGTGGCCTATATAACTGCTTATTTCTAGAGAAATGCCAAAAGAAAGTACTATAATTTTTCCCAAATGCAAATTTTGATTTAGAAATCATTTGTTTATTCATTTTTTAAAAGCCATGGAGCATTTTCTATGTTCCAGGAATAGTTCTTGATGCTGGGGATACAGCTAAAAACAAAAAGACAAAAACATTTGCCTTTATTACATTTATATTTTAACTAACTAACATAATTAAATTAAACACACACAGACATTAACAAGAAAGGACGATTATGCAGAAAAGAGAACATAATAGTTGTTATTAAATGTATTTTTTCAGCTTTACTGAGGTATAATTGACAAATAAAATTGTAAGATATTTAAAGTATACAACATGATAATTTGATATATGTATACATTGTGAAGGTATTCCCCACATAGAGTTAATTAATACACCTCATATAGTTTTCTTTTTTTTTTTTTTTTTTTGGTGAGAACACTAAAGTTCTACTTCTTAAGCAAATTTCAATTTTACAATATAGTGTTATCAACTATAGTTACCATATGATATACATTAAATCTTCAGACTTTTTTCTTATAACTTTCTTATAACTGAAAGTTTATACTACCATTTTACCAACCTCTCCCTATTTCCCCCACCTTACTATAAGTTTTTGATAATATAACTGTAAAAGATTAAGAAATACTTTCTAGTCTTAGTTTTGTAAGAGTTTTTTCTTATAATATCATAAGTATTGCATTTTATCAAGTGCTTTTTCTGTAAGAAATGATCATATATATTTTCTCCATTAATCTGCTAATAGGATGTATTACATTAATAGTTTGCATTATTGGGTCCAACCCTACATAGCTGTGTTGCATTCGGTTTTTTCTCCCTCTAACTGCTGAACTTGATTTGCCACTGCCTTAGAGCTTTTTAAAAATTTACTTTTATCAGTAGATAAATTTATCAGAGATTTATATGTCTCTGTTTTGACTTCAGAGTTGTGGTGGGTTCATAAAATGAGTTGTGAAGCTTTCCCTTTTTTTCTCTTCTCTGAAATAATTTTGTAACCTAGGGATTATGTGCTCCTTGAAGGAACTATAGATGTAATGTCAAAGGTGAAAAATAAAGTTTCTAGAGGAAAACATAGAAAAATATCTACATGACCCTATGGAAGGGAGAGGTTTTTGTTAAACAAGACATAAGGAGTACCAGAAAAGAACGATTGGTAAATTTTTCTTCATTAAATAAGAACTTATGTTCATCAAAGGATACTGTTAAGAGAGTGAAGGGCTTCCCTGGTGGCACAGTGGTTAAGAATCCGCCTGCCAATGCAGGGGACACAGGTTTGAGCCCTGGTCCAGGAAGATCCCACATGCCGTGGAGCAACTAGGCCCGTGTGCCACAACTACTGAGCCTGCACTCTAGAGCCGGCTAGCCACAACTACTGAGCCAGCGAGCCTAGAGCCCGTGCTCCGCAACAAGAGGAGCCACCGCAATGAGAAGCCCGTGAACCGCAACGAAGAGTATCCCCCACTCACTGCAACTAGAGAAAGCCCACACACAACAATGAAGACCCAACGCAGCCAAAAATACATAAATAAAATAAACAAATTAAAAAAAAAAAGAGTGAAAAGACAAGTGACACAGTGGAGAAAGTGTCTGCAATACTTACAGTACAACAGTGGACTTGTATCCAGAGTATATGAAAAATATACAAGTCAATTAAAAAAAATACAGGCAACCCAATTTTAAAACAAATGGGCAAAAGACCAGAAAAGGCATTTATGAAATGAATTATCCATATGGCCAAGGTGAAAGGTACTCACACATAATTTTCAGGGAATTGCAAATTAAAACTATCATGTGATATGACTACATACCCACCAGAAATGGTGTAAATGAAAAAAACCTGATAATACTAAGTGTTGATAAGAATGGAAAGCACTTGGGACACTCATCCATTTCAGATGGGTTTGAAAATTGGTACAAACACTTTGGAAAATTCTTTAGGTAGGTAGCATCTGCTAAAGCTCTACATGTGTATGCCGTATGATCCATCAATTTCACTTCTTGGTATAGACCCAACAGAAATCAATATATATGCACATCAAAAGACATGGACTTTAGAAAACACATAGGGGTAAATTTTCATGACCTTGGATATGATACCAAAAACAGGAACAACAAAACAAAAATGAGATAAATTATATTTCATCAAAATTTAAAACTTGTGCTTCAAAGGACACCATCAGGAAAGTGAAAAGATAACCCACAAAATGGGAGAAGATATTTGCAAATCAAATATCTGATAAAAGACTTGCATTCAGAATACATTAAGAACTCTTAACAACTCAATAAAAAGACAACCCAATTTAAAAATGGGCAGAGGATCTGAATAGGCATTTCTCAAAGAAGATATACAGTAAGCACATGAAAAAATGCTCAACATCATTAGCTGTAAGGGAAGTGAAGTTAAACCATGATGAGATACCCCTTCACACTACTAGAATGGCTAGAATCAAAAAGTTAGACGATAACAAGTATAGAGGAAGATGTTGAGAAATTGAATCCCTCATCCAGTAATAGGAATGTAAAATTATATAGCTACTTTGGAAGATAGTGTGGCAGTTCTTAAGATGATTAAACATAGAATTACCATATGACCCAGCAGTTCTTTCCTAGGTATATACCCTAGGGAGATGAAAACATGTCTCCACAAAAAATTGTTCACAGATGATTATGGCAGTGTTATTCATTGTAGGCAAAAAAAATGGAAACAGCTCAAATGTCCATTACCCAACAAGTGAATAAACAAAATGTGACATATCTATACATTGGATTATTATTTAGCCCTTAAAAGGAATAAGGTACTGATGCATGTTACATCATCAGCAAATCTTGAAAATATTATGCTAGGTGAAAGAAGCAGTCACAAAAGGCCACATATTATATGATTCCATTCATATGAAATATGCAGAACAGGGAAATCTGTAGAGAGAAAACAGATTAGTGGTTGCTTGAGGTTGGGGCTAGGGAATGGGGAGGTCTAAGGAGTGTGGGATTTCTTTTTAAGATGATAAGAATGTTCTAAAATTGACTATAGTGATAGTTCTACATGCCATTGAATTGTATACTTTTTTTGGGGGGCCGTGCTGCGCAGCTTGTGGGATCTTAGCTCCCTGACCAGGGATTGAACCCGGGCCCTCAGCAGTGAAAACTCAGAGTCCTAACCACTGGACCGCCAGGGAAGTCCCTGAATTGTACACTGTAAATGGGTGAATTGTATGGTATGTGAATTACATCTCAAAGCTGATTAAAAAAAAACAAGACATGGCAAAAATAATCAGTGATGTGAGGACATTGTCACCATATTTAATTGAGAAAAGCAAGATACAGAGGAATATATAAAATACCCATTTTAGTAAAACAAACAATAAAAACTCTGTGTGTGTGTGAGAGAGAGTATAAGTGATCTTGTAAGGCAGAAAATGTTGCACATCAAATGTAAACATTTGTTACCTAGTTGGTCTAAGGTAAAAAGGAGAGGGAGGGAAAGAAGGGAGAAAATAACTTAAAGGAAAAGGGGTTGATTTAGTAAAAACAGCATTTATAACATCATTTCAGTTATGTAAAACATAAATCTTAAAATGGTAGTTGTCTATATGGTGAGGTACCAGGGGTTTTTTTCTTTATCATGTTTTTCTGGGTTTGATCCTTTTTGTTTTATTAATACAAATATCTGAAACTAAATTAAGAAGCAATACAAATAAAATGTTATAAAATCTGAAAAATAGCAGTTTTTTACATAATAGCTCCCAACTGGAAGCAAGCCAAATGTCCATCAGCAGAATAATGGAGCAATAATTTGTGGTATGCTCTATACTGGAATACTATACATCAGTGAAAAAGAAGGAACTACTGCTATACTTAGCAAATGTGGGTGAATATCACAAAATGTTGAAAGAAACCAGACACAAAAGAGCATGTACTCTGTGATTCTCTTTTTTTGAAGTTCAGGAAAAGGTCAAACTCATCTATGTTGATGGAAGTCAGAGCAGTGGTTAGGGGTGGGGACTAGGGGAGCAAGACTTCTGGAGTGCTGGAATTGCTCTATATCTTTATTTGATTGGTGGTTGCATGCATGTCTACATAGTAAAAATTCATAAATACATTTCACTATTTATGTATATCTCAATAAAAAAAGTAAACCGTCAAGCCAGAAAAAAAGAAAAACAAGTTTTAAAAAATCTGGTGCTCATATAAAAAGTCTTTGTATACTTCCAAGGTTAGTTATATCACTTTGAAAGACAGTTTCTCTCTACCCTCATTTTTTTTTTAAATTTTTTTTTTTTAATTTTACTTATTTATTTATGGCTGTGTTGGGTCTTCGTTTCTGTGCGAGGGCTTTCTCTAGTTGCGGCAAGTGGGGGCCACTCTTCATCGCGGTGCGCGGGCCTCTCACTCTCGTGGCCCCTCCCGTTGCGGAGCACAGGCTCCAGACGCGCAGGCTCAGCAGTTGCGGCTCACGGGCCCAGCCGCTCCGCGGCATGTGGGATCTTCCCAGACCAGGGCTCAAACCCGTGTCCCCTGCATTGGCAGGCAGACTCTCAACCACTGCGCCACCAGGGAAGCCCTACCCTTATTTTTAATGGCTGTATTGTATCACTTTGTGTGGGTGTATCATAATTTATTTAAGCAATCTCTTAATGGACACTTAGGTTGTTTCTAACTTTTATATACTATGAAGAATGATAGAGTTCGCTTTTTTTAAATACATCTTCCTGTACTTTTTTGATCATTTCCTTTTTTTTTTTAATTTTATTATTTATTTTTGGCTGCGTTGGGTCTTCATTGCTGTGTGTGGGCTTTCTCTAGTGGCATGCGGGGGCTACTCTTCATTGCATTGCACGGACTCCTCATTGCAGTGGCCTCACGTTGCGGAGCGCGGGCTTCAGTAGTTGCAGCATGAGGGCTCAGTAGTTGCTACATGTGGGCTTCAGTAGTTGTGGCACGTGGGCTTCGTACTTGCAGCGCGCGGGCTCTAGAGCCCAGGCTCATTAGTTGTGGCACATGGGCTTAGTTGCTCCGTGGCATGTGGGATCTTCCCAGCCTAGGGCTCGGACCCGTGTCCCCTGCATTGGCAGGCAGATTCTTTTTTTTTTTTTTTAACATCTTTATTGGAGTATAACTGCTTTACAGTGGTGTGTTAGTTTCTGCTGTATAACAAAGTGAATCAGCTATATGTATACATATATCCCCATATCCCCTCCCTCTTGGGTCTCCCTCCCACCCTCCCTATCCCACCCCTCTAGGTGGTCACAAAGCAGTCAGCTGATCTCCCCATGCAGTGCAGCTGCTTCCCACTAGCTATCTGTTTTACACGTGGTAGTGTATATATGTCAGTGCTACTCTCTCACTTCATCCCACCTTACCCTTCCCCCTCCCCATGTCCTCAAGTCCATTCTCTATGTCTGCATCTTTATTCCTGTCCTGCCCCTAGGTTTGTCAGAACCATTTTTTTGTTGTTGTTTAGATTCCATATATATGTGTTAGTATACAGTATTTGTTTTTCTCTTTCTGACTTACTTCACTCTCTATGACAGACTCTAGGTCCACCCACCTCACTACAAATAACTCAATTTCATTTCTTTTTATGGCTGAGTAATAT
Organism: Balaenoptera musculus; assembly: GCF_009873245.2. Lineage (NCBI taxonomy): Eukaryota > Metazoa > Chordata > Mammalia > Artiodactyla > Balaenopteridae > Balaenoptera > Balaenoptera musculus. The sequence goes on from NC_045785.1 coordinate 134,108,433, forward strand.
TCCATTGCATATATGTGCCACATCTTCTTTATCCATTCATCTGTCAGTGGATACTTATATTGCTTCTATGTCCTGGCTATTGTAAATAGTACTGCAATGAACATTGTGGTACATGACTCTTTTTGAATTACAGTTTTCTCAGGGTATATGCCCAGTACTGGAATTGCTGGGTCGTATGGTAGTTCTATTTTTAGTTTTTTAAGGAACCTCTATACTGTTCTCCATAGTGGGCAGGCAGATTCTTAACCTCTGCGCCACCAGGGAAGTCCCTCTGATCATTTCCTTTTGATGAATTTCTAAAAGAAGGATGGATTGCTGTTTGGAGGTTAAGTACATTTGCATTTTTGCCCATGGCGTATAATTGTTTGTTTCTCTATACTCTTACTGACTTGGTGATTAGCTTTAAAAACATAAATATTGATCTGTTATGTAATAAATTCTCCTTGTCTTAATTTGCATTTTTAAACTTTTTCAGTGAAGTTTATATTTTCATGTTTTCAGACATTTGTGTATAATTTCCTTTTCATATCTTATATTCTTATTGCTCAGTCTCTTAAAAGTCTTTTAAGGAGATAAGTCAGATAAACAAAAAGTACATAAAGATTAATACAGTTAACCCCTCAGAAAGAGAAAGACAAATACCATATGATATCACTTAACATGTAGAATCTAAAATAGGACATAAATGAACTTATCTATGGAACAGAAACAGACTCACAGACACAGAGAACAGACTTGTGGTTGCCAAGGCGAGGGGTTGTGGGAGGATTGGGTGTTTGGGATTAGCAGATGCAAACTGTTACATAGAATGGATAAACAACAAGGTCCTATTGTATAGCACGGGAAGCTATTTTCAATATCCTGTGATAAACCATAATGGAAAAAAAAATACAGTTAACCCATAACTTAAGAAATGAAACATAACCAGTGCAGTTGAAGCACCCTATTACTTAACATGTTAGAGCTCTTTACGTATGAAGAATATTGTTTTTGTTGGTTTTTGTAGATCTTTTCCCTATTTTGTTTTTTTGTCACCTCTCTTATTTTATTAAATCTAAGTTGGCTTCAGTTGTGAGATACACTGTGTAACGTACAGTTAAGGATAGAAATATGCTGTCAGTTAAACCATGACACTCTGTTAGTTTTAAGAGGCATCCTGACTTCAGAGATGTTAAAAGATGAGAAAATATTCATCCTAGAATTGATGAAATGCATGTGTTCTGCTGTCTATGTGTGTCATGTTTTCTTTAGTCAAATTTATCAGTCTTCTACTGTTTCTGTTTTTCTGTTGTCAGTCCTAGACTTTCCTGTGCCAACATTAAAAAAAAAATCACCTATGTTTACTTCTTGTATTTTTATGCCTTAATTGTTTTTCATCTTTAATTCATCCTATTTATTTTAATGTAAGATCTAATTTTTGTCTTTTTATCCAAATAGTTAGCCAGTTGTCATAAAGTTAAAGGCCACTCACAGTTTTTTGAACAAGGAATGAATGATATATTCAGATGTACTTGTTTGAAAAATAATAATATGGCTATGGATTTTGGTTGGGTTTAGTCTAAAAATTATCAGTTGGATTATCTATTAAATATATATCTTAAACAATTAATTAATTTGCAGTAAAAGGAATATGAATGTTACAACTATGATTTCATGTTGCCTTAAATAATAATGCATCTGAGTATTCTTGGAATCAAATAATTAATTAAATTTAAAATAATTTTTTGCAGCCTAGGCAGTGGTTTTAATCCTGGGCTTAAAGTTTGTATGAATCTGGGCAAGTTACTTAATTTCTTTAACATTCAGCTTCCCTATTTGTAAAATGGGCATAACGGTGTCTTCTCAGAGGATCACTGTGAACATTAAATGAGAAAGTGTAAGCAAAGTACTTAGCCGAATTAGTTCTTCACTCTTCCTCCTTTTGGGACCTTGAAGATCAAGTGTACTAATCACAGCCTAGCTTTTCTTGTATCTGAGGTTACTCTAGATCTCTAGGATTCCTAGAGTAAATTATCTGTTAGACCTCTTCAAATTCTGATTTAGATTTCTCAGGGTTTGATTAGAATTTTTCTGGCCTTCTGGAATTAGCTTATGTGACAAATCTATATGATTTCTGTTGCTGCTTTTAAGCTCCTCTTTTGTGAATGTGCTGAAATTTTCATAGATTTTAGGGTTTTGTAGGTAGGGGATTTGTATGTATTTTAGGTTTGATTGACATAGTTTTTATTCTCTAAATTGTCACTAGAATAACCTCTGCTGTTTTTCTTTTACAGTTTGGATTTGTGGATATATTTTTTTGTAGGTTTGTGTGGTTCAGATGCTCTATGAGGGTACAGGGGTAAGTCTATTAAAAGAAAAATGTTTTGAGGATATCCTTTGGATCAGAAACTCCGCTTTTGACTTGCTTCTTTTTGTCAACAGTATTTCTGAATGTTTTCTGTGAGCCCAGTACTTGTGAATGTTACCATAGAAGAATAAGTTTTAGATCTTGCACTCGTTGTCTACATCTTCTTGGTGAGAGATGAAGTCTTATATGTGAGTGAAACCACAGTAAATAACATGAGATCGTATGTAGTTATGTGTCAGATTGAAGAGCAGTTTGCAGGAGAGGAGGGAGGCTCAGTGAGGGCAGGAGTGGTCCTTAAGAAATGTGTTTCATTAAGGTGGTAAGAACTTAAGTATTGGGGAACAGCATTACTGAAGATATAGTAATAGGAATTAGTCTTTTTGGCATGCTTTGGATTGAAGGGTTTTTGGAGGGATGGAGTGGGAAATAACTTGGTAAAATGGACAGGTTATTCAGTCCTTAGAAGTAAAGCAGATTAAAATTTAAGGGATAGTACATATTGTTAATAACTTAGCTTCTCACTCTGTTTCCTTTCTTCTTAAGGCTGTAAATTGATAATTTGTAAATGAAGATTGGAGGGAAAATCCAAACTGTTTAGAACCAGTGTTCTTTTAAAAAAAGGGAGGGGGGCTTCTAGTTATATATGTATTAGGTAATCTTCCCAACAAGAAGGTTTAAAACAATATTGATAGAAAAGTAACATTAGTAAGTTTATATGCTTACTTTTCCCTTTCTGTCCCTATGACTTGGTCTTAGCTAATTATGTAGCAGAAGGTTTTCAATTCAAAGCTTTCCTCTGCCATTAAGAAAGCCAAAAGGTATAGGGTTGAACTCATCTGCAGAAAGATTTTTAGAGATATAATGTTGAAGGTTTGAACTTAAGGGAACTAGCAGTACTATTGAAGCCGTCTGTGGGCAGCGTGGGCAGCTGTGAATTGGCTGTAGTAATAGTGTCAACACGTCTAGCCCCCTCTTTTGCTTCAGTTCAGTGTGGTGCAATAGACATAGCTATAGGAATGGATAGGGTTATTGATGTTTACTACTTCTGTCTCTGAGCAGAATTGAAAATGATAGATGGCAATGGGTTTTTCCTTCTCTCAGTCGTAATACTGTTGCTGTAGTATGGCCACCCTTGACCTAACAATCGCTGGGCCTGTGTCCCATGTCTTACTTGTGCGACCCTGTAAGTTATATGATCTCCTTAATAACAACCAAAATTTGTATTTATAACTCCTTAATTATACTATAACTAAATAGATTAAAAATACTGACAAGACCTTTGAGCTCCAGATTAATGGTGACTTAGCTGACTCAGTGTCCTAGACATGTGTTTTATAATTCTGGTGTGCCTACAGTTCCTTTGAAGGAAATCTCCTTTTTCCACAGTACACTGCAGAGGAACAGACTTTAATAGCTATGTTTTTAACCATATAGAGCTATATTGCACCTGATTGGTCCAGGAGTGGGCATTTGACCTAAGGGCTGTTCATCTTTAAACCAGCTAACAACCTAGGATTGGCTGGTGGGGAAAATTACAGCCATTTATAGGAAACATGGAGTTAATTTGCCATTGAACCATGGGAGCTGAAGCTGGAAGGATACATTAGTGTAGCATCCTGTAAAACTAAAGTTTAAGAGACTGGAAAGTAAGTATAAGCAGAAGCTATGAGTTACAGAAATGACAAAGGAGTTGAGGAAGCCAGTTGGTAACCAGAAAAGAAGATGGGGCGTCTGTGCTGAGAGAAGCGCAAAGCTGTAAGCAAGAAACCATGTGGTGAGAGAAAGACAGGCACAGAGCCTGAGATTGACGATTCTGCTTTCTGGCTCTGTAGATACTCTTCTTCCATTACTCTAGTACTTGTGTGGCTCCTGCCCTTCTTGAGGCCACATCCAGTTTTTTCCCAAGAAAGAATGCAGGTTTTGGGGTCAGACTTTTGGCAGTTGAATTCTGGTTATCTCTTTTACTAGCTGTGTGACCTTGGGCAGGTTGTTTTAACTGCCTAACTCTGTCTCATTCCTCATCTGTAAAAAGTGAGCATCGTAAATAATTCCTTTCCTTTTGGGGTTGATGTGAGGATTAAATGAGATGACACATACAAAGCTTTTGCAACAATACTAAGATCATAACATATACCTAAAATCATATTTGGGGTAATTTGAATGAATTTCTTGCAAGTAAAAGAGCCTAAGTAGTTAATTTACTTGTAGATTCACTTAGAGAAGTGCAACCCAGTGTGTGGGTTGGTAAAGATTATTGTAGGTAGTGTATAGGGCATTAAAAAATACTGTCTTATTCATTGTGAATAATAGGGCTTGCTATATTTACAGGCATACCTTGTTTTACTGTACTTTGCTTTATTGCACTTCACAGATACTTTGTTTTTTACAAATTGAAGGTTTGTGGCAACCCTGCATTGAGCAAGCCTGTTGGTGCCATTTTTCCAACAGCATTTTCTCACTTTGTGTCTCTGGGTCACATTTTGGTAGTAATCCTCACAATATTTCAAGCTTTTTCATTATTATATTTGTCATGGTGACCTGTGGTCAGTCATCTTTGATGTTACTATTGTAATTGTTTTGGGGCACCACGAACCTTACCCCTGTGTAAGATAGTGAACTTAGTAAATGTTGTGTGTGCTCTGACTGCTCCACCAACTGGCCATTGCCCACCCCCACCCCCAGCCCCGCTGGTCTCTCTCCCTCTCTTGGGGCCCCCCTATTCCAAGAAAGGGTATTGAAATTAGGCCAGTTAATAACCCTACATTGGCCTCTAAGTGTTCAAGGGAAAGGAAGAGTCACACATCTTTCCCTTTAAATCAGAAGCTAGAAATGATTAAGCTTAGTGTGGAAGGCGTGTTGAAAACCGAGATAAGAAGTGAAACAGCCTTATTGTTCATAATGGAGAAAGTTGTAGTGGTCTGAACAGAAGATCAAACCAGCTACAATATTCTGTTCAGCTAAAGCCTGATCCAGGGCAAGGCCCTAACTCTCTTCAATTGTATGAATACTGGGAGAGGTGAGGAAGCTGCAGAAGAAAAGTTTGAAGTTAGTAGAGGTTGGTTCATGAGGTTGAAGGAAAGAAGCCACCTCTATAACATAAAAGTGCAAGGTGAAACAGCAAGTGCTGATGGAGAAGCTGCAGCAACTTAGCCAGAGGATCTAGCTAAGATAATTAATGAAGGTGGCTATACTAAACAACACATTTTCAATGTAGACGAAACAGCATTCTATTGGAAGAAGATGCCATCTAGGACTTTGATAGCTAGAGAGGAGAAGCCAATGCTTGGCTTCAAAGTTTCAAAGGACAGGCTGACTCTACTGTTACGGGCTAATGCATCTGGTGACTTTATTTATTCATTCATTCATTCATTTATTTTTTGCTGCACCACATGGCTTGTGGGATCTACTTTAAATTGAAGCCAGTGCTCATTCACCATTCCAAAAGTCCTATGGCCCTTAAGAATTATGCTAAATCTACTTTGCCTGTGCTCTACAAATGGAATAACAAAGCCTTAAGGGTAGCACATCTCCTTCCAATTTTTGTTTGTTTTTCAAAACAACTTTTTATTGAAGCATGGTTGATTTACAATGTTGTGTTAGTTTCAGGTGTACAGCAAAGTGATTCAGTTATATATATTCTTTTTCAGATTCTTTTCCATTACAGGTTGTTACAGGATATTGAATATAGTTCCCTGTGCCATATAATAGGTCTTTGTTGTTTATTTAATTTATATGTAGTAGTGTGTGTCTGTTCATCCCAAACTCCTAACTGATCCCTCCCCCACACCTTTCCCCTTTGGTAACCATGTTAGTTTTCTATGTCTGTGAGTCTGTTTCTGTTTTGTAAATAAGTTCATTTGTATCATACTTTTAGATTACACATATAACTGATATCATATAGTATTTGTCTTTCTCTGTCTGACTTACTTCATTCAGTATGATAATCTCTAGGTCCACCCATGTTGCTGCAAATGGTATTATTCCCTTTTTATGGCTGAGTAATATTCCATTGTGTGTATGTATGTATGTATGTATGGGTATATATGTGTGTGTGTATGTGTGTGTGTGTGTGTGTGTGTGTGTATATATATATATATATATATATATACACACACACACATACCACATCTTCTCTATCAGTTCATCTGTCAGTGGACATTTAGGTTGTTTCCATGTCTTGGCTGTTGTAAATAGTGCTGCTGTGAACTTTGGGGTGCATGTATCTTTTCGAGTTAGAGTTTTTGTCATTTCTGGATATATGCCCAGGAGTGGACTACTAGATCATATGGTAATTATTTTTTAAGGAACCTCCATACTGTTCTCCATAGTGGCTGCACCAGTTTACATTCCCACCACCAGTGTTTACAACATGTTTTATTGAATATTTTAAGTCTACTGTTGAAACCTACTGCTCAGAAAAAAGATTCCTTTCAAAATATTACTGCTCATTGACAGTGCACCTGGTTACCCAAGAGCTCTGATGGAGGTGTACGAGATTAATGTTGTTTTCATGCCTGCTAGTACAACATCCATTCTGCAGCCCATGGATCAGAGAGTAATTTTTACTTTCAAGTCTTATTATTTAAGAAATACATTTTCTAAGGCTATAGCTGCCATAGATAGTGATTCCTCTGATGGATCTGGGCAAAGTAAATTGAAAACCTTCTGGAAAGGATTCACCATTCTGGATTCCAGTGAGGACATTCATGATCCATGGGAAGAGGTCAAAATATCAACATGAACAGGAGTTTGGAAGAAGTTGATTCCAACTCTCATGGATGATTTTGAAGGGTTCAAGACTTAAGTGGAGGAAGTAACTGTAGCTATGGTGGAAATAGCAAGAGAACTAGAACAAGAAGTGGAACCTGAAGATGTGATTGAATTGCTGCAATCTCTTGATAAAACTTGAATGGATGAGGAGTTGCTTCTTAGGGATGAGCAGGAAAGTGTTTTCTCCCCCCCCCCCACACACACTGTATTTTATTTTTACAAGAGATAAATAGACTGACATCAAGCATTGTACATGGATGACCACAACAAAAGCAACAATGATTGCAATTACCAAACATGAAACACACTCATAGTATGTCATAATATTGACATTCAGTCCAGTAATCCTCCACTGTAGCAGCTCCTTTACTTTGCAGTGAAAATTGATTTGTATATTCTTTGCCTCTGAGTCCTTGTGGGATTTTTTTTTCTAATTCAAACAGAAAGTCACAAAAATTATACTCATCCTCATCAGTTCACTCAGTCCCATGAAGAAAGTGTTTTCTTGATATAGAATCTACTCCTGATGCAGATACAGTGACAATTGTTGAAATTCTAACCAAGGGTTTAGAATATTACAAAAACTTAGTTGATAAAGCAGTGGCAGTGTTTGAGGCTTGATTCCAATTTTTGAAAGAAGTTCTGTGGGTAAAACGCTATCAAACAGCATTGCATGCTACAAAGAAGTCATTCATGAAAGGAAGAGTCAATCAGTGTGGCAAGCTTCATTGTTGTCTTATTTTAAGGAATTGCCATAGCCACCCAGTCTTCAGCAACCACCAACGTGATCAAGCAGCAGCCATCAACATTGAGGCAAGACCCTCCGCCCGCAAAATGATTGACTTGCTGAAGGCTCAGATGGTGGTTAGTGTTTTCTAGAAATAAAGCATTTTTTTTTAAAGAAAGAGTACATTTATTTATTTATTTATTTATTTATTGGCTGCGTTGGGTCTTCATTGCTGCTTGCAGGCTTTCTCTAGTTGTGGCGAGCGGGGGCTACTCTTCGTTGCGGTGCTTGGGCTTCTTACTGCGGTGGCTTCTCTTGTTGCAGAGCACGGGCCCTAGAGCACGCAGGGTTCAGTAGTTGCAGCACACGGGCTTCAGTAGTTGCAGCACATGGGGTCTAGGGCATGTGGGCTCTAGGGCACACGGGCGTCAGGATCAGTAGTTGCAGCTCGTGGGCTCTAGAGCACAGGCTCAGTAGTTGTGGCACATGGGCTTAGTTGCTCCGCGGCATGTGGGATCTTACCGGAACAGGGATCAAACCCGTGTCCTCTACACTGGCAGGCAGATTATTAACCACTGTACCACCAGGGGAGTCCCAGAAATAAAGTTGTTTTTTTTTTTTTTTTTTTTTTAAAGGAACCATTTTGAGATATGTCAGCACACGGTTCTTTTTTTTTAAATTTTATTTATTTATGGCTGTGTTGGGTCTTCGTTTCTGTGCGAGGGCTTTCTCTAGCTGCGGCAAGCAGGGGCCACTCTTCATCGTGGTGCATGGGCCTCTCACCATCGCGGCCTCTCTTGTTGCGGAGCACAGGCTCCAGACGCGCAGGCTCAGCAATTGTGGCTCACAGGCCCAGTTGCTCCGCGGCATGTGGGATCCTCCCAGACCAGGGCTCAAACCCGTGTCCCCTGCATCGGCAGGCAGATTCTCAACCACTGCGCCACCAGGGAAGCCCTAAAGTATTTTTAAATAAAGGTATGTACATTTTTTTAGACATAACATTGTACACTTAATAGACCATAGTTTAGTGTAAACATAACTTCTGTATGCACTGAAAAACCAAAAAAATTGGTGTAACTTGCTTTATTGCAATATTCAGCTTATTGCGGTGTTCTGGCACTGAACTCAGAATATCTCAGAGGTATCCTTTATTTTTTAACCATTTCATAGTTGCTTGATGCTGTTCTAAGCATTTTACCTGTGTTAACTCATTGGATCGTCACAATAACCTGGTGAAGAAGGTACTGTTGTTACTTTCATTTTAAAGAGGTAGAAACTGAGAAACAGAAAGGCTAACCATCTTGCCTTATGTTATACAATATGTAAGTGGCAGAGCTAGGATTTGAACCCAGTTGGTATGGTTGTAGTTCTAGTTTTTAAGCATCTATTTCCTTCTCAGTTTTATTTGCCTTTTAAATGAAGCCAAGGAAGAGGTCTCAGTTTGTTGCTACTATTTCTTTTACATTTCTCTAGTGCTTCTCTCCCATTTTAACAAAGAGGTAGCATTTATGAACAGAGTGTTAGGTGGGCAAAATATGATACTAGGTAGTATACTACTGTAAGAATTTTATACCGTATGTGAAGTGGTATAATATCACTTGAAGGTGACCATGGTAAGTGAAAAGATATATACTATCCTGAAGCAATTCTGTTTTTAAAAAGGTTACAAGTAATAAGCCATCAAAAGAGATAAAGTGAAATCAGAGTATATACTCATTTAATTCAAAAGAAGGCATAAAAAGAGGGAAAAAAAGAACATGGGACAAAGAGAAACAAATAGTAAGGCAATAGACTTAATTTTAACCAGATTGGTAATCACATTAAATATAAATGGTCTAAACACACCAGTTAAAAGGCAGAGATTATCAGATTGGATTTAGCAAGACCCAACTATATATCATTGCCTATAAGAAACATAACTTTAAATATAAAGATACAAATAGGTTAAAAGTAAAGGATGGAAAAAGATATACTATACTTACAATAGTCAAAAGAAAGATGGAGTGGCTATATTAATATTAGACAAAGTAGATTTCTTCAGAGCAAAGGATGTTTCCAAGGATAAGGGATGTCATTACAGAATAATAAAGAGGTCAGTTAATCAAGGGGGCATAACAGTTCTAAACGTTTGTGCCTCTGATAACAGAATTTCAAAAATACCTGAAACAAAATGGATAGAACTCCAAGGAGAAACAGTCAAATCTGCAATTTTAGCTGGATATTTTAATACCCTTTCCTGAGTATTGAAAATTACAAAGATATAGTGGACTTGAACAATACTGTCAACCAATTGACCTAATTAACATTTATAGAATATTTCACCTAACAATAGCAGAATATTCTTCTCAATTCTTCTTACGTGTCCACAGAACATTTTCCATGATGGACCATGTTTTTGGGTCATAAAACAAGTCTCCATAATTTAAAAGGATTGAGATCCTGTGCTCTCTGATCACAATGGAATTAAATTAGAAATTACTAACAGAAGACTTTGGAAAATTTACTAATACTTGGAAACTAAATAACACAATTCAAAGAGATTGAAAGACTTTGTACGGAATGAAAATGAAAACACAACATTTCAGAATTTGTGAGATTCCACTAAAGCAGAACTTGGGGAGAATTTATAGCACTGAATGCCTATATTAGAAAAAAAAAAGATCTCAAATTAATGACCTCCACTTCTACCTTAAGAAATTAAAAATCAAATTAAACCACAGTAATTAGAAGAGAGGAAACGGTAAAGACCAATGTGGAATTTAAGTATAGAAAACAGAAAAAATGTAGACAGAATTAGTGAAACCTAAAACTGGTACTTTGGGAAGATCAATAAAATTGATGAAGTTCTAACTGGACTGACAGAGGTGACATCATTACAGATTCTATAGATAATAAAAGAATAACAAGAGAATATTATGAACAACTTTATGCCTTTAAATTTTATAACAAAGGAAAAGGACAAATTCTTCAAAAGACATGCTACTAAACTTCACTTAAGAATAGACAACCTGAATGGCTGTGTATCTATTAAAGAAATGGAATTTTTGATTGAAATATTCCCACCAAAAGAATACTTCCAGGCCCAGATGACTTCACAAGTGAATTCTACTAAGTATTTAAAGAATAAATTATAACAGTTCTACACAAACACTTTGAGAAAATTTCAGAGGAGGGAGTGCTTCTTAATTTATCAATAGTTCTAGTAGTTTTATAGGTTCCATCAGAGTTTCTACACAGTCATGTTTGCAAAAAAAAAAACAGACACTTTTTCCTTTCCATTCTAGATGCCTTTTATTTCTTTTTCTTGCTTGACTGCACTGTCTAGAATCTCCAGTACACTGTGGAACAGAAGTGGTGAGAGTAGACAACCTTGTTTTATTTCTGGTCTTAGGGAGAAATCATTTGGTTTTCCACCATTAAAACTACATTATTGAATCAGCTCTACCCACCACCAGAGCCTCCCATCAAGCCTCTTAGATAGCCTCAACCACCAGAGGGCAGACAACAGAAGCAAGAAAAACTACAATCCTGCAGCCTGTGGACCAAAAACCACAGTTACAGAAAGATAGAGAAGATGAAAAGGCAGAGGGCTATGTACCAGATGAAGGAACAAGAAAAAACCCCAGAAAAACAACTAAATGAAGTGGAGATAGGCAACCTTCCAGAAAAAGAATTCAGAATAATGATAGTGAAGATGATCCAGGACCTCGGAATAAGAATGGAGGCAAAGATTGAGAAGATGCAAGAAATGATTAACAAAGACCTAGAAGAATTAAAGAACAAACAAACAGAGATGACCAATACAATAACTGAAATGAAAACTACACTAGAAGGAATCAATAGCAGAATAACTGAGGCAGAAGAACGGATAAGTGACCTGGAAGACAGAATGGTGGAATTCACTGCTGCGGAACAGACTAAAGAAAAAAGAATGAAAAGAAATGAAGACAGCCTAAGAGACCTCTGGGACAACATTAAACGCAACAACATTCGCATTATAGGGGTCCCAGAAGGAGAAGAGAGAGAGAAAGGACCAGAGAAAATATTTGAAGAGATTATAGTCGAAAACTTCCCTAACATGGGAAAGGAAATAGCCACCCAAGTCCAGGAAGCGCAGAGAGTCCCATACAGAATAAACCCAAGGAGAAACACGCCGAGACACATAGTAATCAAAGTGGCAAAAATTAAAGACAAAGAAAAATTATTGAAAGCAGCAAGGGAAAAATGACAAATAACATACAAGGGAACTCCCATAAGGTTAACAGCTGATTTCTCAGCAGAAACTCTGCAAGCCAGAAGGGAGTGGCATGATATACTTAAAGTGGTGAAAGGGAAGAACCTACAACCAAGATTACTCTACCCGGCAAGGATCTCATTTAGGTTTGATGGAGAAATCAAAAGCTTTACAGACAAGCAAAAGCTAAGAGAATTCAGCACCACCAAACCAGCTCTACAACAAATGCTAAAGGAACTTCTCTAAGTGGGAAACACAAGAGAAGAAAAGGACCTACAAAAACAAACCCAAAACAATTAAGAAAATGGTCATAGGAACATCCATATCGATAATTACCTTAAACGTGAATGGATTAAATGCCCCAACCAAAAGACATAGACTGGCTGAATGGATACAACAACAAGACCCATATATATGCTGTCTACAAGAGACCCACTTTAGACCTAGGGACACATACAGACTGAAAGTGAGGGGATGGAAAAAGATATTCCATGCAAATGGAAATCAAAAGAAAGCTGGAGTAGCTATACTCATATCAGATAAAATAGACTTTAAAATAAAGAATGTTACAAGAGACAAGGACACTATATAATGATCCAGGGATCAATCCAAGAAGAAGATATAACAATTATAAATATATATGCACCCAACATAGGAGCACCTCAATACATAAGGCAACTGCTAACAGCTATAAAAGAGGAAATCGACAGTAACACAATAATAGTGGGGGACTTTAACACTTCACTTACACCAATGGACAGATCATCCAAAATGAAAATAAATAAGGAAACAGAAGCTTTAAATGACACAATAGACCAGTTAGATTTAATTGATATATATAGGACATTCCATCCAAAAACAGCAGATTACACGTTCTTCTCAAGTGCGCACGGAACATTCTCCAGGATAGATCACATCTTGGGTCACAAATCAAGCCTCAGTAAATTTAAGAAAATTGAAATCATATCAAGCATCTTTTCTGACCACAACGCTATGAGATTAGAAATGAATTACAGGGAAAAAAACGTAAAAAAGACAAACACATGGAGGCTAAACAATACGTTACTAAATAACCAAGAGATCACTGAAGAAATCAAACAGGAAATAAAAAAATACCTAGAGACAAATGACAATGAAAACACGACGACCCAAAACCTATGGGATGCAGCAAAAGCGGTTCTAAGAGGGAAGTGTATAGCTATACAAGCCTACCTAAAGAAACAAGAAAAAACTCAAGTAAACAATCTAACCTTACACCTAAAGAAACTAGAGAAAGAAGAACAAACAAAACCCAAAGTTAGCAGAAGGAAAGAAATCATAAAGATCAGAGCAGAAATAAATGAAATAGAAACAAAGAAAACAATAGCAAAGATCAATAAAACTAAAAGTTGGTTCTTTGAGAAGATAAATAAAATTGATAAGCCATTAGCCAGACTCATCAAGAAAAAGAGGGAGAGGACTCAAATCAATAAAATCAGAAATGAAAAAGGAGAAGTTACAACAGACACCGCAGAAATACAAAGCATCCTAAGAGACTACTACAAGCAACTTTATGCCAATAAAATGGACAACCTGGAAGAAATGGACAAATTCTTAGAAAGGTATAACCTTCCAAGACTGAATCAGGAAGAAACAGAAAATATGAACAGACCAATCACAAGTAATGAAATTGAAACTGTGATTAAAAATCTTCCAACAAACAAAAGTCCAGGACCAGATGGCTTCACAGGTGAATTCTATCAAACATTTAGAGAAGAGCTAACACCCATCCTTCTCAAACTCTTCCAAAAAATTGCAGAGGAAGGAACACTCCCAAACTCATTCTATGAGGCCACCATCACCCTGATACCAAAACCAGACAAAGACACTACAAAAAAAGAAAATTACAGACCAATATCACTGATGAATATAGATGCAAAAATCCTCAACAAAATACTAGCAAACAGAATCCAACAACACATTAAAAGGATCATACACCACGATCAAGTGGGATTTATCCCAGGGATGCAAGGATTCTTCAATATACGCAAATCAATCAATGTGATACACCATATTAACAAATTGAAGAATAAAAACCATATGATCATCTCAATAGATGCAGAAAAAGCTTTTGACAAAATTCAACACCCATTTCTGATAAAAACTCTCCAGAAAGTGGGCATAGAGGGAACCTACCTCAACATAATAAAGGCCATATATGACAAACCCACAGCAAACATCATTCTCAATGGTGAAAAACTGAAAGCATTTCCTCTAAGATCAGGAACGAGACAAGGATGTCCACTCTCACCACTATTATTCAACATAGTTCTGGAAGTCCTAGCCACGGCAATCAGAGAAGAAAAAGAAATAAAAGGAATACAAATTGGAAAAGAAGAAGTAAAACTGTCACTGTTTGCGGATGACATGATACTATACATAGAGAATCCTAAAACTGCCACCAGAAAACTGCTAGAGCTAATTAATGAATATGGTAAAGTTGCAGGATACAAAATTAATGCACAGAAATCTCTTGCATTCCTATACACTAATGATGAAAAATCTGAAAGAGAAATTTTGGAAACACTCCCATTTACCATTGCAACAAAAAGAATAAAATACCTAGGAATAAACCTACCTAGGGAGACAAAAGACCTGTATGCAGAAAACTATAAGACACTGATGAAAGAAATTAAAGATGATACCAACAGATGGAGAGATATACCATGTTCTTGGATTGGAAGAATCAACATTGTGAAAATGAGTATACTACCCAAAGCAATCTACAGATTCAATGCAATCCCTATCAAATTACCAATGGCATTTTTTACGGAGCTAGAACAAATCATCTTAAAATTTGTATGGAGACACAAAAGACCCCGAATAGCCAAAGCAGTCTTGAGGCAAAAAAATGGAGCTGGAGGAATCAGACTCCCTGACTTCAGACTATACTACAAAGCTACAGTAATCAAGACAATATGGTACTGGCACAAAAACAGAAACATAGATCAATGGAACAAGATAGAAAGCCCAGAGATTAACCCACGCACCTATGGTCATCTAATCTATGACAAAGGAGGCAAAGATATACAATGGAGAAAAGACAGTCTCTTCAATAAGTGGTGCTGGGAAAACTGGACAGCTACATGTAAAAGAATGAAATTAGAATACTCCCTAACACCATACACAAAAATAAACTCAAAATGGATTAGAGACCTAAATATAAGACTGGACACTATAAAACTCTTAGAGGAAAACATAGGAAGAACACTCTTTGACATAAATCACAGCAAGATCTTTTTTGATCCACCTCCTAGAGTAATGGAAATAAAAACAAAAATAAACAAGTGGGACCTAATGAAACTTCAAAGCTTTTGCACAGCAAAGGAAACCGTAAACAAGACGAAAAGACAACCCTCAGAATGGGAGAAAATATTTGCAAATGAATCAACGGACAAAGGATTAGTCTCCAAAATATATAAACAGCTCATTCAGCTCAATATCAAAGAAACAAACACCCCAATCCAAAAATGGGCAGAAGACCTAAATAGACATTTCTCCAAAGAAGACATACAGACGGCCACGAAGCACATGAAAAGATGCTCAACATCACTAATTATTAGAGAAATGCAAATCAAAACTACAATGAGGTATCACCTCACTCCTGTTAGAATGGGCATCATCAGAAAATCTACAAACAACAAATGCTGGAGAGGGTGTGGAGAAAAGGGAACCCTCTTGCACTGTTGGTGGGAATGTAAATTGATACAGCCACTATGGAGAACAATATGGAGGTTCCTTAAAAAACTAAAAATAGAATTACCATATGACCCAGCAATCCCACTACTGGGCATATACCCAGAGAAAACCGTAATTCAAAAAGACACATGCACCCCAATGTTCATTGCAGCACTATTTACAATAGCCAGGTCATGGAAGCAACCTAAATGCCCATCAACAGACGAATGGATAAAGAAGATGTGGTACATATATACAATGGAATATTACTCAGCCATAAAAAGGAACGAAATTGAGTCATTTGTTGAGACATGGATGGATCTAGAGACTGTCATACAGAGTGAAGTAAGTCAGAAAGAGAGAAACAAATATCGTATATTAATGCATGTATGTGGAACCTAAAAAAATGGTACAGATGAGCCAGTTTGCAGGGCAGAAGTTGAGACACAGATGTAGAGAATGGACATATGGACACCAAGGGGGGAAAACTGCGGTGAGGTGGGGATGGTGGTGTGCTGAATTGGGCAATTGGGATTGACATGTATACACTGATGTGTATAAAATTGATGCCTAATAAGAACCTGCAGTATAAAAAAACAAACAAAACAACTAATACTAAACTTTCATTGGGTTATTTGTATGGAAATATGTTAATATAAATGTTTCAGACATTACATGAAATTTCTAAAAATCTTAACAACAAAAAAAAACTACATTATTTGTAGTTTTTTCGGATATGCCCTTTATTGGGTTGAAGAAGTTCCTTTCTAAAATGTGCTCAGGTATTATCTGGAATGGAGGTAAGACTGTTAAATGCTTTTTTCTTTTTGCATTTATAGAGTTGCTTACATGGTTTTTCTTTTTTAGTTGGTTCATAGAGTGAATTACATTCATTGCTTTTTAAATGTTAAACTAAACTTGCATTCCTAGAATAAACCCCATTTGGTCATCATGTACTATATTTTCTTTTAAAAAATGTTGCATTCAGTTTCCTATAATTTGTTTAGAACTTTTGCATGTGCAATATTTTTGTGCAGTCTTCTTTTCTCATAATGTTTGTGTCTAGTTTAAGGATAAGGGTTATGCTGGCCTCACAAAGTATTATTAAGTGAGTTTAGTAAAGTTATGGGATACAGGATCAATATATAAATATCAATTGCACTTCTTTGTACTAGCAACGAACAGTCAGAAATTGAAATTTAATAAAACCAATACCATTGACAATAGCAACATGTATGAAATACTGAAAACTACACACAGCATTGCTGAACAAAAATTAAAGAACATGTAGATATATGGGGAGATATTCTTTTTTTTTTTTAAACATCTTTATTGAAGTATAATTGCTTTACAATGGTGTGTTAGTTTCTGCTTGATAACAAAGTGAGTCAGTTATACATATACATATGTTCCCATATCTCTTCCCTCTTGCATCTCCCTCCCTCCCGCTCTCCCTATCCCACACCTCTAGGTGGTCACAAAGCACAGAGCTGATGGGGAGATATTCTTTGTGCATGGGTTGGAAGACTCATTGTTGCTAAGGTGAAAGCACTCCCCAGTTGAGCTGTTGATTCAGTGCAACCCAGTCAAAATCTTAGCAGGCTTTATTGTAGAAATTGACAAGCTGATTCTGAAATTCATGTAGAAATGGCAAGGACCTAGAATATCTAAAACAACTTTGAAAAAGAAGAACAAAGTTGGAGAGCTAATACTACCTGATATCACAATTCATTATAAAGCTAAAGTAATCAAAACAGTGTAGTATTGGTGTAAAGACAGAGAAATAGATCAGTGGAATAGAAGAGTCCAAAAATAAGTCCAATAAATATATAGACAACTGAATTTTAATGAAGTACAAAGGCAATTCATTGAAGAAAGGATAGTCTGTTTTAAAAAAATGCTGGCTCAATTGGATATCCATATACAAGCAAATGAACTTCAGTCTGTATCTTGCATTATGTACAAAAATTAAGTCAAAATGCATCATAGACCTAAATGTAACACCTAAAGTTATAAAACCTCTACACAAAAACAGGAGAAAATCTTTGTGACCTTGAGTTAGGCAAATAATTTTTAGGTACGACACCAAAAGCACAACCAATAAAACGACACATTGATAAAATGAACTCTATCAAATTAAAAATGTGTGCTCTTTGAAAGATACTAAGAGATGCTTAGTAAGCACCTGTGGAAATGAGTTGGCTCTTTGGTCCTCTTGGTGTTCTGACCTGGAACTGAGAGTCATGGGCTCCTGTCTCTCTTATGCTTTCAACTGCCTCAGTGGTCCTCTATGGCCCTTATTTTTCTCACCTGTAAAATGTATGGTTTGGACCACATGATTTCCAAGGTTCCTTCCAGCTCCGACACCCAACATGTCTATGTAACAGTTGACTTGGAAAGCAATATCTACCAGTAAACATGTTTTTAAAAAAATTTTTTTTTAAGTTTAATTCGTTTGGAGCAGTGGTTCTCAACTGAGGCAGTTTTGCTCCCCAGGAGACATTTGGCAGTATCTGGAGACGTTTGATTGCCAAAACTAGTTCAATGGCATCTAGTGGATAGAGACCACAGCTACTACCAAACAGCATACAATGCACAGCAAAGTCCTCCTCACACAGAATTACCTAGTTCCAAATGTCAATAGCACCAAGGTTAAGAAACCTTGGTTTAGAGTATCTAAAGTCAATTTAGCTGCTTATTATTTGAAACCTGTTATTACACATTCCTGTGTTGAACATGTTATTGGCAAAAAAAGTTGCTAAATAAAATCCTTTGGAGAAAATTGTGTCTTAGACTTTTGGGAATGTGAGGATGATGTGTTTATGAGACTTTCATTTTTGAAATAATGTTTTTTATATAGCCACCTGGAGTTGATCAATTTGGATATGTTGAAGTATTTGTTTTCATATCATTTGGAAAAAGTGTTTTAAAAAAATTACCACCACCATACATATAATTTCCCACCCTAGTCTAGTAGAAGCCACCCATAGAGCTTAATTTTAATCGATGGACTAAAATTTAGTTTTGTTTGTTTTTGAAATAATTAGTGGAGCTTTGATATCTGAAATTTAGATTTAAGATTCATTAATTTAAAATGCCTACCTAGCCTCCTTTTTGCCAATATTCCACAAATAGGCCAAGACCCTGGTTCTCAGATTAAGTTCAGCAGCTTACATGGTGACACTCGGATTTTAGTATTTTCTTCTTTTTCCTTTTAAAAAGAGAGCCTGGGGGAGAGAGAAAGTAGGTTTTAGTGGAAGAATGAGGGAAAAGAACAAGGATTTGAAATGGGTTGAGAATATTGGTCCTTAATATGTTTCTTACGAGGAACAGTATTTTTCCAAGTAGAGGAATACTAGGAATTTTGTATATTCAATTTGATTAGGAGTAGTTTGCTGCTACTACAAATATATCTACAGCTGTGCCGAGAAGACTGATGTTATACGGCTGAATTTCGTCCAATTACAGCCTTCCTCTGCATATTACTCCCATCTGTTGTACTAAAGGAGTGCTTTCTGAGGTAGAATCCCTGTTTTTGTTCTAGACCAGGAGTTGGCTGACTTTGCATAAAGGCCCAGATAGTCAATACTTTAGGCTTTTTTTTGCAGGTCATACAGTCTGTGTTGCATCTATTCAGGTCTGCCTTTATAGCGTGAAAGTAACCATAAACAATACAGAAATGAATGAGTGTGGCTGTGTTCCAATAAAACTTAATTTATAAAAACAGGCCTGGGTTCAGCTTGCGGGTTATAGTTGGCCAGCCCCTGTTCTAGGCTATCAGCATTTTCTCTTTGGAACATTTGGCACTTTCTGGTTAGTTTCCCAGTGGTGGCTGGTTGCAAATGGAAGAAAGAGGTACCTTTTCACTTGCAGCTGCTCTGCTGTATGGAATGGCTTTTCCTGATGATGGTATGCGATAAGTAGATGACAGGAACTTTAAATGAGAAGTAGAATGGTAAGGCAGGCTGAGTTCCTTTCTTGATCACAACCCAAATTCTAGCAAGTTTACCTTTGAAGTCTCTGGAATTAGTTTTTTTTTTTATGTAAGTACTTATAACCTCTTGGCTAAAGTAGGGCAGTACCTTCTTATCGCTCCCTCTGCCTTTAAGGTTCTCTCCCTAATCCGTCAACCTCCACAGATGTTGCCAGTTACCTTTCTAAAATGAAAGTATTATGGCACATATCTCTACCTGTAAAATTATACAGTGACTCCCAGTCACCTGGGATAGTGGTTCTTAACCGCTTTTCATTTCTGAGTCCCTTTGAAAAATCATTTGATAGCCGTGGATCCAGGAAAATGATTTTTTTGTGTTCATCACACAATTTTCATACTTTTGGGGAGTTGGGCATTTCATGGCCCCAGGGTTTAATTCATAGTCTCTTAGTTAAGAAATCTTGATTTAGAAAATAAAATGCATGTTTCTTTCCCATGCTGTTAATGCTTTATGATCTGACTCCAGTCTGCCTTTACAGTTTATTGTCCATGTTCACACACACACACACACACACACACATACACACGCATGCTTTTTCTGCAAAGAATTAACCAACATTCTCCTGCCATGCCAATTTCTCCTATTCTTCTGTCTTTGCAAGTATTATTTCCTCTTGCCAGGAATGTCCTTACCATTTCCCTTGCATCTGCCCAATATCTACTCATTAAGACTCATCTCAAATATCAGATTCTCTGTGAAAATTTTCCTCACATTTCCTCCTTGGCATAAATAAATATGAAAGAATTGTGGTGGCGACTGATACATGTAGGGAAGCCTTTATTTTGGAGGGGAGGGGTGGGAAAAGCTTGGTAGGAGGAAACTTCTAGGAAAGATTTCTTTACTCTTAAGAGATATTCCTCTTCTTAAACCTCTATGAGCCTCAGTTTCCTAAGTTGAATATAATATTTATCTTAGGGGGCTGTTAAAATAAATAAAGAAGAGTGTTCCAATCTCCATAACGCCTCAATATTTATACAGGAAATTCTCTTCTCCTGGTCATTGGGTGGCCCCAGGAACTTAACGCAGGAGTAAACATCTTCAGAGACCCAGTACTCTCGGTTCTTAATAAAATGTTCTAATGGAAAACTAGGTTGTAAATTTACTAAAACAAAATTTCCTGAAATCCTTCTGCTGAAATTATGGTAGGGTGTGTTTTGTGAGCTACAAGTCACTATGCAAATATTTATATTGTTAAAGGCGTTGCTGCTTTTAAAAGGCCAGTGGGGTCTTTGCTATTAGAATGATGCTTTTTTTTGTCTAGTCAGTTCTGATAGAATAGAGCTCTGTCTCTCACAACTTAACACTTGTGGTTTTCACTCTTCCATGAATGACTGGGAGGGTGTATGAAATATGATAATTTGTAATTTTTCTGGGCACATATTTGATACTAGTCTGACACTGGTAGGCACATCTCCATGTAATTTGTTATTCTCCGTTTTTTGTGTGTAGTTAGTTTTTATTGCCAGCACTGTCTATGCTGTGGGATCCAGCTTGTAGTGCTGTGGCCAAAGAGAAGCAAAGGCAATACATCTAGGAAGAGGGATTTTGGATAAACTAAAAAGTAAAATGTAAGATTCTGTGGTGGTTTAAATTCATGATGTGAATGAGTCTACTTTGCAAGTTGTATGGTACTGTAAGTAGAAATTATTTCAGTGTTTTCAGAGTCATTGAACGTCTGTAGGAGTAAAAAAAAATAGTTGTACTTTAATGTGTTATATGCCATAATAATATTCTCAAATTTGGGGATTTTTCAAGATGTCTTGGGACAGATCCCTCATAAACATGAGGATCTGTTGTACTTGAAGTCATCAGAAGGGTATCCATTTGTTGAGATTTATGAATTCAACAGGAATATCTTTCTGTCACTGTGTATGTGCATGTGTGTATATCTTCTGAATGAAACTTGTAAGATCGTATAATTTAATAGTCCCACTTATAAGGACTCTGCCTTTTCATTGCCTATAGGATAAAGTCCAGGCTTTTCTTTTTACTGTGGCAAACGTTGCCCTTTATACCTACTTCTCCAGATTCAGTTCCTGTTGCTTCCCATCACTCGTGCATTTTACCCCCTAATTACATTGCCCTCAACTGTTGGTGGTTCCCTGAATGCCAGTGACAAAGGCTTTCACTGTTCGTAGCCTGTGTACGTGGTATTTTCTCTCATGTTCACCTAATGAACTTCTATTAGACGTGAAGAGAGAGAGAGACCAGATATTTTACCCTCTACTGCCCCACATTTCCACAGTATTTAAACATCCAGTTAAGGATTGGTAGAGAGAGGGTAATTTGGCATTGTAGAAAGCACGAAGGATTAGCAAACAGCAGACTTGTATTTAAGATCTGCCTCTGCCTTTAACTGATTATGTGAGCTTGGCCAGATCACATGACCTCCCATTAGAGTATTGTCTTACTGTAAAATCAGGGGATTCGAATAAAGCAGGGGGTTAGCAAACTTGCCTGCCCCTTCTTTTCTTTTTCTTTACTTCCATTTTTCTTCCCTCCCCTTCTTTTTATTCTTGCACATTTGAAGGATACAATGCTTTCACATTGCTTTATAGTAAATTACTACAGCAGTGATTCTCCGTGGGGAGTGGAAGGGTAGAGCATTTCCCGGGATGAGGGAGGCAAATATTAAAATAAGGGAAGACCTGGGGGTTTGAAATGTACTCCCAAGTGGAGATCTCCAGAGCAACTTCCACCTCTTAAATAATACTCATCTGTGTTACTGCATGAGGCGAAAATATTTAAGGGTTTATGTAGCTTAGTTCCAAAAGGCTGTTCATGAGATCATTTTGGCTCTGACGTTGTAAATGACACTAAATAAATGGCTACTAACGCCATCTGTTGGTAGGAAGTTTTACTTTTTATTAGATGTGTACTTTAGTCTGAAATTTTGCAAGTTGAAGATTTTTACGTCGAGGAGGTTTTGTATAATTCAGGAGAACTTTTTATTTTGAAAGAATTTCAAACTAAAAGGGAAGTTATTATAAGAGTAGTAAAGAGAACTCCTGTATGCCCTCTATACAAATTCACTAGTTTTCAACATTTTGCCCCATTTGCTTTGTCATTCATTTATTTCTCTTTCTCTCTCACACACATACATGCTATTTTTCTGAAATATTTGAGATTTTAGTTTGCATGCCTCATATCCTTTTACCTCTTAATACTTCAACTTTATTTCTTAAGAACAAGTTTATTCTTTTATATAACCACAATATAGTTATCAAATTCAGGAAACTGATACAATACTTTGATCTACAGTCTGTATTCCGGTTTTGTGAATTGTCCCAATAACATCTTTTATAGTATTTACTGCCCTCCAATACAGGATGTATAGTTGTCATATCTCTTGACTTTCCTTTAGTTTGTAATGGTTCCTCAGCTTTTCTTTGTGCCTTGTAACAATGGCATTTTTTAAAGAACGCATTTATGGAATATTCTTCAGTTTAGTTTTGTCCATTTCCTTGAGATTAGATTCAGGTTATGCATTCGCAGCTCGAGTACTCATAAGTGATGTTGTGTCCCTCCCAGAGTATCACATCAGAGGCACACAATGTCTGTCTGCTCCTCATTGGTGATGGTAAATTTGATTCACTCAGTCAAGGTGTTGTCCAGTTTCTTCATTAGTATAGTTACTTATTTTCCCTCTTGCAGCTAATAAGCAGTCTGTGGGAAAACACTGTTTTTGTTTTTTTACTTTTTTAAAATTAAAGTCTTTGTAGAAAAATTTTAAATTTAAAATTTTTTTTAAATTTAAAAATTTTCCGAAGTTAGGAAAAAATTGACTTGTAAACCTGGAGATAGCCACATTTTAGTTTATGTTGGTACAGTCTCTCTTCTATGCTATAATGATAATGACAACCAAAAAGGATTATACCTCAAATACTGTTTGTCAGATTGCTTTATTGATTTAGCAGTAAGTTGTGGATATTTCCCCATGTATCACTGAGTATCCTCCTGTGGTATTTTAGTGGCTGCATAGTGTTCCATTGTATATAATCCTTTGCCTACGTATTGTTCTGAGATGTTCAGTTTAGCCTCATGTTTCAGGTATAAGAATCTCCTGGGTGTCCAGGCTATTGAATTGCCCTCCTTTTTAGACCTTTTTGTCTTGCGTTTTAAGGGAGGCACTGCTGTACTGTTGCCTCACCTGAAATCTTGGCTCCGACATAGAGTCCTGACGTCTGTCTTGCTCCTGTCACACTGACTCGCTGTGCTGTTTTTCTGTTCCACCGTTTCATACTAACAAGCTGAGCTCCTTTCTCTGATCATTCTTAGGCCTACAGTGGCACACTTTTGCCAAATTCAGAAATGTATTTCTGATTCAACTGAATTGTTTTTATGTTTTAATTGCTAAAATTGTGCAGTATTGGGGTTTTTGTTTAATTTCAAGTAGTATATAGTCTTATGAGTGGACTTCTGTGGGCTAGTCTTCTGAGTAGAGCTTCTGGCCAAAATGCACACACACCCACCAAAACACACACACACACACACACACACACACACACAAACAAATGTTTGAAGCATGGTTCATCTTTTTGCTTGGAACTTCCTTTCTGTTACCCGAATTTCTAGTTAACCTATATTTATATTTTGGGCCAGGTCATATAGGAGATCTCAGAGCTCTTATGTATTAGAATCAGTTGGCAAATTATCTTTAGTGAACCTTCTATGCTGGAGGTAGAGTATAACCTTTAAAGGCATTATTTAATAGATTTTTTCCCCCTTTAATATCTAGTCATTTGAAAGTCTCTCTTCTCCTACAGCTAATTCGTTTTAGACCGTTCAGGTACATGGAAATATAAGCTTTCTGTGTAGCTGTGGGCCAGTTTATAAATGGTTCATCTCATTACATCTACAATTTAGTACAAATGCGACAAAATTATATCTGAAAGACTTATGTTGAGTCTTTATTGACTTAAGGCAAAACAGTTTTAATCCAAGCACATTCTTTAAAGTAGCTTCATTATTTTTAAGCTTTCCTTTACACTTTGAGAAATAATGTCTGCTGTTTCATAGATGGGGAGGTTTAAGTGGGCCAGTTTCTCTTCATTGCCCTTTTAATATATGCACTGTAGGTAGGGTATTAAAGTGGCAGTGTGGTAAGTGAAACAGTTTTCTGCTATCCTTATCTTTTTCCTTCTAATTTAAGATCTCAGCTTACTTTATGTTGAAAATCATCTTTCTCTCACATCTTAAATATGTACCTAAAATATTTATAAATAAAATATATGTCTGGAAAAAATATAGAGATGTTTAAGCTTAAACAGTAATTTGGTAAGTGATCTAGTAAACAGTCTTGCCAGGAAACAATTTAATAAGTTCTTTTGACAGGAGATTTCTAAATATGTAGATTAATTTAGACATTATCTTTTTTTTTTTTTTTTCCAACCTGGGTGGTGTGTGAAATTGCTAAACCTGTCATTGTGGTTGGCTTTACAGTGATTGAAGTTTCTCCAGAACGTCTTTTTTTTTTCCTTACAGTTTCAGGGTGTTCTTATCCATGTGAATTGCTATTGTTTGAAAAATCCTTGTTATCCTTTGATTAAGAATTAAGCAAAAAAAAAAAAAAGAATTAAGCATAGCTTAGAACTTTTTATCACTTATTCTGTACTACTAAAGATACGTGGAATAATTTCAAGTTGTGTACTTCTGAATAAATTCATAAAATAATTTATAACATTCATGTTTAATTTACCCTTAGAAATTAGTCAGTCAGCATGCAAAGTGGTATCTCTCTTAAGGGACCTCTCAGCGTTAAATGCAATGATATAGTATTGCAAGCTATTTGTAGATTTATCTCCTTTTTGTCCTGAAAGATATAGTTATTATTAGTTAACATGTTTACACACTTAGAACTTCTTTCTAAGAAATGAATATTTTTTAAGTAAAAAAATTTTTTTAATTGTTTAGTAAATTTATTTTCCAGTGTACTTGTGTCAAAATATGCTTTCAAAATGGTTCATTTAGAGGCATAGTTTACTTAGTTTTTCTAATTCATTAGTTTATATTGTAATTTTCACATGCTTCTGGAATTTAGAAGAAGGTCTGCCTCTTCCTCTCCTTTTGTTTTGTTTGTTGTTGTTGTTTGTTTGTCTTTTTAAAGCCTCATTACTGATAGATGGACTGTGAGCCTCTGCCTAAATATTAGGAAAGTTCCTCGCTCAAGGCCTTACAGCTGGCTGGTAGTGCCCAAGCTAGGATTTGAGCCTAGGGCTTTCCAACTCCAAAATTTGTGTTCTTGCTGTTATACTCTACCATTTTTAGATGCATTGAGTTTTTCCTATATGATTTCATTTAATTCTCACAAAATCTCTCTGAGGTACATTTTATTGTCCCTTATTTATAAACAAATAAATCAGAGTTCAGAGATTACGTAATTTACCCAGCATCACATACCTGGTTAAAGTCCTAGAATTAGCATTCCGTATCTTATGCTTTTCCCACTGAACTGCTTTCACTACCCCTCAGGGTGGGCGGGACCAGCATTCACAAATTAATATGAATTTTGTTAAATTTTTTTCTTTTAAATATCATCTGAGATTGCCATTTTCATGGCGTCAGGGATTCTGAATTAGAATGGTGATGGAGGATAAAAGTGACAGAAGTTAAGAGGATAGAGTGTGATCATGGGAGTTTTATACAACTAGAAGACTAGGAGAGGGTCCTGGAGAGCAGAGATTAGAGCAGCCTGGGTGGGAAAGGGGCCTGCACATCACTTCAGATGCTTTGCTTTTTTGGCAAAAGGTGGAAGTGTTGTTTACTACTCACCTTCCCTAAAGCCCAGTGGCATACCCCTGCATGGTAATCCTTGAAATACTGGTTTTAGTTTCCTAAGGTCATTTCCCTACTCAGAAAACTTTAATGGTTCCTAGTGCCTGTCCCTTCCAATTTAAATTCCCCCTTTTGACAGTTGAGACCCTCTGCAGTCTGGTACTGTCACTTCTTTGAACCTTTCCAGAGCTCATCAGAAAGGTTCTCCCCACCATGCAGGTCAGTATCCACGTCATACCTTCTCTCTGGGCCACCTTTACTTTTAAATTTGCACCCTTGTTTGTTTTTACTTACCATTTCTTCATACTCTTCAACCTGTGTTTCTTTATAAACCTATACATCATTTTCTCTTGTAGAAATCATGCTACTCTTGAAGCTGAATCACAGCTTAACAAGTTGTAGCGTTCTCCGATTCTCTGATTTCTGCTCTTTTCCCTCTAGCCATTTATAAATCTGCTCAGAGGAAGAACAACCTTTTAGGTTCTCTTCTCTGGTTCCCTTCTTCCCTCATTTTGTCTCCCTCCCCCTGCCCTCCCCCCATCCTAGTTTTTTCCTATCCATCAGTTTATCCTTCTTTCCTGTCTTTCGTTTTTCTCTCCACCTGTCCTTCTTTTTTTCCTCCCTTCCGGTTGCCTATTCCTACTGTGTAAGCTTGGGCAAGTTACCTATTTGCTCATCTCTAAAAATGGGATATAATATAATAACTTCATAGGGTTTGTTTTGATGATTGAGTGAATTTTTAATGAAAAAGTGCTTCGAGCAGGACCTGGATAATAAGCACTCCATAAATGTTAGCTTTTGTTTGTTATTGTTGTACCGTTTTGTGTGTTTTAATGTATAAAACAAATGATAGGGTGTCTATAAAAGGAGAAGTAGTTTTTCTTTTTTACATAAAAGCAAGTTATTATTTTTAAAAATAGTTATTAAATAGAGGTTAATTTAAAACTTTTAAACATTTTGACAGTCATCTAAAATCATTAATCATCCTAACAGTCTCGGTTAACATAACTGTTTCTACTCCTGACTTTTACTTTTATTCAATACAAAGTTAAACAGAAACCAGGACAAGTTTTTCTACCTCGAGATAAATTAGTGTTTCAGGTACATACTACAACATTCTTACGTGCTTGCCACATGGACTAATTTTGTGGTAAATTCTTTCTTTGTCTAAAGAATGTCTTTATTTTGCCTTCTCTTGGATGAGAATTTAGCTGGGTATGGAATTTTAGGTTGACAGTTATTTTCTCTTGGCACTTTGAAAATATTTCATTTTCTTTTGTGTCTTTTGGTATTGTTGAGAAGCTTTCCATTTAATTCGTTCCTATGTAAATAAAATACCTTACCCACTTGTTTTTTAAATAAGTATTCTCCAGTTTAAAGTGATGTATATAGAATATGATTCTTTTTATTTATTTATGCTGCTCAAAGTTTGTGATTCCTGAATGTGAAGATATATGTCTTTCCCGTATCTTGGAAACTTCTCAGCCTTTCTCTCTTTAAGTGTTGCCTTTCGTTATCTCTCTTCCTCTGGAACTCCTCTTAGACGTGTTAGATCTTATTCTATTTTGCATTTCTTTGGTCTTTCTTCACATTTTACATATCATTAAGCCTTTGTTAGAATTTTTTTTTTTTAATTTATTTATTTTTATTTATTTTTGGCTGTGTTGGGTCTTCGTTTCTGTGCGAGGGCCCTCCCCAGTTGCGGCAAGTGGGGGCCACTCCTCATCGCGGTGCGCGAGCCTCTCACCACCGCGGCCTCTCCCGTCGCGGAGCACAGGCTCCAGACGCGCAGGCTCAGCAGTTGTGGCTCACGGGCCCAGCTGCTCCGCGGCACGTGGGATCCTCCCAGACCAGGGCTCGAACCCGTGTCCCCTGCATTGGCAGGCAGACTCTCAACCACTGCGCCACCAGGGAAGCCCTAGAATTTTTGCATAATTTCATTTCTCTTTTCTACTTCACAAATTCTCTCTTTAGTTGTGTTAATCTGATGCTTAATTCTCCAGTGACTCTATCTTCCTTTTCTTTTTAAAAATTTTATTTGGTTCCCTTACAAATGTCTGTCTTGCTTTTTTTATAACGTCTTATTGTATTTTCAGTTTCTTCTTTTAAGGCTGCTGGCTTTAATCTTTAATCTGGTTTTATAGCCTGTATCTGATAATTTTTCATCTGAAGTTCTCAAGAGATAATCCTAATGATTGTTGTGTTTCCTGATTTTACTTGTAGTGGGTTGTTTGCTTATAGAGTTGGTAAATTTCTATTTTGAGCTTGCCGGCAGGGGGAATTCCGCATTGCCTGGGTTGAAGGAATGTTCCCCCCCGCCGCCCCCCAAATTTTGTTCCCTCCATCTGCCTTGGGTTCCAGGAGTCTCACTGGCTTGTGAACATTTTATTTGAATTTCTAGTCTTGAAGGTTTTGGACCATGCTGGTAGTATAAATTCAAATTCTGTGTCTGTGCTGGAGCATGCCTAGGATTACAAATTATCATTTTGTAGACACCCTCCACCAGCCACAGTGGTAAGCCCAGGCCAAGACACACAAGTTTCTTATCTTGCTGTACCAGAATTTGTTTTATAGACCATCTTATCACTGATTGGGTAGACTATCGGTCTCTCTGGCTTTGTTCTAGGTAAAAGTGTGTGTGGATGGGTTGGCGTGGAGTGTGCGTCTCAATTCCATTCTCATCTCTTGGTTGCTTTTTCTGTCCAACTGGTGTCAAAGTCCATTTCTAAATTTCTCTTGTGGTACAAAGATTTTTATGTTGTTTTTCAGCCATGTTGCTGGAAATAGAAATCGTCATCATATTCTTTTAAATGTGTGTAGTATTGTGTGTATTGAGTATTTGATTGCCATTCTCCCTATACTTTTATTGTTAATTGGGCATTTATCTAACATTATACTGTGAACAACTGCTTTGTTCAGTCATTTATTCATCTTTCCCAGATTAAATAGGCAATTGAGGTCAGTATTGTGTTTATGTGCCTGAGTGCAAAGATGAAAAATAATGGTTTTTCTGTTGTGTTTTGTTTTAAATATGGGTTTTTAAAATCAAGGAACTCAAAGTTCATTAAGGAGAGATACATAAATATATCAGTGTGAAAATATAGCAATAGAATTCTGACAGAAGAGCAGTGGAAACATAAAAGAAGGAGACTAATGACCTCTCTGTGGGAGGCATTGGGGAGCTCTTATAACCCTGGATGTTCATCAGAACCCCTTTCTTTTTAATATCTTTTGTAATAACTTGAACTTGTTATAAGCAAATACCAAAGGTGATCTTGTTTAGTGCTATAGCAGAAATGGTTTGAAGAGGCAACCACATTTTTTATTAAACTTTTGTCAAAATAGCTCAGTATCAATCATGTCAAAGACAAAATCTTTTTTTGTTGTTGTCGTTTACTCATCAGACTTTTGATGGCTGTAATTATTGAAGCAAAGTACTGGGGAATTTGGGACTAATCTCTAATTTTCTTAGATAAAAAAGTAAAGAAGGCAGTGCAAGTTTAGCTTAGTGTCAGAAATGCTGAAAGTGCTATGATATACAGCCATTTAAATCTTTGGGCCTTCCATGAGTGTCATATAAAAATGTCTTTAACATTTATTTTAAAATAAATTTTAAAGGAGAGCCAAGCACTATAACAACTTTTAAATATTGAGTTGCAATTATGTTGTTTTAACTTTACCCTGTTACTTTTTTTTTCTCATGAAATTTGTAAGTTTACAATAAGAAGGTTCAGTTTCTGTTGTTGAAATTGTCACTTCTGTTTTCATGTTTTTTTTCTTATAATTGTCTATTTGAATTTTTTAATGTGGTTATATACAAAGGCATGAAAGTCACTTCTGGTTTTCACTATTGTAATAGTGCTTGATTAAATAACTTTTATCTATGTAGTTTTTCTCTTTTTCTCCAGAGTTTTGTTTTTTCGAGTGTCCCAGTTTTGGCAGTTTACTATTTATTTATTTATTTGGTTGCTCTGGGTCTTTAGTTGTGGCAGCTGGGCTCCTTAGTTGTGGCATGCGAACTCTTAGTTGAAGCATGCATGAGGGATCTAGTTCCCTGACCAGGGATTGAACCCGGGCCCCTGCATTGGGAGCTGTGGAGTCTTACCCATTGGACCACTAGGGAAGTCCCCTCCAGAGTTTTAGTAAGATGAATTTCTCGTACTGAAATTTTAAGCCAACTTGTGTAAGCATATCAATTCTGTATTATCTGAATGTTTCCAAAGAAATTGCAGTAATTAATTGCATTTCACTACCTTTTTCCTTATAGTTGCTTAGCTCTTCTAGAGCATATTTTCTAAAACTATTAAATGTCTTTAGCATAATATTCTTAATGATGATAGCATAAATTATTTTAGAAAAGAACTGGTACTGTGAAATGAGATTACATTAATTAGTGAGAAGTTGTCACTTTAACCTTACCCTCTTGTTTACTTTTTTAAAAAAGCATTGGTTTCTTTGTGGGGATACCATTGAGAAAGTGAGGAGTTAGGAGACTGAATGATTGTGCCTGCAGTTTAAATAATCTAGTTTGTGACTTCAAGCAGGGGAGGTAAATCTACACATTTCAGATTTCCTATTTGGGGATTATATTGAAGTACTATGCCTGTTTTGGTATTTAAACCCTTTTAAAGGACAGATTAACTGTCTTTAGAAGTTTCAGAATAGGAAATAATAAATTTCATTAAGAAAAGAGCTGCTGTGATGTTGATGTTTATTATGAATGATTGTGCTGTTTATACATAGCGCTAGGAAAAGTAAATAATATTAAGGCGTATATTTGACTTACCTAATTTGACCTTTTTTGTGTGCAAAGCACAGAAACGTCTTGGGGCACATACTATAAAAATATAAACCCATGCCTGTCTCTTAGGACTTGCAGTGTTTTTATGGTGTCATATGAGGCTTTGTTGAACTTAAACAGTATAAAATACTGACATGTAGTACATTTGTAAGTAATTATAAATAAGATTTTTGTTGAGGTATGCTTTGCTGTGCTTTTTTTTTTTCATGTAATGGGTTTTAATATGACAATTTTCATAGGATATTTAAATGACATTTTGATTAAAAGCAGGCAGAGAAAACTTTATTCTTTACTGTTAATTGTTTACAAATGTATTAATGTTTATTCCTGGTGTATTACCTCTTTTTCAGTAGATATTAACCATAAAATTTATATATTTGATACATAAGTTAGACTAAGGATACATTTTTTTTTAACGATTTGATTATTTTTCTTAACACTAGGGGGCACTGTTGATTTATGAATTCGTATCTAAATTAATCAGGCATAGAATGTGGAATGAAATGAAGACATTTCATTGCAAATTGAGTGTTGCCTTCAGAGAGAATTTGGATTATCAAGTTCATTTTGTATAGTACTGTAAATATAAATGATTCTTAATAAGATTCTTAATAAGAATAAATGAAGTTTATAAAATAAATACTGTAGATTGAAGGAAATTAAAGTATTTCTATGCTCTATTCATTTTCATATTGGTTTTCTAAATGGTTTTTAAAAAAATCATTATTTCTAATGTATTTCTCATTTAAAAAATTCTAGCACGATGTTTTGCTCTTAGCAGGTACTTAGGATATATCTGAAGAAATGAAGATAAATTTAAGATGTGACTGAAGGCTGCTATCATTAATAATAATTTTTAAGCATTTGAAAACCAACAACACGTTTTGCTACATCTAGGAAACATATTTTAGGCATTCTCATTCATTATTTCTGCAATCAGGATTTTGCTGATGCCCACCAACATGTATTTTGTGAGAGGTATATTTCTAAGGTTTTTGTCTTCTTTAATTAGAAGACTCCCTTGAATTTAAGCTTTGTGTGGATTCATTAGATAGTAGGCAAAGCGTGTGTCATTATAATAGCACTCTTACCATGTGTCAGCACTGTTTTAGGTGCTTTGAGTATATTAATTAATTTCTCCTCACCACAACTCTATGAAGTAGGTACTTACTGCTATCCCTGTTATATAGGTAAGGAAATTGAACAGAGAAAAGGCAAACAGTTTGCTGGGTTCAGACTTAAGAAGCAGTTTTTTTCTAGAGTTTGTGCTTCTAAATCACTGTCCTATATTGCTTCTCCAGAGAGAGGAAACTTAGCATTTCAAGAGAATTATTATTGATATTTCAAACTAAGTTTTTAAAGTGGGTATAATTTTGTAATGCACAGCATCAGGAATATAGTCAGTAGTATTGTTAATAACTCTGTATGGTGACAGATGGTAACTAGACTTATTGTGGTAGTCATTTTGTAATATGTAAAAATATCAAATCCCTATGTTTTACACCTCAAACTAATATAATAATGTAAGTCAATTACACTTCAATAAAGTGGATATAGTTTTTTTTGTTTTGTTTTGTTTTGGTTTTTTTTTGAAATTCACGTTCTTTTATTTATTTATTTATGACTGTGTTGAGTCTTCGTTTCTGTGCGAGGGCTTTCTCTAGCTGCGGCAAGTGGGGACCACTCTTCATCGCGGTGCGCAGGCCTCTCACCATCGCGGCCTCTCTTGTCGCGGAGCACAGGCTCCAGACGCGCAGGCTCAGCAATTGTGGCTCACGGGCCCAGTTGCTCCGTGGCATGTGGGATCTTCCCAGACCAGGGCTCGAACCCGTGTCCCCCGCATTGGCAGGCAGATTCTCAACCACTGCGCCACCAGGGAAGCCCGATATAGTTTTAAATACCTAATTTATAGACACTTAACCATTTCTCTTATGAAAAATATCATAGAAATTTAAAGTTGGAAAGGGACCTTACTCTGTTTATTTGGTCATTTTACAGAGAGGAAGAAATTCCCTCCTAGATAGGTGAAGTTACCAACACAGTGATATACAGCAAGTTATTTGTGGAAAGGGATTAGACTCTCAAGTAAACATTCTGACTTCCAGTAAAGTGGAAAAACTATGGTGGTGTGGAAAGAATATTTGAATAGAATTTTAGATGACTTGAATTTTATTCTTGACCCCTCATTTACCAGCCTGTGTCCTCAGAGGCTGTGTTTGTGTTATATGAGTATAATGATATCTTCCTCAATTAGTCTTCTTGGTAGTTGTGAAGATCAGTGAGATAATGGAGTAAAGATACTCAGTAAACTTTAAAGCCCTATACAAATAAATATATCATGTACTGTGGTATTTTTATAACATGCTCCATAATTATTTTTAATTATTCGTGATATCTTTGTAAACTACATTATCAACACTGCTAAACTTATTCAGTATGGTTGAGTTAAGGATGTCATTTAGATCTCTAAAATTTATTTCGTTAGACCATATATTACTTTGCCACATGTTTTTTATACTTTTTATTTTCTTAAGACTAAAAAGCCTTTTGAATTTTTCTTACAATAAATGAAAAATTATACCTTTGCTTTGCTGATAAAGAATGTAACAGCAACATGTGTTGAACACGGGCCATTTGGTGTTTCTGATCATTTGAAAATAGCATTAATAGGAGTGTCCTCAAACCGGATTTAGTGATTTAACTGAAGTGAAAAATCGAGTTTAGTAAATTTGGAGTATTTTATTTCTTGGCATGGTGACAGGCATGGGTTTCTTTTCTTAAACTTCCAATAAGACACACAGTTAAAGTTTTCTATTTATTTTTTACAGGAATAATAATGTATTTGTGGCCTTGGACGTGAAGCAATCAGTCTTCTGTTGCTGTTAACTACCGTCAGGGACTGATGTTGTGGGAAGCATGGACCTAATGAACGGGCAGGCAAGCAGTGTTAATATTGCTGCTACTGCTTCTGAGGTAAGACATTTAAAAAGTTTAGTTGTAAAATTTCTTACCTGGCATTCTAATTTTTTAAGCATTATGATTGGTCACAGATGTAAATCAGAGCTTGAGAAAAAGGGTTACAGATTTTTCAGTTTTCAAAAAACTATCTTCATTGTACCATCCATGTGTTCATTGTACGTTTTAGGAGTTCATCCCTACCTACTTCATATACTTGACAAATAATGATTACTTAAAACCCTTTCTTGGGTTTAGTTTTAAAGAATGCATAGAATTTCTTTTTAAAGTGTTTTTACATTTTATGAACCTTGAGGGCAACAGTACAAGTGGGGCAAAGAATGACATAATATTGACACTGTCAGATCCCTTGATTCCAAGCCGGTTGAAGGAGATCAAAGACCCATTAGGCTGGAATGTTGAAAGGGCTACTCTGGTGATGTAGCTCAGAGTGTTAAAGATGGAGATAAAGACTGAACTAGATGCTCACCTACACACCCCCCCCCTTTTTTTTTTGCTTTGTCTGTAATTCTAGGGTACTTGCCTGCTTGCCTTAATAACTTTAGTATTTAGCTTC
Organism: Balaenoptera musculus; assembly: GCF_009873245.2. Taxonomy (NCBI): domain Eukaryota; kingdom Metazoa; phylum Chordata; class Mammalia; order Artiodactyla; family Balaenopteridae; genus Balaenoptera; species Balaenoptera musculus. The sequence continues at coordinate 134,143,330 of NC_045785.1, forward strand.
TGTATTTCTCTTTTATTTTACTCTTACCATAGAGGATGAGAATAAATGTTTATGACACTTTAACACCTTGACCTCAGAGTTCCTTGATAACTTCATTTTGCCCAGGCCAATTACTTAGGCCTTGCTGTCACTGAAAATATTCTAAGTCAGTAGTTTCAAGTTATTTTTCTTATTAGATGATTTCTGTATTTTTAACTCTAGCTCTGGCTTCCCTTATGAATTTTATTAAGCATTTCTGATGGATGGACTTTTTACTTACAATATGAACAAAATCAGGTTACGGTGTTTCTATTCTGCTGCACTACCTGTAAAGAAAATAGGCCACCCCCTTTCTCTGACTTTTGTTAGTAGCATGACTGTTTCCTTAGCATCAAAGTTCAGATCTGTAGATTCGGCATTAACCTGCTTCCCCTTGCCCACCACACCCATTTTCACATCACAGCAGGGAGAGTCGGCTAACAAAACAGAAGTTAGAATCCTCTGTAATGTAATCATCGCGTGACATCTCGTCCTGCCACACTCAAGTGGAGAGGATTACACAGGGGGGTGACCACCAAGAGATAGAGATGCCTGGCAGCCGGCTTAGAGCCTGTCCACCACACCTAATCTCTGAGATCTAGTCCTTTACTCCTTATTTCTACTAGTACCATCTTAGTTTGGTCATTTATTATTTCTTGTCTAGAATGTTGTAGTGGCCTTTTATTTTGATCTTGCACTTCTATTCTCTGCTATTTTTGGTACATTTGACTGTAATTCAATTTTAATATTCTTAAAATACAGCTGTTATACTTTATTGTATTCCCAAACTGTCCATGGTTCCTCATTACCTACTAACTAAATACACATTCAGCCCTGCATTTAAGACTTTCATCAAAATGAGCCTAAATTTTCTTTCTAATGGATTTAACTGCTACTAATTCTCTATGTGAAATTTACATTCTAATGAAAGAATACTACATCTTGCTGATGTTTGTATAAACCCTTAGCCTTTTCTATTTCAAAAAATTAGGGAAGTTTTCTCCTGATTCCCTAAACAGATAGGAGCTTTCCGATTTTTGAAACTATCACTTAAAAAAAAAACATTTTTAATAATTTTTTCCATAAATTTATACATAGCTTTTCTTCCTCCTTGAGACAGGGATTATATATGTTTGTAAATATGTCTGTAATACATGTATATTTACATGGTATTTTTATGACCATATTTCTTGACTATGTTAAATGTATGTGTGTATATGTATAGTATATTTATGACTATGTATCCTGAAACATATGAGCTAGTATTACAGGAAACAGTACACAATTGTTTGTTAAATAAAATAGATCATTTCACTCATATAAAAAATTGTGTTGGCCTTTCTGAAAGTGGATGAATTACATCAGACCTCAGAGTAATATAATTTAGTATATGGGAAGTAAGGGGCGGGGGGGAAGTCTGCCTTTTAAATTGTCCTCCTGCTGTGGCAAGAAGATAAAATTAAAAATATATGTTTTCTACCTTGTCTTAAAATAAAGATGTGTTAACATATCAAAATGCAAACTTCTCACAAATATGAAAACCTCACAAGTACTTAAGGTACTTGATGGGTGATTGACTCCTCCTGTCTCTGCCTTCTAGACTTAACCTATGTTTAAGCTTCTGGTGTCAGTAGAGTGGTGGCAAACTTTTTTCAGACATTTAGAAGTGTCAGTAGTTTTTTAGTCTTGTTGTGAATAAAGAATTACTACTATGCCCTTAGTGCACATTATGTCTCAGTACTGCTTAGCTTCTTGTCATTACCAGCTTATTTATTGGTAGTGGGAAAGCAGATAGAAGCACATCACTCATAATTTTTAAAGCCTCTACTAATGGCTTGTAAGAAGGAAAAGAGGGAAATGATTACTAACTTTGATAAGCAATAAGATTGCCATTACGATTTGCTCACTTGTCTTGAATGAGTTAGAAACTTGGAGAAAATTACCAAATTATGTTTAAAATGAATGTATTTACTTGACAATATATTTATTATTTGGTAGTTACTGGATTAGTATATACTGCTTAACTGATGTCTGTTTGAATGCTTAACATGAATAAATTTCTATATTAGTCTTGGAATATAAAGTAACATTGTCAACATTCTGTAAGCTAGTCTTAGTTACAGAGATTAAGCACATGGAATAAGATACTATATATGAAATCCATTTATGAGACTTTGGACTTCTGCTTAGACACGTGAAGAGCTTGGAATTCATCACTCCTGTCCTCACAGCTTGAAAAAAGCTGAACAAACTGAAAACCAATAACTCATCTTAGCTCTATCAGAGAACTGATGTCACAGAGCAAGTTGACAGTGATGCCCTGAAAACTGGAGAAAGAGGCAAACACAGAGAGTCACTGTTTACCAAGAGCAGAATTCCCTGGAGCCAGGAAAGGGTAGGAAAGCTTACTGTAGTTGACAACTGCTGGAGGCAGTGTGTGGACTAGCTTGAGAGTTAAGAACTCCTGGGGGCTCAGTTTTAGGTCTCCCTCCCCACATTTGTGAGTTTTACCTCCAGGAGCCCCACCAAGTTCTCACAGTGAGGTTCAGAGAAAAATCCCTCCTGTTTCCAGCAGAGGGAGGGGAGAGTAACCATTTTGAAATATACTAGGGGGAAGTAATCCTCCTAAAATATGCCCAGCATATTCTATTCCCCACCTGACCTCAGGGGAGACTGCTTTACCAGAGCCTAACCTACTTGCGGAAAGAGAAATACCCAACTCCGGGCCCTCTAGCCTTCCTGTCTTACTTTCTAAGGGGAGTCCGGGGTGCTGAGAAGCACCTAAGGTCACAGCCCAAGGGCACAGGCTCACTAAAGTACCTGATTGTAGGGCAATGGAACACTTCTCCTCTTCCCACACCTTAACCACCACATCAACGGGGCTCCTGTATAATAGTAAAGGATCGCAGCTGAAAGAAGTGCAAGGCACAGACTCTTATCTAAGGAGGAGTTTCTAGAAAAACCCAGAGACAAAAACAAGGACACTAGAGGAAAGTGAAGGCACCTCTAACCACAACAAATAGTAAACAGCATAACTCCTATACAAATAAACGTAAACCCTTACACTAAAGGTCTGTTTGCCTCAGTTTCTGTTACCCACTGAATCAGGTCTGGCTTTCAGTAAATTTTAAGCCATGCTAAAAGTAACAAAAAAACATAGGCTGAAGAGGCAAAGCAAGCAGCACAGCCAGACTCAGATATGGCAAAGATTTTGGAATTAACGGACTGGGAATTAAAATAACCATGATTAATAATGCTAATAGCTCTAATGGAAAAAATTGACAACATGCAAGAATAGATGGATACTAGAAGCAGGGATATTGAAATTCTAAGAATCAAAAGGAAATGCTAGAAATCGAAAACGTCGTTCCAGAAATGACGAGTGACTTTGATTGGCTCACCAGTAGACTGGTGACCAGTAGACAGCTAAGGAAAGAATCAGTGAACCTGAAGACATGTTAATAGTATCGTCCCAAGCTGAAGTGCAAAGAGAAAATAGAATGAGGAAAATGGAACTCAATATTCAGGAACTGTGGGGCAATGACAAAAGGTGTAGCATGTACGTAATGGAACTGCCAGAAGGAGGAGAAAGAGAAAGGAGCAGAAGAAATATTTGAAGTAATAATGGTTGAGAATTTTCCAAAATTAATGACAGATCCCTTCCTTTGTAATGATTTTGATATTTAGTTGCTACTGCAAGGGAAGGAAAAACTAAAAATGAAGCATAATGACAGGTGCTCAGAATTGATGTATAATAGCTGGTAGGGGGCTTCCCTGGTGGCGCAGTGGTTGAGAATCTGCCTGCCAATGCAGGGGACACGGGTTCGAGCCCTGGACTGGGAAGATCCCACATGCCACGGAGCAGCTGGGCCCGTGAGCCACAACTACTGAGCCCGCGCATCTGGAGCCTGTGCTCCGCAACAAGAGAGGCTGCGACAGTGAGAGGCCCGCGCACCGCGATGAAGAGTGGCCCCCGCTTGCCACAAGTAGAGAAAGCCCTCACACAGAAACGAAGACCCAACACAGCCATAAATAAATAAATAAATAAATTTTTAAAAAAACAAAAAAAAACTCTCCTCAGGTCTGAAGCCCTCTGTAATATTTAAAAAAAAAAAAAAGCTGGTAGGTTGACATACATAATATTATACCTCCGTAAATGAAACTTTGGTTAGTTTTTTCTGCCACTGACTGTAGCCTGATATCCTACCACCATTTAACAGAGAGTGATCTAAATGTTCTTACAGGGATGATACTCTGATTTCAGCCAACTGATTGCAAAATACACTTTTATTTTGTAGTACAGATGAAGTGGAAATTTAACAGAAATAAGATTTTCAGGGCCAAAAGCCACCTTTTCTTCTACATATAGCAACAGCAAATTCAGAATTAAAGCAGAAAACGCTTAAATCTGTACTATAATAAGAAGAACATTATCAATTGTACTATCACAGACAGACATTCACTTAACAAACTAGACTGGGTTATTTAGTTAATGGAACTCTGAATGTTTTCCTGTGGTTTATGTTAGGAAAATAATTTGTCTTTTTCTTAATAAAAATGAGTTTTAAAAATTATAGATGGTTGTATCCTTCTCCCCTAACTACTTTTACCCCATTTGAAAATTATTGAACTTGTTATTGATAATATCTTTTATTTCTGTTGGAAATGATAGGATGTCAGGGTGAGGAAACAAGACAGGAAAACTTACTCAAGAACCTAAAAATCTAAAGTTGAGGTTAGATTTCAAGTTGCCCGACCCTATTCCTAGTGCCCTTCCAAGTAAGCAGTGTGTTCTGCCCAGCTTTTCTACAGCATTTGTTAACTCACTTTTCTTAGCTTTCCTCAGTCTAGTTTCCATGACACTTAACTGCAAGACCATTTTTAAATGGCTGCATTTTTTTTTTCAATTTAACAGAAAAGTAGCAGTTCTGAGTCATTAAGTGACAAAGGTTCTGAATTGAAGAAAAGCTTTGATGCTGTGGTGTTTGATGTCCTTAAGGTTACACCAGAAGAATATGCGGTAAGCCTCCCACCTCTTGTTCTCCAGTTTTTGCACATAATTTACATATTGGTGCTATTCAGTTAGAATTTGTAGGCCCAACAGAGGAGATTTAAAAAAAAAAAAAACTGGATGTGGGAATCGATGGGGAGAGTAGCACAAAAATGGAGCAAGCAGAGGAATGAACCCGAGAAGGTAAGAAAATCCATTGATGTTTTTAGAGCAGCTTCGTAAGTTACACTATCAACTTGGTAAGTAATAATAAGTATTTACCTTCATGGTAATTGCTTTTGTCCCTACCAATACCACCTCCCCAAGCTAACTGTACTTTATTGACATATGTAAGAAGTATTTTTACTTTTTCATAAATTAAAAAATTAAAGTTGAAGGCATTATTGCAGTATCATGAAGGATACCTAGAAAAACTTTTAATTCTTAAATGATATGTGTTCATTTATTTGTGCTATCTTTTTCCTTTAACTTAGTAGCAGAATATATTGATTTCCTGATATTGCATCACTCTTGCATTCCAGTAGTAAACTGTGTTTGGCCATAGCATGTTATTCCTTGTTATATTGATGGATTTTGTTTTACATCTGTAGCCACAGTTGAGATAGGTCCATGTGAAGTCCTTCAATATGAGTTGCCACTAGTGTAGAGTCAGTTACTTCTTATAAATTGGGAAGAATACCTTTTCATTAATGTCATATTTTATATTACTGTTTGAGTAGATATGATTTAATAGTCACAACAACACTGCTCTACGAACCAGTAGATCCAAGTTTTTTTTTTAATTTGGATTTAATGTATGACCATGTTCAAATTTTTAAAATTATTTTTTTTTATTTTGTAGCTTTACCTCATTTATCTCACAAGAAAATATGAATAGGCATGAGATAATTAGAAATAATTATATTTAATGATATAAGGGCTAAATTTTCATTTTCTTAAGCCCTTATAAAACTGGGATTTCTTTCTGGTAAAGATTTGAGTACTCAGTATGTTTTAGTACAGAATATAATTTTATTTGCAAATATATGTCACATTATGGAATTCCAAGAAACTGTAATTTTTTTACTTTTCATTTCAGGGTCAGATAACGCTAATGGATGTTCCAGTATTCAAAGCCATTCAACCAGATGTGAGTAGTTTTAAGAACTTTCCTTTAAAATATACAAGATGGTGAATTATAGTATCCCCAATTAAGAAGTTTTAGAAATGACAAATTATACTTTATATTAATTTTTAAATGTTTAAAGCTTTTGATGTAACTTATCTGTATATTACTCAGGCCTCAAAAACTCATGTGGCATTCATAGCTACACACTGTTGAGTCATAGATAGTACTGTTTGAATCATTTTGGTTGATTTGGCTTCATCACTTTACTGAAGTATCTATTTTACTGATGAGAAAACAGAATGACATTTGTCCCCGATACACAGCTAAGTGTTGGAACTGGCTTTCAGACTCTAAAAAATGATGCTTTTTCCACTCTTATCAGGTAAGATATTGATATGATTTTGTATCCCAAAACTAAGTCATTGATAATACTGACATATTCAGTACCATAAGATATTTTTTTAGTTCTTCTGGGAACAAAATATAGTATATTTGTTGCAGTATTTTCAAGTCAACTATAACATAGATGTTACAGAAAACATCTGTATCTTCAGTGGTATAGACAGTATTAGTCCTGTGTTTTTCAAGTAATTTACTTAATGTCTGAGTATCTCAAGTCTGTCACTTAACAAAATGAAAGGATGGGCCTGAATGATCTCTGAGTCTTTGTCATTTCCACAGCTCTGTGTTTTTCTAACTTTCCTCCCTTACCATGGAGGGCACCCTCAATAGAACCAGTAGTTTAGCAACAGAGGAAGAGGAACAATCTAGTCTATAAATAAGGCACAAACAGAAAATGGCTTTTTTATTTAAATGATAGTAACTGAAATATTCATTTCCTCACATCCCCGAACAAAACAAAGCAAACTAAATTCTTTATAAAAATTACATTTTTTTGCCTTGAAGTTCAGCCATCTTCTCCTTAGACATATTTTTTTCCTTTTGAATAAACTGCAATTACTATATTTCTGTTTCATACGACATTAGTACCATCCAGTAGAAATATAATGTGAACCATTTCTATAACTTTACATTTTCTAGTAGCCACATTACAAATTAAAAAGAAACAAGTAAAATTAATTTTCATAATTGTATTTAACCTACTGCATCCAAAATAATTATCATTTCAACTTGTAATCAGTATAAAAATTATTGAGATGTTTTACTCTCTTTTTTCTGTACTAAGACTTTGAAATTCAGTGTATATTGTATAATTACAGCACATCTCTATGTGGAGTTGCCACATTGCAAGTGCTTGTGCTTGATAGTCATTTGTGGAGAGGGGTTTGACATTGAAGATCTAGACAGTGACTATTACTTAAGGACATAAACTTCAAGTCAATGGGAAATTTTTATTTCCCTGGGACATCTAAGAGTGCTTTGTAAACTTCATAGAAGTGAACCTTAAAAATTCCCTTGACCCCACTTCCTGATCTAATTTAACACCAACCCCATTGATTTTTTTTTTTTAACCTAAGTATCTTATTTATCCATTCTCTCTCTACTCTGAACACCCCAATCCAAGACACCGTTGCAACTCAGCTGAATTACTGCAGTGCCCTCTTACCTGATCTGTCCACATCCACCCTGACCCTTCTAAACTTTCTCTATCCAATAGCCAAGGTAATCTTTCAATATGTAAATCTGCTCATTGGATTCCTCTGCTTATAATGCTTCAGTGGCTTCCTGTCACTCTGAGGGTAAAGACAAACTATCCTAATATCGTCTACAAATCTCTTCAAAGTTTTGCCTCTTCTTACCCACTCCAACCTTATCTTACACCTTTTCCACCTTTTTCTGGTCTAGCTACAGTGGTCTTTTAGCCCCTCTCACCACTGAGCCTGTGTACCTCCTAGTTAACTGCTACTCATCCTTCAGTTCTCAGATCAAGTTTGACCTTTTCAGGTGAGCTTTTCTTCTCTTCCTACAGGCTCTCCCAGCACTTCCTAGTTCTTCACTGGACTTGTCAGTTGCAGTTTTACATTTATGTGTTGTGGTTCAACAAGTATTTACTGAGTGTCTATTCTGTGCCAGGCACTGGCTTACAGCACTGAAGAGACTAAAATTCCTGCCCTCATGCATCTTACATTTGAGTGAGGTGAACTAGTACTGTGTCATGAAAAACATCGAACAGCCAGAAGAGGATAGGGTGGCATAAGGGCAGTGGGAGTTGTGATTTTTAGGTAAGATGGTCAGAAAGGCTTCACTGAAAAGGTGCCATCTGAGAAAGACCTGAACGAGGTGAGAGAGCAAGCTGTACTGGTGTTTGAGGGAAGAGTGTTCCAGCAGAGAAAACAGTACTGATATTTAGTACCATAAGTTTCGTTCTTAGTTCTTTTGGGAACAAAATATAGTGTGTTTGTTGTAGTATATACAAGTCTGCAATGGCCCTGGATACTTTTCATTGTACCTTTTATTTTATGACTTTATAATATGACTGTGTGTTGTATTTTAGAGACAAGAAAAAAATCAAGGAAGGCATTTTTTTTTTAAAGGAGACTAACATTTATTATGCATCTACCCATTGTAAGCCATTTATTATGCTCACATAAGGGTAAAGATTACTGGTGTGAGGTGTGAAGCCCAGGGCAAAGGCCACTGAGCTGCAGTGAGTGAGCGCGAGGATCTAGTAGAAAGTGAGAGAGGTAGAGAGGGCTGGATGGCACGGTGCCTTGAAAACCATTACTCTGAAAAAGATAGGAAGCTAGGAGAGGGTTTTGAGCAAACAAGTGACATTTTCTGACTTGGGTTTTAAGTAGCTCTTCCTGACTATTGACCAGGGTATGTGGGGAAGCAAGCCTGGGGGTGGGGAGGGGCTGGTACCAAGGACTGAATCGAGGAGACCAGGTGAGAGATGGAGGTGGCTTGCGTCAGGGTGTGAGGGGAAGAGGTGGTGAGAAGTTGTCAGGCACTGTATGTGCAAGAGGAGTCAAGGATGATGGCAAGGTTTTGGCCTGACACCGGACACATGTAGTTGATAGTCTCTGAGATGAAAAATTGTTAGGATTGTGTTCATAGCTCCTGGGGCTGCCATTTATATAGAATAGACTGTGCAGTGTAGCCTGTGGAGAAGGGCCAGAGGAGCAGGCCCTTGAAGGAAGAGCCTGAGTTCAGCTTTGGACATGTTTAGTTTTACCTGCCTGTTGGACAGCCAAGGAGAATGTTAAGTTACGTAACATATACTAGCATATATTTTCAGTTCAGACTGGAAATGTAAGTTTGGGAGTTGTCAGTGTAGGGATATTTAAAGCATAGGTGAGATTACCAAGAGAGTGAAAATAGATGGAGAAAAGAAGGGACCTATTTAGAGTTGAGGAGGAGCTAACAAAAGAAACTGAGAAGCAGCAGCTGGTGATTGAGGAGGAAACCTAGGTTAGTGTGAAATTCGATGAACCAAGTGAAAGACATATTTTTAAGAAGGAAGGCGTGATCAGGTATAAAGTGGTGTTAATCATGTGCTTATTTGTTTATTGCTTGCCACTTCTGCTAGGTTTTAAGCTACATGAGGACTCTTAGGACGGATAATTTTGCTTTTACTATTTCATCTGTCTGGCATGTAGTGGGAACTCAGTATTTAGAATGAGAAAATGAACAGTGTTTAGTAAATGTTTGTTCAATGAGAGAATGTCTTAAAAAATTGAAATAGGAACCCTTGGAAGAAACGATGTAGCACCAAAATATTCTTATGTATCCATCTCATATAATCATCAAGATTACATTAAATCTGGCAGCGTAAACAGGACTTTGTCATCTGGCAGAAAAAATGTTTTCTAATTTATCCTGAGATCTTTAAGACATACAACAAGGCATATGTAATGAGATAAACCTCTCATCTCAACCTTCAGCCTGAGCAGTACTGTTGAAGCCACTCTGCATCCTCCCATATTCACCTCTCTTCCCTCCTCCCACCAAAGGAACCACTATCCAGTATTGATCTATATCCTGTGCATTTAGATACAGATTTTCTGTAAGTATATGTATCCCTTAGCAATATGTGCTTTTGCAGATTTCAGATTTTTTATGTAAGTGGTATCCTGTTTTTTTTCTTCTTTAGCTTCTTATGTCTAACATCATTGACTAGCATCCATGTTTATACTCTAGTGCATTAATTACTGAATTGTAGCACATTAACATCCTTAAATTTATTAAATACTGCCAAATTGTTTGTACAGATATTGTTTGTTTATTATGTGAAACTCTTGCTATTAACTTTAACAAAAGATTTTTTAAGCTACTATGGTGGCCAATCTAATGTATTAGTCTCATTTATTAGCATAAAATGGTGTCTACCTTATTATGTAGTTAGAATATTAACTTCACTAAAGAATGAATTATTTTTGTTAAATCCAAATTTAACCTCAGATATGAAAAGATAGTGGTTATCACTGAACCCAATAAATTTATCTTCATGTTTCTGCCCATTATACCAATGTTCAAGTCTCTACTTTATATATAATTTTATGTAAAACTTTAAACAACTATATATATATATATTATGAAACTATTTAAAAGTCTTTAGTTAAGTTACACTGAAACTGTTTCAATCAAAACTCATTATTATGTGTGAATGTCCACATGTAACTTTATTTCAGGTGATGATTTAATCACATTTTCTGAAGTAAAATGTGTTCTAAATTTGAGCTTTGAAGATTATAGATTCTCAATCCAACTATGTGGTTTAGTGATTTTTCTTGCAAATTGGTGATTGAACCACACAAGTCTCACTCAGTTTTCTACAAGAGAGGCAATTTCTGAGTTATTTGAAACTTATTAAAATATATAACTCCTATTAATTCCCTTCCCTAAGTAGGTCCCTGCCATTCTTAGCAGGTTGTGGCATTCTGTATTCCCAAGTCTTTCATGTCAAGCAGAATTTATTTAAACTTTTGTCCCTAAACTTATTCTTGACTTGTAGAAAGAAAGGGGCAGCTATAAGAAGCACAGCTGTTTTCTCAGAATAAAGCTGCTTATCTGCCTGTCTGTTGCACTGCCTACCTCAGAATTGCTCAGGGAAAAAAGAAAAATTCCAAGCCTTTTATTTCCCTCTAGAAACTATTGGCCTTATCTTTGAGATGTCAAAGATTATTTTTTATTATATAGGGACTGGCCTTAGTCGTCAGTAAAATACTGGCCAACGAAATCACATCTTTAAGTAAGCAGATCTGAAGCAAACATACTGCTAAGTCTGGTTTTTCTCCAACCTTGTATCACACTTGAAATTACCTCAGAGTGAAGGAAGACAAAAGAGCAGATTTCGACACTTTGTTTCTTAGTTTTTTGTTTTATGGTAGAGAAGAATAGAAAAACATGTTCACCAATGAAAAGAATTTAATGGTAAAGGAAAAGTCCAGTAATTTTAAAAACTACTTAGTGGGAATATAATTACGTTTGCTCTGGTTTTAGTTTTTAAGGTCCCCTGTGTGAGTGATTTGTACCATCTATCCATTTTTAATACCAGTCAGAAACCTTGGAGTCATTCTTTTCCCTTCTCCCTGCATCCTCTTTCCTCTGTTCTCCAGTATCTCCAGTCGATTTTACTTCCTAAATAACTTTTCTCCCCTTCCCCTTCCCTATCACCTCGGAAGGATATTTATTAAAAGAACACAGTGTTTTTTCAGGGCTGCAGCTCATTGGCTCTAGAAGTATGAACATTCCTTAGTGCCTGTACATGGTTGCTGGGCCTGAGACAGGTCTCAGCTTCATCTGTTATCTGTATATACTGGCGGATCCCCCTTCATCTGAACGCTTTGCCCTGATAGTCCCATAGCTAGTGCTACAGAAATCCTAAGAATCTTCACTTGCCCACTGGCCCAAGCAGCATGGCCAAATTTGGAAGCTTCTATGCATAGTGATCCCTCTCACAAAAAACCAGTCTTTTCATTCTTCTCCTCTCCTCCTAATAAGTAGCCATTTCTTAGGGACGGGGAGGAAACACAATAATATGGTTGCTGGCACTGAAGTTATACTGATTACAAGGAAGGAGAAAAGTTAGTAGTTCCATCATCTGCACTCACCCTCTGTTAATATGTCCTTACAACTCTCACTTCCACAGAGTTGCTGTCTTTTTGTTCTTGTTGTTCTTTAATTTAAACCAGTTTTGGGGGTAAATTTCCATGTACTTTGCTGCCTCTTTTTCTTTTTTAATCAGTGTCCAACATTCACAGCTCTCTGAATGGGTGCTCAGAAAATTCTTAATTACTTAATTTCACTTATTTTAAAATTTATTTTAAAGCGCTTTGAATCCCAGAAGATAATTTTTAGTGGCAAAACATAAACGCAATGAGCCAGACATGCATTTTTGTTTCAGCTTTGCCATCTATAGATTGTGCCAGTAATACAACCTATTTCATATCTTCAGCCTTTCTTAAAAAAAAAAAAATTTAAATGTGTGAAATAAGGGATTTTGGGCTACTTGACCTTTAAAATACCTTCTAGGGACTTCCCGGTGGCACAGTGGTTAAGAATCCACCTGCCAATGCAGGGAACACGGGTTCAAGCCCTGGCCTGGGAAGATCCCACATGCCACAGAGCAACTAAGCCCGTGCACTTCAACTGCTGAGCCCGTGCGCTTCAACTACTGAGCCTGCCTGCACTCTAGAGCCCGCATGCCGCGACCACTGAGGCCGCGAGCCACAGCTACTGAAGCCCACGCGCCTGGAGCCGGTTCTCCGCAACAAGAGAAGCCACCGCAATGAGAAGCCTGCGCACTGCAACAAAGAGTAGCCCCCGCTCACCGCAACTGGAGAAAGCCCGCGCGCAGCAACGAAGACCCAACACAGCCGAAAATAAATAAACAAATAAATAAAATTTATTTAAATAAACAAATACAATAAAATACCTTCTAGGTCTTTTGAGAAATTCCTGGAAGTAGAATAATTTTTGGGGGTGACTTCAGAGTAAGAGCTTCAGTTAAGTGTAGCTGTCAATCAGTAATAAATAGGACTTTGACCAAAACTGCAGAAGTCTTAAGGAGGTGATAATTGTTGGGGGTGGTCATAAGTCAAGTTCTTAGAGATTGGGGGTCTCACTAGAACGTAAATTCCACAAGGGCAGAAACTTGTCTACTCTCTTCACTGATGTATCTATAGTGCTTGAATAATACTTGTTCAGTATTTGAGTTTGATGAGAGACCATTCCAAGGTTTTATCCTGTACAGCCTACAGGCATATCGTCTTCCATTGTTTACCATGTTTGGAGTTATTTTTGCAGAAGTCTGTTACCCAGTCCAAGAATGTAACTTTTTTTTTTTTAAGAATGTAACTTTTATAAAGTAACACTCATTCTATGGAAGCAGAATTTTTTTCCCCTCTGCCCACAATTCAGAACCATTTTCTTCCCTAGTATGAATTCTTCAGTGTGCAGTAAGGGCAAAAGTTTACCATAAGGTAAACGCTCATTAATTTCAAGTATGAATTTTCTGGTATTTAGTTGAAGTTCAGCTCTTGTTAAAGTTTTCCCACATTTCTTATATGCATAGATTGCCCCAGTATGATTTCTCTTCTGATTGTGAAGGTTTTTTTTTTTTAGAAAGCTCTTACACATTTACAGGGCTTCCCTCCATTGTGAGTTCTTTCATGTTGAGGAAGCAATGACTGTATTCTGAAAACTTTTCCATGTTTATTACATTCATAGGATTTTGGGGTTTTTTTTCTATTATGAATTCTCTGATGCTCTATAAAGCTTGTATTTCTCCTGGAGGCATTGCCACATTCAATACGCCGATGGGGTTTCTCTTAAGAATGAGTATTATGTTATTCAACACAGGATGAGTTATGACACAAAGCTCTCTTGCAATCAGGCTTTCTCCTCAGTAGCAATTCTCTGGTGATTTTGATCAGTCTTAAATAAGGGGGGTGAACTGCGCTTGAAATCTGTACTGTAGTCATTACACTGAATAACGTTTACCTCTCTCATGAGGTTCCCAAGTGTTTATAAAGACACAGGCTCTGACTGAAAGTCCTGTGATGTGTATTACATTCAAAGAAGAAAGTTCCACACTTTATTATTTGTTCTGGTAGGTCAATATAATAAGTCATTTAGATTATGTCAATAAACACATTAAAACAAAGGATAGATAAGGCCCTCCTGTATAACTGGGATACACTAGAGATTGAGGAAGAATTCTGGTTAAATGAGGGAAAGTACATAATAGGTCATTCTGAATCTTATTAAAACATTTCTGAAAAGCTTACAATTGAGATATTTCTGACAATATGTATAAAGAGCTTTCTCTATGCGAAATTCCTTCTGTATGCAAACAGCCTATAATCTTGGCAACATCCAAAATTCCAACATCAGGAATATCATAATTCTATCCTTGTTTTAATGAAAATTATCATTTTCATTAGAATTAAAATGTAAAAATCCATGAATATAGTGGGAGGTTTGAAGAAAGCAAAGAAGACGTGACTCTTGTGGACTAGAAAAAGCTAGCTGTTTTGTTAGAAGTAAGGTGCAGCTGTTTTGTTAGAAGTAAGGTGCAGCTGTTTCGTCAGTTCATATTATTGCTGTTCCTCACTGCGAACTTCCTTTATATACGTAAGGGCAGGCTTAGATTAGAACTAGGGAAGATAATTGTTAACTAGGAGAGTAGGTATATCACAGTATCAGTGGTAGAAGATAGCTTCTGCCTTTCTCTCTGATCTCCCTATAGAGGTGGCTTTAAGGTATTGGAAGGAGGGAGGTTGGGGGAGGAAAGAATGTGAGTACATTACAGAAAAGTGAGGTGGTTGTTTTTTTTTTTTTTTAATTTATTTATTTCTGGCTGTGTTGGGTCTAAGTTTCTGTGTGAGGGCTCTCTCCAGTTGCGGCGAGTGGGGGCCACTCTTCATCGCGGTGCGCAGGCCTCTCTCTATCGTGGCCTCTCGTTGCGGAGCACAGGCTCCAGACGCGCAGGCTCAGTAGTTGTGGCGCACGGGCTTAGTTGCTCCGCGGCATGTGGGATCTTCCCAGACCGGGGCTCGAACCCGTGTCCCCTGCATCGGCAGGCAGATTCTCAACCACTGCACCACCAGGGAAGCCGAGGTGGTGTTTTTGATTTAACATATTCCATTAGAATTATATAGTTTCAGGGCTTATTCTACCCATTAAGAATATAGGAATCGCGGTGAGCCCCTCATCTCAGGGTGAGCCCTCATCTGTGGCTGAGACTTCTTTCCAAAGACCCATACAGGCTGAATGCTAATGGCTGTACTATGCCCCTGTAAAGCTTCCAGCTTTTGAGCCTAGGAATGCCTCAGCAGCAGTCATCTTCTCACTCTGAGGGCCCCCACCCCCCCCAGTCTTTTACAAATTCCATCGCTTTTTCTTTCCTTGCCTCAGTCTCTGTCTACATGCTGGTCTATATTGGCCTTTTCTCTTCTTCTATCTATAGGTATCCCTACAACATCACCCTTAGAGCAGTGCTTTTAAAAGTGTTGGAACCTACAAGATGAAATTTAGATCAAGAATTTGACTTTACAGAACAAACCTACAAGACGTAAGAGAAGCTGTGGCTCCTGTGAAATTCAGTAGTTCTTTCATAGGGTAGGTGGTCATCAGTTGTGGTGTTTGCCTTCCCACGTGCTTCCAAAATAATCTGTTTAATGGCTCAAAATGAGTCCATGAGTATACTTTCAAATACACTTTTAATGACCATTAAGAAATCGCCTTTGTATATGTGAGTTACTGTTAGAAGATTTCTCTTCACTGCCTGATTTAAAAATTGCAGGTTGAATCCATTTGAACAAATTTTAAGAGGCATCAAGGCGGTTCTGTTTCATTTAGCCTTTGCTAAAACAGAGGCTTATTTACGCAGTGTACTCAACTTGAATCAGTCTTATTCATAAGTTAGACCACAAAAAAAAAAAAAACATTTTTTGAGTCACTAAGTTTACTTTAACTTTTTGGTGTTCGTGGGAAATGGTTTAGTATAGAATAACTTGACCCGGCTGATAAGCTGTCAATACAAGGTGATGCTGGTAGGAGAATTTATTTCTTAGGTTGTATAGTGTCACTTGGAGAAAGAGTCTAGGTTCTGAGACAAAAAGAGACAGAGACAAAGGGAAAAGCATCTTTTTTCTCACAGAGATATTTAGTGGCTATTGAGAGGTTGAGGTGGGGCAGGGCAAAATTCCTTTAAGGCCATTTAACCATAAATGCATGTCAGGGTTTAAGAAGAAAGTACTGGATGAGTTCCTGGAATCCCAGTGCAATGCGTACTTCATAATCCATTAAAGTGGTTTTTGTTTTCGTTGTTTTTTAAACTTTTTATTTTGAGGTAATTACAGTTTCACAGGAAGTTGCAAAAAATAGTACAAGGATAATTTTAGATTCACAATATCAAACCCCAGGAAATGGATGTTTGTACAAGACATGTCTGTATAGTTCTGTGACGTTTTACCTTTTTTTTTTTTTTGGCTGCGTCAGGTCTTCGTTGCTGCGCGCGGGCTTTCTCTAGTAGTGTCGGGCGGAGGCTACTCTTCGTTGCGGTGCACGGGCTTCTCATTGTAGGGGCTTCTCATTGTAGTGGCTTCTCTTGTTGTGTAGCACAGGCTCTAGGCGCGCGGCCTTCAGTAGTTGTGGCACGTGTGCTCAGCAGTTGTGGATCACAGGCTCTAGAGCGCAGGCTCAGTAGTTGTGGCGCACGGGCTTAGTTGCTCTGCGGCATGTGGGATCTTCCCGGACCAGGGCTCAAACCCATGTTCCCTGCATTGGCAGGTGGATTCTTAACCACTGCACCACCAGGGAAGACCACGTTTTATCACTTGTGTAGATTTGTCTTATTGCTACCCCCATCCAGATACAGGACTATTCCATCGCCACAAAAGATTTCTCATTTGTGCTACCCCTTTATAGTCACACCCATCCTACTCCCACCCTCATTCCCCACCATTCTTAACTCCTGGCAGCCACTATGCTGTTCTCTATCTTTATAGCCCTAGTTTGTTGTTGTCTTAGATGGGCTAGTAATGTAACATTGTTTCACAGGAGAAGTGTTTTCTGAAGCAGAAACTACTATCTTAAGTTTTTAAGAACCTGCTTGTTTCTTCATACTTTTTAATTATAAATTTCTTTAGGTTGGAGGGCTCCAATGTAATTTTAACCTATTTGCTCCCAAGTAATGTGACTGGAGGTTCATTTAACTCCTGCCTTCTTTCAGTCTGCTTCAAACAGAGTTTTATTAAAGGGGAAAAGCATTTTTTCATTAAGCTAATGGTGTTGAAATGTCCCAAAAATTGAATGGATTTTTCAAAACCTCTTAGCATTTCTTAGTTGAGGAGTGAGAAAAGCATTAAAAAAATTTTTAATGTAAAAAATAAGGCCACAATTCACTAATACCTTTGTCTGTGTTCCTTATCATAATAAATTATAATGATAAAGATAGGATCAAATGAGTTGCTATGTCTAAAGCACTTAGAATAGTGCCTGGCACATAGTGATCTCTATGTTAGTGTTAACTATTATTTTTATTGCTGCTGTTAAGACATATGTTCTCAGGAAGAAAGGACTTTTTAAGCACAAAATCAGAAGATTAGATCACACAGAAAAGGACAGGTGTATTGGCTACTTTAAACAAACAAAAGCCAGCCCCCATGTGCACATAAAGAAGATTGGGAAGATGTTTACATAGGTTTATTCGGGTGGTGGGTTTATAGGTGATTTACGGCCCCCTAACCCCCATTTTCTATTTAACAAATACATTTAACGACCATAATTCCTCGTATAGTTGGGGAAATTAAAGTATAATATATAGAAAGGGAATTAAATATACCTAGTTTTGATACGACTCTTGTGAAACTGACACTCAGTAGTGCTAGTATAAATGATTCAGTATTTCAGAAGGGCAGTTTGACAAGTATCAAGGCCTTGAAAAGGTTCCTACTCTTTGACCTAGTGATTTCACTTCTAGGACTATATATTTAGGAAATGATCAGAAATGTCAGAAAAGGTGTAAGAATGTTCATTATAGTGTAACCTTACTTCTAATAGGAAAATGGATTATCAAATGGCTCAATAAGTTTAATAGCAATTTGATAGAGACACTTTGATTATAGAATTAATATAAATTTGGAAATTATATTAACTGGTTAAGAAACAAATTCAGAGTTGATGGATTTAATTCTAGGAATTTTGTCCTAAACTATGACATCTTTATATGGTTGTATAAATAGGCTGTGATTTTTAGAAAGAACAAACATGTCTTCTAGAAGTTTGATGTTTTTAATATAGTTATTATATGTCATTTTTATGTTAATATCTACCACTAAATATTTTCTGTCTCTACAGGAAGATAATGTGCAATGAGCATGTATCTAGGCTGAGTATCATGTACCAAAAATTTCTTTTACTGTAGAATTGCTTCTGTCATTTTTTTTTTCCGTCAGTAATTTCGAATTTGAAAGTTGCAAATTAATTTTAGGTTTTAAAAAAAGTAATTCATATCTTCAGAGCATTTACTGTTTATCTATTGTGTTAAAGTGATAATTTTCATCTCTTTCTTCAGTATTCCCTGTCTCAGTTGCTCAAGACAGAAACTTGGGAATTTTAGTACTTCTAGATACCTCATTCTTAGCTTACACTGTGTGGATCCAGTTTTTGACCAAGTCCTGCCTACCTCCAAAATATCTTGAATATTTTACCAGTTTTTTTCAATATCCACTGACACTACCCTAATTAAGGGAACATTACCTTTTTCTTGAAGTATTATAATATCATCACAACTATTTCCTCAATCTTCCCTTGAATCAATTCATTCTTTTTTGTTTCTATTTTATTTTAAAATTTTATTGAAGATATGCATATATCATGTTTAAGAAGCCAAATATTTCCATAAGAGAACAAAATATAGCAATATCCTGTTGCTCCCACCCTTCCAGCCTCCACCCTTGAGCCCCACACCCATCCAAGTCTCTTAGCATTTCTTATTTGGAGGAATTTATATGTTTTTAAGATAATATGTCTAAATGCCTATTGCTTATGATTTTTCAATTTTGGATATGATTTATTGATTCTCTACTATAAAAGATGATTTCACTCTCTTATTTTCTCTTCCTCTCACACTTACACAGTTTACTTCCTCCTCTTTCCTGTATAGTTATGTCACAATTTTGACATGAATAAGTAATCCTGGCTCAACCATTCTTTACAAGTGTAGAGAAAGCTAAAGAACAGTTGAGCCATGATTACTTACTTAAATTTTGTTTTCCTTGAGCTAAATAACTTACTTTAGCTTTCTCTACATTTGTCACTAATTTTTCTGCCAGAAGTGAATGTAGTGAGTGTGTTTTCTCAGTGTGTTCAAACACTCCAGATATTGTTTCATCTTTCAGAGATGTCTCTCTTCGAATTTCCATCCTTGCTACTTACCATCTGGACTGTTGTTCTTAAGGTCTGCTCATTGCTTTGTCCCAGGATCTCCCTTTACTGTTTATCTGGGAATTTCCAATATTTTCTTTCTATGTTGGTTCCTCGGTTTCCTGGATCTTGTCTCCCTTTTTCTTACTTCGCTAGTTTGTTTTGATGGAACACATATTCTACTAGCTCTCTGATAATAGGTGCCTATAAGGCGAATTCTCTGAGACTTTCATGTCTGAAAATGTCTGTGGTATACTTTCATACTTAATTGATATTTTTGTTGGATAAAGAATTCTAGGATTTTGTAGGCATTGTTTCAGTTGTCTTTTAACTTCTAGGGTTGCTATTGAGATTTCTGATACCTTCTGATCCCTATTTTTCTGTAGGTGATCTGTTTTTGTTTTGTTCTGTTTTTGAACTGATAGATTTTATGATTTCTTTGTCTCCAATGTGCTACAGGTTTTTGATGCTAGGCCTTGGTTTGAGTCTTTTTTTTTTTTTTTTTTTTTTAAATCTTTTGTAATGGGTGTTAGACAGGTCTTTTGTCCTTTAAGTTCTGGAGGCATTTTCTTGAATTAGCATTTTTTTTTTTTTGATAAGTTACTTTCCTCTATTTTCTCTGTATTCTCTTAAAATTCTTTTTATTATTCAGAAGTTGACTCTAATGGACTCTTCTAATTAACATAATATTTTTGCTCCTACTTTTAACTTATTGTTTAAAAGATACTATCACCTTTATCTCACAACTCTTCTGTTGATTTTTTAAATGTCTTGTATTATATTTTCATGTCCAAAAGTTTTATTTTGTTCTCTGAATATTTCTTATTTGTATCCTTCTATTTTTGCCATTTAATGGGAGAAATATCTGTCTGAAAGTAATAATTATATGGTTTTGTCCTTTTCTTTTCTCAGTTTTCTTTTGTTCTCTGCCCTAACTTGATTTCTTCAGAGGTTTTCCTTTTTTCCTATGGATTCTGTCTCTTTCTGGTGGTGGTGGTTGTATTATAGCAGGGTTCTTAACCTATTTTGAACCTTGAACCCTTTTGGCAAACTGAAGCTTCTGGAACTGAACACTTCTTTAATATCAAAGGAAATCAGTCCTAATAAGATACACTTATTAAAATATTTTTAAAAACTGTTCTATGGCAATATATGTGCCTCTTTATTAACATATTAAGATCTATAGGTGATGAGATTACAACTTCAAAGTAGTGATGAAGGTAAATGATATTTTTGAGATATCTGTACCAATTGTAATGTGATATGAAAATATCTGTGATTTTTATTAGTGACAAAGTCACATGTATTGCCAATTCTTCTATAATTTGTAGCCTACATGTATAATTAAAAGGAACGTCATTTCAGTTAGAGGTTAGTGTAAAACAAAAATTTAATTTTTTTTTTTATTACATCCAAGTTCTTGTGCCCTTTGAATTCTATTGATAGACCCTGTGGGGGATCAAACACCCCTTTATTAGAGGTTTCTTCAAATACCTGGGGTCGTTGGCTGTCAGCTCAAAGATTGAGGTACTAGAAAGCTGATTGGAAGCTCTGAATGAATGACTGGGGCTTGACAACTAGTGGGCTTCACTCTATGTTGTGGGATGCTCAGCTTTCATTGTTTGTAGATAGATTTTTCCTCTTGGGATTCAAACCTCTTCAAAGAAGAACCCATCATTCTGCATATGGAGTATAAGTCTAATTATCTGTGTTCACATAGACAAGTAATTTTGCCCTCTTATGTTCTAATCAAATTTCCTTTTGTGTTTTAACTGAATGGTTATGCTATTAAATGTGTTCATATTAAATAAAACAGTTCTGGGAAAGTACACAACTGACTTTAATGCTTTGAAACCATTAATGCAACAGGAAAACTGGACTATTTCATGAATTTATATTTAATTTTCAACTTAATTTTTCAGGAGCTTTCAAGTTGTGGATGGAATAAAAAAGAAAAATACAGTTCTGCACCAAATGCAGTTGCCTTTACAAGAAGATTTAATCATGTGAGTTGCTTATAAAATTTTGATATTTAGTTTCTGAAATTCAATTCCTCAGATTATAATTTTTCATTAAGAAATAGTTTTAAGTTTTTACATCAATTCTAGAGCATTTTCAGCCAATATCTCTTCAAATATTGTCTCTCTGCATGATCTCTGTTTTTTTCCTTCTGTAATTCCTATTGGAAATTTACTGGAACTTGACATTGTTTCCTACTTGTATCTTAACCTTTCATATTTCATCTATCCCTTTGTGCTCTGTTCTGCATGATCTCCTCAGATCTATATTTCAGTTCACTAATTCTTTTCAGATGTGTCAAATCTGTTTCAAATCTGTGTGCTTTTACACTAGTGTCATTTTTTTTCTTATTTTTAAAATTTCTTAAATCATTTTCAACTTTTTATTTTATAATTTCTGTTATTATCCAAAGTCCTTGGAGTACTAATTCTCTGTATCTGCTGATCCTTACTCAAAATGGTTTGTTTTCTTATGCATTTTGTAATTTTGAATTGAGAGCTCATGTTTATTTAAGCTTTAGCTGTGGGAATTTTGCTGCTGCCTAGATTGAGGGTGTATACTCTCTAAGAGGCATTTTGTTTGCTTTTGCCAATACCAACGGCTATTACAGAACTAGGACTATTTTTTTATGTTATATGTTTTGGTTGGGGAACATCTGTGCTTCTCTGTACTGAAAGTTTAAGCTCCAAATCCAATTAAGGGCAAGTTACAAATTCTTGTGAAAGACTTAATTTTCTCCTTCTTCTGTGTCATCTCCCTCTGTCAGTAGGTGAATTGTTTAGTCTACTTTTTCACCAAAATTGTAGCCCTTTGAAGATCCCTTAGATAGGAACAGACAGGGGACAGTAGAGGTGTGAGGCCTTATATTATGACTTTGAAGGAGTATTAAATCCCAAGTCCCTATGCTCTTGAGAGGAAATCTTCCAAAGGCAGCTGTAGTACCCTTTCCTTTTTTGCCTTTATTTCCTTTGTTTTTGACCTCTAGTGAAATCTTTTCTTTTCCTTTCAAGTTAGTTATACACTTTTTAAAAAATGGTTGGGGTTTAAAAATGGGGTTTATAGCAAATAGTTTCTCAAGTTATTTGGTTCACTGTATTACCCAAAATGGAAATGAGTTAAAGTTTTTTTAAAATTAGATTAAACCATTATTAGGGGGCCTAGACAAACGTGTCTTATACTGAATTCCTTATTTAAGCTATTTAGCAGTTCTAAAATTTTTCTGAGGTGGTCAGAATTTATCATCACAGTAAAACTTTTTTCTTCGCCATACAAAAACATTGTGACAGTACCCATAAATTTGACTTTAGATTTTTAAGCACTCATATTATTCTTTTTTTTTTCATATTATTCTTAAGTAAGCCAAAAGGTTGTTAGAGTCAAATACGTCACAGTGTACCAAAAGCTCTTATGCTTAATCAAGATTACAGTTGATCCATAATAAGCTCCATTACTTAGTTATTCCATTACTGTTATTTTCTCCTAGGAGGGTGTTAGGAAATCTGAAGGTAGCAAATTACAAGGAAGTTACAGAGAGTCTTTTATTTTTAAAATGAGTTTCTTGTAGATAGCATATAGTTGGGTCTTCCTTTTTTTTGGTCTGGTCTGACAATCTCTGCTTTTCAATTTAGACCTAGAAAAAAATGCAAAGAGAGTTTCTGTATATCCCTAACCTCCCCTAATCTTAACATCTTAGGTAAGTATAATATAGTTATCAGAGTCTAGAAATTAACATGGGTACAATAAATACCATTAACTACACTAAGGGCCCTATTCAACTTTCTTCAGTATTCCCACCAATATCCTTTTTGTTGTTCCAAGATACCATTATGGATCCCACATTGCATTTAGTTGTCACTAATTCCAACAAAAGAGTTATTTTGGAGTCTGTTTCTTTTTAATGCTTTTTCTCTTAACAGTCAACTTTGAATCTGTTTCTTTGTGTGTCTGGTAATTTTTTCAATCGTATTGTCATCATTATGGATAATATGTTATAGAGATTCTGGATTTTGTTGTCTTCTTTTGAAAAGTATTGATTTTTATTTTATCAGGCAGTTAACTTGGCTGGACTCAAAGTCTAAATTCTGTCTCTCCTTGGAGAACATATTTCTCCTTGGAGAAGTCTTTCCAGATTTTATCTTCATTTGGGCTTCTTAGAGTTTCCCCTGCACGTGCACAGTTGCATATTCAGCCAGAGATTTGGATGAAGTTTTTATATAGATTTGGGGAATTTTTCTTGCCTTTCCAGAATTTCCCCCCTCACTTTCTAGCCAATTGTCCTCTGACTTTTTTTTTTTTTAACGCCATTCCTTACGTGCTCCCCCCAACTTTTTTTTTTTTTAATTTTTAAATTTTATTTATTTATTTATTTTTGTCTGTGTTGGGTCTTCGTTTCTGTGCAAGGACTTTCTCTAGTTGCGGCGAGCGGGGGCCACTCTTCATCGCGGTGCGCGGGCCTCTCACTATCGCGGCCTCTCTTGTTGCGGAGTACAGGCTCCAGATGCGCAGGCTCAGTAATTGTGGCTCAGGGGCCTAGTTGCTCCGCGGCATGTGGGATCTTCCCAGACCAGGGCTTGAACCCGTGTCCCCTGCATTGGCAGGGGGATTCTCAACCACTGCGCCACCAGGGAAGCCCTGTCCTCTGACTTTTGAAGCCATTAAGACTGTGGCCTTCTGCTTGAGTTTCTGGTGCTCCACATTGTAACTGGTGAATGTCCTCAGACAATAAACTTTATAAGTGCAATTCTCACCCAGTGCATCTTACTTTTTCCAAAGATCTGTTCTCCAGTTTCTGCCTTCTTTTGGTTCCTCTCTTGTGCTTTTAATAGTTGTTTTTATAATTTGTAATTATAATCAGATGAGCATTTCCAAAGATACCTGCTTCTCCACATTACCAGAAATGGAACTCTCCCCCATCCTTTTAAAACTATGCTTTTTTATTGATTATTGAAACAGTAACGTACATTGCAGGGAAACTGAAACAAGGTAGAAATTTATAAAAAGGTGGGGGGAAAAGTCACCCTGAGGTGACTGTTGTTAACATTTTTAGTATATATTCTTCCATTCTTTATTTTTTTACTACTCTAATAGAAATAATGCTGTATATGTAATTTACAGTCCTATTGTCTTAACATACCATGAAATGTTACTGTATCATAAAATCATTTTGTAAACATTTTAAGTATCTGTATAATCTCCTATGACTTGACTCTATCATAATTTTAATAATCACTCTATTTTGGCTATTTCTCTAATAACTTGTATTCATGCCTTCTGGCCAGTGGCTTCCTGATTTTTTTTTAATTGGGGGAAGGGTTGTCTAAGTTTCTTTTAAATGTTACCTTTCGATAATTGGAAATTTGACTAATAATTGGAAATTAATGTTTTTAGGAATGATAATGATTTTAGGTTATGTTTATAAAAAGACTCCTTTTAGAAAATATTTATACATGCAATTATATATTGTCCATGATTTGCTTCACAGTATTAATGGGGCACTTGAGGGCAGGGTGAGGGTGGAGGTGAGAAAACTTGGCCATAACTTGGTTGTTGAAGCCGGTTGATGTGTACTGGGGACTTCATTATTATCATCTGTTTAGTTCAGTATACATTTGAAGATTTCCATGATAAAAAATTAAGAAACTATCTTTAAAGCTTAACATATGTTTGGCTGCAAATAAAAGGTTTTCATAATGCTTTTATGTGATTATAAAACCCTGAATAAAGTAACTAGAGTTAAAAATAGCCTATGAATAAAATTTTTCCAGGATTTACTTTTTAATGAAATATTTGATATATTTTTAAGAATGTGTTAAATGTTTGTTTGAATCTTATGAAATTGCCAATGTTTGACCATTTTTAGCCTACAAAACTGGCAAGTTCATATGGTTAATCTATTATGTATTAGGAAATATTCTGATAAACAACTGTGAATTCACCACCTAAACTAAGAAATAGACTATTACCAAAACTGTTGAAGTATTTTACATATTATTTGTTCTATCCTCACTTAAGGGGTAACCATTATCTAAAAATTTTTATTTTCTTCTTTCTTTTGTATTTTTTTAAACTTGATTTAAAAAATTTTTAACTCATCTCATAATTCCCATATATATAGATCTACCAGAAATATTTGTACCCCTAAACAGCAAGTTGTATATCTTGCTTGTTTTTCATCTTTGAAAAATATATCATCAGACTATATGTAGTCTTCTGTGGTTGCCTTTTTTCACTTGTGTGTTTCTCTGCTGTATCCATGGTCATGTATGTAGCTCTCGTTCATTGTTTTTTCAGTGCTGTCTTCTAGCATTTCATTGCATGAATGTATCAGAAAGAATTTATTATTCTTTTGAGGATAGACATGAGATGTGTCTCCTAATTTTTTGCTGTTATGAAGTATGTTGCTATGAATATTCTAAGAGTCTTTTTGGTGCCCATGTGCAGTAGTTTCTTAGGCAGGGGCTTTCAAACTTTTTGACTGTGACCCACAATTAGATAAAATATTTTACATTGCAACCCAATACAGAAATTAAAGTTTTCTGAAATAATATTTACTTGTATTCGATGATATGTACTTTGATCTTTTTCTGTTAAATAAAAAAAGCAGTTGAAAAACATTGCTGCTTAGACTTACTAAACTGATATCATAAAATGGGTGAAAAACACTGTGATTTGTTTGAAAAAATATGTGCCTAGATGTAAAATTTGTGTCATAAAGAGTATATCCATATTTAACTACACAAGACAGTGTCTAATTTTTTTCAAAATGATTGTACCAAATTTACATTGAGCTTTCATTACTGCATATCCCTGTCAACATTTGTTATCATCAAACTTTGCAATCTGGTATAAAATGACTTCAACTTTCATTTTCATTCAATTAAATATTTATTAAGCTCCTACTATGTCCTGGGCATTGGTCTTGATGTTTGGGATATATTAGTGAATAAGAAAAACAGAGATCACTCTCTTCGTGTACCTTTTCATTCTAGTTCTTCCTAATTTAAATTTCACATATTTCTTTTTTCATTTTCAGAAGTTCTATCATTTTCAAATCTCTCTGGTCATTTGTATTCTTCTCTTATTTCTTACTTTAAACCACTTATTGTAAAATAAAACATGGATTAAAAAAAAAACCCACAAAACAAATATATGGTTTAATGAAGTTTTGCTAACTACCCTAGAAACCCCTCCAAGTGCCTCATCTCAGTCCACACCCTTTCTTCTTCCAGCAATACCCAGTGTCTTGGCTTTTATAGTACCAACTGTCTGGTGTTTGTAGTTTTATCACATAAATGTGATCGCTAGTTTAGCCTTGCCAGTTTTTTTAATTTGTTAAATGTTTACCACTATTTTTTTTTGAATTTTTGAATTTTATTTTATTTATTTTTTTATATAGCAGGTTCTTATTAGTCATCAATTTTATACACATCAGTGTATACAGGTCAATCCCAATCACCCAATTCAGCACACCACCATCCCCACACCCCCATGGCTTTCCCCCCTTGGTGTCCATACATTTGTTCTCTACATCTGTGTCTCAACTTCTGCCCTGCACACCAGTTCATCTGTATGATTTTTCTGTGTTTCACATACATGCGTTAATATACGATATTTGTTTTTCTCTTTCTGACTTACTTCGCTCTGTATGACAGTCTCTAGATCCATCCACGTCTCAACAAATGACTCAATTTCGTTCCTTTTTATGGCTGAGTAATAATCCATTGTATATATGTACCACAACTTCTTTATCCGTTCATCTGTCGATGGGCATTTAGGTTGCTTCCATGACGTGGCTATTGTAAATAGTGCTGCAATGAACATTGGGTTGCATGTGTCTCCATGAATTATGGTTTTCTCTGGATATATGCCCAGTAGTAGGATTGCTGGATCATATGGTAACTCTATTTTAGTTTTTTAGGGAAACTCCATACTGTTCTCCATAGTGGCTGTATCAACTTACATTCCCACCAACAGTGCAAGAGGGTTCCCTTTTCTCCACACCCTCTCCAGCATTTGTTGTTTGTAGATTTTCTGATGATGCCCATTCTAACTGGTGTGAGGTGATACCTCTTTGTAGTTTTGATGTGCATTCCTCTAATAATTAGTGATGTTGAGCAGCTTTTCATGTGCTTCTTGGCCATCTGTATGTCTTCTTTGGAGAAATGTCTATTTAGGTCTTCTGCCCATTTTTGGATTGGGTTGTTTGTTTCTTTAATATTGAGCTACATGAGCTGTTTATATGTTTTGGAGATTGATCCTTTGTCCGTTGCTTCATTTGCAAATATTTTCTCCCATTCTGAGGGTTGCCTTTTAATCTTGTTTATGGTTTCCTTTGCTGTGCAAAAGCTTTTAAGTTTCATTAGGTCCCATTTGTTTATTTTTGTTTTTATTTCCATTACTCTAGGAGGTGGATCAAAAAAGATCTTGCTGTGATTTATGTCAAAGAGTGTTCTTCCTATGTTTTCCTCTAAGAGTTTTACAGTGTCCAGTCTTACATTTAGGTCTTGAATCCATTTTGAGTTTATTTTTGTGTATGGTGTTAGGGAGTGTTCTAATTTCATTCTTTTACATGTAGCTGTCCAGTTTTCCCAGCACCACTTATTGAAGAGACTGTCTTTTCTCCATTGTATATCCTTGCCTCCTTTGTCATGGATTAGTTGACCATCGGTGCGTGGGTTTATCTCTGGGCTTTCTATCTTGTTCCATTGATCTATGTTTCTGTTTTTGTGCCAGTACCATATTGTCTTGATTACTGTAGCTTTGTAGTATAGTCTGAAGTCAGGGAGTCTGATTCCTCCAGCTCCATTTTTTTCCCTCAAGACTGCATTGGCTATTTGGGGTCTTTTGAGTCTCCATACAAATTTTAAGATTTTTTGTTCTAGTTCTGTAAAAAATGCCATTGGTAATTTGATAGGGATTGTATTGAATCTGTAGATTGCTTTGGGTAGTATAGTCATTTTCACAATATTGATTCTTCCAATCCAAGAATATGGTATATCTCTCCATCTGTTGGTATCATCTTTAATTTTTTTCATCAGTGTCTTATAGTTTTCTGCATACAGGTCTTTTGTCTCCCTAGGTAGGTTTATTCCTAGGTGTTTTATTCTTTTTGTTGCAGTGGTAAATGGGAGTGTTTCCTTAATTTCTCTTTCAGATTTTTCATCATTAGTGTATAGGAATGCAAGAGATTTCTGTGCATTAATTTTGTATCCTGCAACTTTACCAAATTCATTGATTAGCTCTGGTAGTTTTCTGGTGGCATTTTTAGGATTCTCTATGTATAGTATCATATCATCTGCAAACAGTGACAGTTTTTCTCTTCTTTTCCAATTTGTATTCCTTTTATTTCTTTTTCTTCTCTGATTGCCATGGCTAGGACTTCCAAAACTATGCTGAATAATAGTGGTGAGAGTGGACATCCTTGTCTTGTTCCTGATCTTAGAGGAAATGCTTTCAGTTTCTCACCATTGAGAATGATGTTTGCTGTGGGTTTGTCATACATGGCCTTTATTATGTTGAGGTAGGTTCCCTCTATGCCCACCTTCTGGAGCGTTTTTATCATAAATGGGTGTTGAATTTTGTGCATCTATTTTCTGCATCTGTTGAGATGATCATATGGTTTTTATTCTTCAATTTGTTAATATGGTGTATCACATTGATTGATTTGCATATATTGAAGAATCCTTGCATTCCTGGGATAAATCCCACTTGATCATGGTGTATGATCCTTTTAATGTGTTGTTGGATTCTGTTTGCTAGTATTTTGTTGAGGATTTTTGCATCTATATTCATCAGTGATATTGGTCTGTAATTTTCTTTTTTTGTAGTATCTTTGGTTTTGGTATCAGGGTGATGGTGGCCTCATAGAATGAGTTTGGGAGTGTTCCTTCCTCTGCAGTTTTTTGGAAGAGTTTGAGAAGGATGGGTGTTAGCTCTTCTCTAAATGTTTGATAGAATTCACCTGTGAAGCCATCTGGTCCTGGACTTTTGTTTGTTGGAAGATTTTTAATCACAGTTTCAATTTCATTACTTGTGATTGGTCTGTTCATATTTTCTATTTCTTCCTGGTTCAGTCTTGGAAGGTTATACCTTTCTTAGATTTTGTCCATTTCTTCCAGGTTGTCCATTTTGTTGGCATAGAGTTGCTTGTAGTAGTCTCTTAGTATGTTTTGTATTTCCGTGGTGTCTGTTGTAACTTCTCCTTTTTCATTTCTAATTTTATTGATTTGAGTCCTCTCCCTCTTTTTCTTGATGAGTCTGGCTAATGGTTTATCCATTTTGTTTATCTTCTCAAAGAACCAGCTTTTAGTTTTATTGATCTCTGCTATTGTTTTCTTTGTTTCTGTTCCATTTATTTCTGCTCTGATCTTTATGATTTCTTTCCTTCTGCTAACTTTGGGTTTTGTTTGTTCTTCTTTCTCTAGTTCTTTTAGGTGTAAGTTTAGATTGTTTACTTGAGATTTTCCTTGTTTCTTGAGGTAGGCTTGTATAGCTATAAACTTCCCTCTTAGAACTGCTTTTGCTGCATCCCTTAGGTTTTGGATCATCGTGTTTTCATTGTCATTTGTCTCTAGGTATTTTTTGATTTCCTCTTTGATTTCTTCAGTGATCTCTTGGTTATTTAGTAACATATTGTTTAGCCTCCATGTATTTCTGTTTTTTACGTTTTTTTTCCCTGTAATTCATTTCTAATCTCATAGCGTTGTGGTCAGAAAAGATGCTTGATATGATTTCAGTTTTCTGAAATTTACTGAGGCTTGATTTGTGACCCAAGATGTGATCTATCCTGGAGAATGTTCCATGCGCACTTGAGAAGAAAGTGTAATCTGCTGTTTTTGGATGGAATGTCCTATAAATATCAATTAAATCTATGTGCTCTATTGTGTCATTTAAAGCTTCTGTTTCCTTATTTATTTTCATTTTGGATGATCTGTCCATTGGTGTCAGTGAGGTGTTAAAGTCCCCCACTATTATTGTGTTACTGTCGATTTCCTCTTTTATAGCTGTTAGCAGTTGCCTTATGTATTGAGGTGCTCCTATGTTGGGTGCATATATATTTATAATTGTTATATCTTCTTCTTGGATTGATCCCTTGATCATTATGTAGTGTCCTTCCTTGTCTCTTGTAACATTCTTTATCTTAAAGTCTATTTTATCTGATATGAGTATAGCTACTCCAGCTTTCTTTTGATTTCCATTTGCATGGAATATCTTTTTCCATCCCCTCACTTTCAGTCTGTCTGTGTCCCTAGGTCTGAAGTAGGTCTCTTGTAGACAGCATATATATGGGTCTTGTTTTTGTAGCCATTCAGCAAGCCTGTGTCTTTTGGTTGAAGCATTTAATCCATTCACGTTTAAGGTAATTATCGATGTGTATGTTCCTATGACCATTTTCTTAATTGTTTTGGGTTTGTTTTTGTAGGTCCTTTTCTTCTCCTGTGTTTCCCACTTAGAGAAGTTCGTTTAGCATTTGTTGTAGAGCTGGTTTGGAGGTGCTGAATTCTCTTAGCTTTTGCTTGTCTGTAAAGCTTTTGATTTCTCCATCGAATCTGAATGAGATCCTTGCTGGGTAGAGTAATCTTGGTTCTAGTTTCTTCTCTTTTATCACTTTAAGTATATCATGCCATTCCCTTCTGGCTTGTAGAGTTTCTGCTGAGAAATCAGCTGTTAACCTTATGGGAGTTCCCTTGTATGTTATTTGTCATTTTTCCCTTGGTGCTTCCAATAATTTTTCTTTGTCTTTAATTTTTGCCAATTTGATTACTATGTGTCTTGGCGTGTTTCTCCTTGGGTTTATCCTGTACGGGACTCGCTGTGCTTCCTGGACTTGGGTGGCTATTTCCTTTCCCATGTTAGGGAAGTTTTTGACTATAATCTCTTCAGATATTTTCTCTGGTCCTTTCTCTCTCTCTCTTCTCCTTCTGGGACCCATATAATGCAAATGTTGTTGCGTTTAATGTTGTCCCAGAGGTCTCTTAGGCTGTCTTCATTTCTTTTCATTCTTTTTTCTTTATTCTGTTCCACAGCAGTGAATTCCACCATTCTGTCTTCCAGATCACTTATCCGTTCTTCTGCCTCAGTTATTCTGCTATTGATTCCTTCTAGTGTAGTTTTCATTTCAGTTATTGTATTGTTCATCTCTGTTTGTTTGTTCTTTAATTCTTCTAGATCTTTGTTAAACATTTCTTGCATCTTCTCGAACTTTGCCTCCATTCTTTTTCTGAGGTCCTGGATCATCTTCACTATCATTATTCTGAATTCTTTTTCTGGAAGGTTGCCTATCTCCACTTCGTTTAGTTGTTTTTCTGGGGTTTTATCGCGTTCCTTCATCTGGTACATAGCCCTCTGCCTTTTTATCTTGTCTATCTTTCTGTGAATGTGGTTTTTGTTCCACAGGCTGCAGGAGTTTAGTTCTTCTTGCTTCTGCTGTCTGCCCTCTGGTGGATGAGGCCATCTAAGAGGCTTGTGTAAGCTTCCTGATGGGAGCGACTGGTGGTGCGTAGAGCCTGGTGTTGCTCTGGTGGGCACAGCTCAGTAAAACTTTAATAGCTTGTCTGCTGATGGGTGGGTCTGAGTTCCCTCCCTGTTGGTTCTTTGGCCTGAGGCCACCCAACACTGGAGCCTACCTGGGCTCTTTAGTGGAGCTAATGACAGACTCTGGGAGGGCTCACACCAAGGAGTACTTCCCAGAACTTCGGCTGCCAGTGTCCTTGTCCCCACGGTGAGCCACAGCCACCCCCCGCCTCTGCAGGAGACCCTCCAACACTAGCAGGTAGGTCTGGTTCAGTCTCCCCCGGGGTCACTGCTCCTTCCCCGGGGTCCCCATGCGCACACTACTTTGTGTGTGCCCTCCAAGAGTGGAGCCTCTGTTTCCCCCAGTCCTGTCGAAGTCCTGGAGTCAAATCCCACTAAGCTTCAAAGTCTGATTCTCTAGGAATTCATCCTCCCGTTGCCGGACCACAGGTTGGGAAGCCTGACGTGGGGCTCAGAACCTTCACTCCAGTGGGTGGACATCTGTGGTATAAGTGTTCTCCAGTCTGTGAGTCACCCACCCAGCAGTTATGAGATTTGATTTTACTGTGATTGTGCCCCTCCTACCATCTCATTTTGGCTTCTCCTTTGTCTTTGGACATGGGGTATCTTTTTTGGTGAGTTCCAGTGTCTTCCTGTCGATGATTGTCCAGCAGCTAGTTGTGGTTCTGGTGTTCTCTCAAGAGGGAGTGAGAGCACGTCCTTCTACTCCACCATCTTGGTTCCTCTCTCCACCACTTTTTAATTTACACTTTCTCCCTTTATCCATTTCCTTACTATTTACCTGTGGAGGAACCTCTAGAGTCTCCCACAGTCTAGACTGCATTCAGTGCAGTTTAATATGTTCTATGTTTTCTAGAAATTAGCTGCTGTTTCCAAAGGTTCAGTTGGGTTCAGTGCCTTTGGCAAGAGTCTGGGTTGTGTTGGGTTTTTTCATCAGGTCTTTTTTGTGATGTTAGCAGTTGTCTAGATCCATTATTTGAGGTTGTTAAAAGGTGAATTCTCATTTCATTCTTTTTTATTTATTAGTGGGAATGCTTTTATAAAGAGACATTTTTCCCTCATCTAGTATTTGCATACCCAGAGGTCCATTTCCTATAGGCAAGGAAGGATAAATATTTGATTTTTTTCTCTTTATTTAGCAGTTTTGAAGATAATGAATTGGTGTTATCATTTAACGAAGACCAAGTAGTTTATTTTAATTTTATTTTGAACTCATAAATGTAAACAAAGATGATGTGTTTCAACCCATTGCAATTATTACCCTTATTGAAACTCACATTGTCCCATCTTTGGCCAATGGAAGTCTCTTCAGGTTGGCTTTCATGTCCCTTTTCATGACCCTAGTAATCTTGTAACAGTTTCTTTGCTATTTGTATGCAAAGATGTTGCATGTTCATTTTGTCCATCACCTGCCCCCTGCCTGGAATCAACATTTCTTTAATAAACCTTGGTTTCTTATAGTGGGAAATGGACCTGGATGCTAAAAATGCTCATTGCTACTAGGGTGACCATAATTTCTAGGCCTTTTCAGCAGGTATAGCTAGGATATCTATATATCATACACACACAACTATTTAAAGATAAAATATCTCATGAGTTCTTATTAATACTTCTAATTCAAATTCAGGACCAGAGTTTTACTTTACCTCTTCCATATTATACATGCATATCCTTTCTTCCATACCCACAATCTGGTTTTCAGGGAACACAGGGCATGATACAGTATCCTATGTGACTCATTTGCTTTAGCCTACATAACAAATAACAGTCTCAGAATAACAATACTAATACCAATAATATTCCTATAAAGAGGTAACTATATGTTTTGCAAATGTGTTTTTTATAATTGTATATATTGTCTGGGCATATAGGCATTATATAACATACTCTCCTTCTTTTAACCCTCATTACTCTTATTTCTGTGAGTAAGTGCATATTTAATGCTCACTACAATCCTCATGTTGATGTTTCTCTAGTCATTTGACTGTCTGAAGCTCGTTCTCCAGGAAATTACTTGGGAAGGGTTCATCGGAACAATAATTCTTGGGTTTTTACATGTTGACAAGTTTGCCTGTCCTCTGTATGAAATTTTCTTTCTTGATAATATTTGATATAGCACTCCATTTTTTTTCTGGTAAAGTGTTGCTATTGAAAAGTCTGATGATAATTAAATTTTCTTTTCCCTAAAAATCACTTTCTCTTTTTGTCTCGGCCTAAAGATTTTTTTCCTTTAAGTCCAGTAATTTCATTAAGCTACGCCTCAGTGTTGATCATTCTGGGGCAGTGTTCTCAGGTGTGGTTGGCTTTAGCTGGGACTGTTAACTGGGGAGCACCTACACTTAGCCTTTCTGGCATGGTGCTCTCAGGGTAGTTGGACTTCTTACATGGTAGTTTAGGAATCCCAGAGAGAATGTTCCAGCAGTCAAGGCAGGGGCTACATGTTCTTTTTTGACCTTACCCTGGAAGCCAGCATCAGTTTTGTTAATTTTGTGTTTCTTGAAGCAGTCATGAGCTTGTCTAGGTTCAATGAGAGCTGACATACACCCCAACTTTCAATGTGAGGAGTGACAAAGAATTTGTGGCCATGTTTTTAATTTTATTTTCATTTATTTATTTTTTTTAATTAAAAAAATTTTTATTGACGTATAGCTGATTTACAATGCTGTGTTAGTTTCAGGGGTACAGCAAAGTGAATCTGTTACACAAATACATATATCCGCTCTTTTTTAGATTCTTTTCCCATATAGAGTGGCCATGTTTTTAAATTACCGTAGTATTTGTCTTAAAATTTGACATAAAATTTAATTAAGTCAATGATCATGCAGTTTAGATTGAATCGTAATTAATATTTGCTAAGGTTGTTAAAATATCTAAAGTATAACTTTAGATATACTGTAGAAGTAAACTTTATTAGAATCAGGAATAATTATTGCCATTAGTAGCTCAAGTATAGTAACAAATATAAAGATGGCTTGGTAAAATATATACATTTTACATTTACACATTTGTTTAGAGATGAAAGTTGCAAGTAAAATCTAAAATATTTCTCACTAAGAAAAGGTGACAAAATATCAGGCAGTGGCTTTATCCTTTGCACTAAGATTTCTAACTGCATCCTATTTTTAGGTTTGTATAATTTTGAACCAACTGATAGTGCTTTGATTTTGCTTTCATAGTACATGAATATGTTACATACATATTACTTTATAGCATATGATAAGCCCACTATTTTCACCAGAGTAGAGCATTTTAGTAATGTTACAGATCTAGTCTGCCTTCTGATGAATGGTTTTTAATGTTTTTTAAGAGAAATCTTGAAAATGGTTTCATTGAATTAGAAAACATTACATAATTTAAAAAATACAATCTTAATTTTAGAGTGACTTAGATATATCTTTCTTTATGATATTTTATATTTTATCTCATTTTATTCATACCAGAAAAACTGTACTTGAGATTCTTTACACTTACGATTCTACTCAATGTAAATAAAATGGCAGCATGGGATTACACAGCCACAGTAAAACATACTATAGCATGTTTTACAATGTCTGATCTTAGAGCTTATCTAATTCTGCCAGAGTGTTTCAAAATACAGCAAAAACCACTTTTATAGTGTTCATGTTGCATCACTCTGGTTTTATTACATTCTCTTTTCCTTCAAAATTTGTATTAGCTTTTACAAATTAAAAATTGTAGTAGTGATGTTTTTATGTGTGTGTACACACATATATACATATCTGTATCTGTCTGTGTACATATGAAGTGTATGCAACATCTGAAGATTGGTTATGTCCTGGTGGTGAATCAAGGGAAAGAGAAAGTATTGTTTTTAAACAGCTATCTATTTCTCAAATAGCTCTTGTCATTAATTTGATCCTAGTAAGTAAAGAATATTGCTATTCAACTGTCTTTAATTTTTATTTGCAGGTAAGCTTTTGGGTTGTTAGAGAGATTCTTCATGCTCAAACATTAAAAATTAGAGCAGAAGTTTTGAGCCACTATATTAAAACTGCTAAGGTAAGACAAACTTGTGTTTCTATTTTTGAGTTTAATCATTTAGCAATGCTTGTAAGTAAATGTTTGCCTGTGACACTATTTATCTACACTAGAAAATAAGGCCTACTGACTAATATAAGTCCGTTTTTTAAATTGAATGCCTGTTTCCATTGCCTTTTCTTTTATTCCTCCTGTCTTCCTTCCCTTTCTTTTATACTTTTCCTCCCTCTCTCAGAGAAGCTGAATTACATAATATTTGACTGGGCAGAGGTCAGATTATGATGAAGTTTAATATTTATAAAATATTTGTCTATTCTGCAGGTGATTGAAAAAGCCTTATAGGATTAAGTAGAAAAATACGTATCAATTATTTGCCTTTGAAATAGATCACTCTGCCAACCATATGGAGAATGATAGGACTTTATTTTTTTTTAAATAGTATAAATGAGGATGTTAACCAAATACCTTAATTGAGCAGCATAGATAATAGATGCAGCAAGAGAAATAGAACATGGATTTCAAGGATAGTCAAAATTTAGAGAGGAGGATGGAATAGGACATTCAAGATTTTATTAAAATTTGTAACAACTCCAAATTTATGTTAACTAAAAAGAGGTATAATTGTAACCACATCCCTCATTATTCTTATAATAAATGCATAACTCATCTCACCTGTGAATGAAGATGGAATAAAATGAGGATATCATTTTTACAATTGTAAATTATTGTAAAAATGTAATAATTGTAAGTCATAACTCTTCCATATTTCCCTTGAGCACCTGGGAACAATTGTATTCTAACATTCTATGGCACTAGGTGGCAGAGCTAGCCTTCTGAAAATTTGATATTTTGCAGAAGTGTCATAAAATTTTTAAAACCATTCTTTGTGATATGTTAGATAAATATTGGGTTTTAGCTAATAGAAGTCCATGACTTTTCTCCATAGATACTGAATTTGCATTATTGTTTTCTGGTATTTTTGTTAGGTTTTTTTATGTACTTGTTGTATGTTCCACTCAAAACCACCAAATTTTGTCCATCAAACCTGCCATTATCCTCATCAAATAATCATTTAATTCCAATTCAGACTCGTAGACTTTGAGTTATTTTTGATAGTGTTTACTTTCATCTCAAGCCCTAAATTCATAATTTTTTTGTCTCATTTCTGTCTCTTAAATCCCTCTAGTCAGACTCGCCTTCTGCATTCAGTTTGTTATAAAACTGGCAGGTCTTTCTCTTCTTTTAGTAGGTTGTTTCAGTTAGGGTTCTGTAGAGACAGAAAAAAATATATATATATATGTATATAATGTATAAAAAGATTTAAGAAATTATCTCGTGTGATTAGGTGGGGGAAAACTGGCAAATCTGAAATCTGTAGGGCAGACAGCCCAGAAACTTGGGCAGGAGTTTCAAGATTTTTGCTGTTATAAATACCACTGCTTATAAAGCATTCATGTGTGAGTCTCTTGGTGCTCAACTGCAGGTTAAAGCCCTAGAAATACAGAGAGAAAAGACAAATTTATTTTCAAAGAAATGACAATTAGACCAGTAACTTTCATTGAATCTGATGAAAAATAACATTTTTTTGTGTGTTGGCTATTTAGGTTTTCTCTCCTGAAATGTCTGTTCAAGATCTTTGAACAATTTTCTATTATAGTATTGGTCTTTGATTTTTATAGCAGTTTTAAAAATATAATTCCAGATGCTAAAGTTCTTTGCTATATTCTTTGCATACATCTTCCTATTTGTGACTTGTCTTATAACTCTTTTCATGTTATCTTTTGATATAGATGCTCTTAATTTTAATAGTCAAATGTATTAATCTTTAACTTTCATTTTCTGATTTAAGAATATCTCACTTAAAATACCTTACCCTCACCTCTGAGAATATCAAAGATTTTCTCTTATATTATTCTTTAAAAGTTCTACAGTTTTGATTTTGGTATTTAATTCATCTGAAATTTTAGATATAATATGTATGAATTATGGATCCCAGTTCACATTTTTCCATATGAATAATCCTGTTGGCACCATTTTTTAAATCTTTTTTTAAAGTTCCCTTTATTTTGTCTGGAAGCATTTTTATGTCACCCTTCTTCTTGAAAAATGCTATTCCAGACTTAGTTTTTTTTTAATTTACTCGGGATTTCTTGAACTTACTAGCCCTGGGAATTAGTGTCTTTCAGTAATTTGAGAAAATAATCCACCATTATCTCTCATATTGTTTCTACCCCATTGTTTTTTATCATGTCCTTCTGAAGCTCCATTGAGATAAATGCTGGCCTTTTTTGCTCTTCCTTTGATGTCTCTTAATCTTTTATTTCACATTTTTTTAAAAGACCCTTTGGCTTTTGTGTTGCTTTCTAGATAATGCCTTCATTTTTAATCTTCATTTTATTTGAGGCCAATACCTGATGTTCTCCATTTGTGAATTCTTGTTTCCTTGTGTTTATCCTTTTCCTTTTCCTTTTTTTCTTTTACTTGAGTTCATATTTCTTGAAATTTTATGGGGGTTCTTTGAGACCTGAGTTAAGGTGGTATTAGTTAGGGTTCTTCAGAGGAATAGAACCCTTCACTTTTCCTTGGTTTTCATATTCAAAACAGGCCATTTTTGCCTTGGAGTCGCTTCATGGTGAGGAAAGTTTTTAAACGATAAGACCATTGAGATGTAAGCATCTGATAGTTTGAAGAAACCTGGGCAATTAGCAATAATTTGACAAAAATAGTAGATCTCTCGGTAAACGGGTGGAACCTAGCATTAGATGGGAGCCTTCTGCAGGGAGGCTGTAAAAAGCAAGGTCTGGTATTGGCAAGCAGGTGGATATCCCGACATGAACAAGGAACAAAGGATTTGAGGATTCAGCCAGGAGGAAGCAGGAAATTGAGGAGGGCTATGGAAAGCAGGTTTGAACCCAAGCCCTGGAATAATGGGGATCCTGAGTAGGACACCAGATCAGGATCCTGGGCATGGACTCTTCCTTTAAACTTGGATCATAAGGCAGAGGCTAGTAATATTTCAGTATAAGGAAGGAAACTGCTTACTAGAAATGAGGATGCATGGTCATACCAGGTAACCTTGATACTGAGCCATAATTTTGGTTTTCTTAATGTATTACACAACTAGAGGTAGATTTGTTCCCAGAGCTTGGGGGCAGTGCCAAGTTAGAATGTGGAAGTTCTATTGTGGGCCGAAATCAGCTTACTGTAAACATGGTGGATACCCCAAAGACATATCTCAGCAATGAGGGTAATAAGTACTAGAACATTACCAGTTGCCTAGATTATACTTGTTGTTAAAGTTGTCTTGTATTCATGCTGTTTATTTTTCATCTCTCCTCCCTGCTTTTCTTAAATCTTCCAGAAACTATACGAGCTGAATAACCTTCATGCACTTATGGCAGTGGTTTCTGGCTTACAGAGTGCCCCAATTTTCAGGTTGACTAAAACATGGGCGGTGAGTAATTTTCCTTAGTTAATGAAAGGTTAGACTTCCTGTTGGAAGTAAAGATGTGTTAGTTCCTTTTATAGTTCTTAGTAAGGTTAATATTATGATAATAGATAAGGATTTTTGAAGTACTTTGTACTGTTCTTTGAAACCTACATATTTTTTTCTCTCTCCTTAAATAAGTATTTCACTAGGCTTGTTAGGTATTTTTTGGGTAAATTACAACTTGGTGCTTGGTTTCTGCTCTTTAGGAACTCATTTTTCTAGAACCTCTTTAAACATCTTTGACAACATAGCATTTCAAGCTTACTGATGGGAAAGTGTAAATGCAAAAAAAAAATTGTGTTAATCATGTAAAGATTATGCTTTTGGAAAATTTGAGGAAGATACACATTTTAAATTTCAAAAAAAAAATTTACTGAGTCAGATTTCCATTATTTTTTAGTCAGTAAACTCTCAGTTTGTTTCCTTAGGAATAATGGAAAATCTGATAGTTAACATGAAAGTAGACAGTGTTTCTGCACATTGTGGTAGTATGCTAATCATATTTGGTTCTATTACTTTAACAAGGTCAGGGTGTGAATTTTTACTTCTGCAAATTTGTGTACTTTTACAGTTGATTAACCGGATACTGGCCTCAAGGTTTCTAGATATTTTTCATTTAGATTTTATATAACTGAAATTTTAGATTCAGTTAAATCTGTTCATATTTATACTGTTCTTTAATGTAAAAGAGGAATGATTTTGTTTACTACATTTTGTACAGAGGGTTAGTGTGTTCTTACTGTCCTGTAATAAAGACTTGACTGACTTTAAAACAATTTTTTACTTGATAAAATATAACTTTGTTTTTAATTAGCCTAGTGCTGTTTTCACTTTTCATAGTATCTAAAGAGACAGATGTTTCTCATGAAAATCAGGGTAGATTTCTATACTGGAAAAACATTAGCTTGGAAGAGTTTATGGTCCTCTTTATATTTCATTTGTATTTTAGAAACACCTGAGTGAACGGTTTTCCTACTCTAAAAATTATTTTTAATGATGACCTTATTTATTAAAATTTGAACTTAATGAGGGAATGGAAATGATTATAAATATACAGTTATGAATTCCATCTTTGAAGTTTTAGGGAAAAGAATTATACTCTGGTTTATATTGTGGTTTAGAAATGAGATACATTTCCCTCAAGTTAATTTTTATTTTCCTTGAAGTTATTTTCGTTGTCTCCCTCATGTATTGCATGGAAAATAATTTTGTTTAAATTTAGTAACAGCTCCATTATTAATCTGAATAAAATGTTTGGTGTTTATATTAAACTTTAAAACATTCCGCTTTGTGCCAGGCACTGTCTAATTGCTTCACATGCGTAGTGAATGATGTAGACGAAGTCCCATTCTTGTACAGCTAACATTCTACTGGGGAAAGATAAGCTGTAAATAAATAAATGATATATCATAAATAGTGATAAATGCTCTGTAGAAAAGTAAAGCAGAGTAAATGAGGTATAAAATACTTCCGTGCTTTCCTTTCTGTGATGTGTGGTAAGAGTCTCTGATAAGTGACATTTGGGTAGAGACCTAGAGTAATTAAGAAAAACATTCATGTGCATATCTGAGAGAAGAGAATTCCAAACAAATAGCCAGTGCAAAAGGCCTGGCAATGTTCACAGAACAGCAGGGTGGTCAGTGTTGGCAGAGTGAAACAAGCTTAAGGAGTAGTTGATGATAGGAGCTGAGTTCAGAGAGGTGGCATCGAATCAGAGAATGGAGATGCAATTTACCGATATTCAGGGAGGTATAGAGAAGGAGTGTTGGGGGGTTCTATTTTATACATATCAATTTTGAGTTGGCTGATAAAATATTCATGTGGAACTATAAGGTCAGAGCTAGGTATACAAGTTTAATAGAGCAGTTAGAGCTAGAGATACATTTTTGCGATCATCAGCATAAAGATAGTATTTAAAACATGAGATTGTAATCAACAAAGGAAATATCACGGGTAGAAGTTTTCCACAGTCAGGTAAAGAAAGTGTTTCAAGAAAGAGTGCTCACCTGTGTCAAATGAGAACTTTGAGATGACCATTGGATCTGGCAGTTGGAAAGGATTGGTGACCTTGGCAGAGGTGGCTTCAGTACGGTGGTGGGGTGAAAGACTGATTGAATTTGAGAGAATGGTGGAGAAAAAAATGGGACAGTAAGTACAGAGAATGCATTTGAGGAATTTTGCTGTAAAGGACTGGGGTGAGGTCCTGTAGAGAAATCTGGCAGTAGCTGGAGGGAAATAGGAGATTAAAGGTTTGTGGCGTTTTGTTTTCATTTTGAAGATGAGATCCATGACAATATATTTGTATGTTGGTGCAATGATCTAATATAATAGAATGAGGAAACAGTAAGAGAGCAAAGAGTCACTCCAGTGATACCTACTAGATTAGGCACGAGGGAATGAGGTCCAGTACTCTAGTGGGGCAGGAACAGTTTATGCATTTTAACAGGAGAGAAGGGGATGCATTTGGTTACAGACACAGGTATGTTGGTAGATTTGGTGGTGGGATTCTGCAGAAGTTCTTCTGATGCTTTATTTCATAAGACATAAGAAGCAAGGTCATTAGTTGAGAATGGGGGAGGTGTTGGGGGTTTGAAGAAGGAGGAAAGGATGAAAGTCATCTAGGAGAGTGTGAGAGTGAATTAACTAGGGAAACACTGTAGGTTTGGTAGGTCTTATGAAGGTCCACTTGAGATTTTTGGTCATGAACTTAGAGTGAAACCAGTCAGCAAAGTTATGTAGTCTCCAGCCAGGTTCAGGTGTTCAGCATTAACCTGAAGACGTGCAGATAATTGTATTTAAGCAGAGATGGAATTTTTTTAGGCTTGTTTGTACCACAGAGGGGTCAAGGATAGTATAAGAGATAAAGTAGGCAAATGTAAAAGTTGTTTTAGTGATAGATGAGGAGTTTAACCCAAGTAAAAGGAAAGAGATAATGAACAATGAAAAGGTAGTATGGTAACTGGTGTATATCCTGGTACCCTCAAATATTTTTTGGGTTCAGGATGTCCTAGGGAGTGGAGGCTGAGTGGTGGACGATAAGATGATTCAAAGAGGAGTGAAGAAACTTAGAAACCAGGGTATTTGGAGTATCGTCTATGAAGACTGCAATCATCAGGATATAAGAATAATATTGGTTCATAGACTCTTTTTCTCCAGCTACTAAAATCTTAATGATGGGAAAATGACTTGTAGCTCTATTAATGACTGTAATATAAGTGTTGTAATCTAGTGTTCTTTTGTCAAGTACTATAGCCACTAGCCACATGTGGCTATTAAATTTAAATCCTTAGGATTAAATAAAATTTGAAGTTCAGTTCCTTAGTCTTACTTGCCATGTTACAAATGCTCTAGTCACATGTGGCTAGTGGCTATTGTATGGACAGCACAGACGTAGAACATTTCCATCATCACACAAAATTTGATTGGACAGCACTGATCTAGTGCTTCTAATTAGAAGCTGGAAGATTTTGGGGAGGATAGTGTGATAATAAGCTGGAAGGAATTGTGAAGAGAAAGGAGGAAGAACGGCACCTAACTGAACTCCAGACTGATGTTACAACGTTTGTAAGAAAAGAAAGAGAATGCTTCAAGAAAAGGTCAAAGATGGGGCTTTTGCAGAGGATGGACCCTGAGTCCTAGAGGGTACGGTTGGAAAGAATTGGGAGGGGTAGCGCATCGGGTCAAGTTAGAAGATAATAAAGATCATATGAATGAAGAAATGAGAGTGTTTGGGGTTTTCTTTAAAACCGATAAAGGGAATGTACCAGAAAAAATCCTAAGTGGGGGAAATATTAGCAATGTTCGCTTTAACATCAAGGAAAAGGATGCCCATTTTCACCGTTTCTATTCAACATAGAGATCTTAGCCAGCACGGTCAGAAAAAAATGATTAGAAATAATAGGATTTATCCTCAAAAAATTAGAATTACATAGAGTTACCATTTATCCATCAATTCCACTTCTGGGTGTATACCCAAAAGAATTGAAAGTGGGGATTCAAACAGATATTTTTACACCAGTGTTCAAAGCAGCATGATTAACCATAACCAAAAGGTATGAACAATCCAAATGTCCAACAACGGGTAAATGGATGTACAAAATGTGGTATAAACATACCATGAAATATTATTCAGCCTTAAAAAGGAATGAAATTCTGACACATGCTGCACCGTGGATAAATCTTGATGATATTATACTAAATGAAATGAGCTAGACACAATAGGACAAATACTGAATGATTCCATATATAAAAGGTACCAAGAGTAGTCAAATTGGTCGAGACAGAAAGTAGAAGGTGGTTACCAGGGACTGGGAGGAGCAAGAAGTG
This sequence comes from Balaenoptera musculus, assembly GCF_009873245.2. Taxonomy (NCBI): domain Eukaryota; kingdom Metazoa; phylum Chordata; class Mammalia; order Artiodactyla; family Balaenopteridae; genus Balaenoptera; species Balaenoptera musculus. Next base: position 134,187,169 of record NC_045785.1, read on the forward strand.
GGGAGCTACTCTTTAATGGGTATGGAGTTCCGGTTTGGGAAGATGAAAAGAGTTCTGGCCTTGGATGGTTGCAGTGATTGGCCGATAATGCTACTAAACTGTACACTTCAAAATGGTTAAAATGGTAAACATTATGTATATTTTACCACAACCTTTTAAAATAGTCTTCTGAAAACAAGTCTCTGCTATGCCACCCCATATTGAATCCTTTCAATCTGGTTATTAATTTGTTATGAAAATTCCAAAATATAAGTTATTTTTATACATATTAGATTGTGTGGTTCTTTAGTTTTGTGTTTCAGATGTGTCAAGAGCAGTTATGAGTTCCAAGTAATTTGTTTCTCCTGATACTGTACGAGAGTTTTAGAATGATTGACTTTGGAAAAAAAGAATAAGTTTCTTTTTATCCCTGCTATGTCATGTCAGTATATTTTGCATATTTAAATGCTTTGTTATGTGGGAGAGAAAAGGATGTTTGGATTTACAGGTCACTCAGCAGAGAGTTGCACCTAATCTTGAAAATGCCGATCAAGTGTGTTGAAGCTGGGCCACAGAAAGTTGTGAAACCAGTGTTTCAGACCCTGGAAAATCTATCTAAAACATTCAAGCAAAGAACTCCTTGAACTCTTGTGTTTTAAAGAGAGAGGGATATGGGTCAGACATTTTTTTGATAAAGATTATCCAACGATAATCTGCATCTTGGAGCCTGTGAAAAATAGATTCCAACATCAATTCCAACTGTACTGCTTGTAATACTAGAAAGACCAGGTGTTAGAATTTTCTGTCTCCAGGACCAGACTGAGACCCTGAAAAACAGGACCTAGTCTTTGTGAGTGGATGACTGATGAGTGTTGATATGTTCTGCTTCTCCTTTGAATCTCAGTCACCTCAACTTTAAATCAATCCTCTGACTTTTCTGTTAACCTCATAGGAGAATTAGAATTTTATTGGTGGAAGTGTTTTGCCTACTATAAAATAACATAAATATTTTATGATACAAAGTGAAATCTGATTACATCATAATGAAATAGTAACTTCACATATTTAAAGAGAAAAAATTTTTTCCAGAGTCTTTGGAATACTTAAAAATACATATTTTCTGAATCTTTTAGTTAATGCCTTTTGGGTGACTGACCCTGCTTGTTCTTTTATTCCCCTTGATAGCTCCATTTTTTCTCAAAGGGCACCCACTACAAATCTCCTCCTCAAGCCTCCTAAAACAGCTGCAGTTGATTGATCAACTGTGTGCAATATAGCACTGATCAAAGGGATCAAAGAAAAAAATGTCTTGTCAAAAATCCAAACATGTAAATCATAGTTGTTTTTCTTTTTTTAATTTATTTATTTTATTTATTTATTTTTGTCTGCATTGGGTCTTCGTTGCTGTGCGTGGGCTTTCTCTAGTTTCGGAGAGCGAGGGCTACTCTTCATTGCGGTGCACGGGCTTCTCATGCTGTGGCTTCTCTTGTTGCAGAGCACGGGCTCTAGAGCACAGGCTCAGTAGTTGTGGCACATGGGCTCAGTAGTTGTGGCACACAGGCTCAGTAGTTGTGGCTCACGGGCTTAGTTGCTCCGCGGTATGTGGGATCTTCTCGGACCAGGGCTCGAACCCGTGTCCCCTGCATTGGCAGGCAGATTCTTAACCACCGTGCCACCAGGGAAGCCCTAAATCATAGTTTCATAGTTACTGGTAGGACTAGCCATGATTAGATTTATCAAGGAAAATTATTACTTAAATTATGAAATGCAGTATTTATTTCTTAATGATTATGTAAGAATTATCTTTATCTTTGAAGAGGCAGGGGACAATGCATGAAAATATTTGGGGATTTGAGCTGAATATGAATACATAATTATTTTAAATTAGGGAAATGATTAATAAAAATTGTTTAGCCATTTAAAATAGTAAAGACAAGACAAGAAATAATGTATTATAATTTACTACTTAGTAAGTTAATTATTTTATGTACATACAAAGTATATTGTATTTTAAAAATAATGAATTTGGGTTTATTATATGAATAGACATGTTTGATTTTGTTTTATTTATATACTACCAAAATATAATTAAAGAAGATATAACTTTGAAATTAAAATTCAAATTTATAGTAAATATAACTCCAAGTCTTTGCTATAATAAAATTGGATTCGGAAATAACTTAGGCTTTTCTGTTTGTTTTTTAGTTATTAAGTCGAAAAGACAAAACTACCTTTGAAAAATTAGAATATGTAATGAGTAAAGAAGATAACTACAAAAGACTCAGAGACTATATAAGTAGCTTAAAGATGACACCTTGCATTCCCTATTTAGGTGAGTTACATCATGTGTGTTCATTATGCCTGGTTGTTGCTCTGCCTTAATCAGTAGTTTATATAAAATTCAATATATTTTAAAAGTTTGTGTATCCTTTAAAGAAATTAAAGGATTGTTAAGTTGAAAAAATAGACTAGAGGAATGTGTTAGCTTATTACCTGGAGTGTATTTTCATTTCTTCTTAGAGATGGACCATACGGTAAAGCAATATGTTTTACCTATTTTAGTAATGCTTTTAAAGAATGAACCAGTAGTTTGCAGTGAAGTTTAATGCTGTAAAAATATTTAACATTAACTAAAGAAATTGATCAAAAGATTTAATGAATTTATTTTCAACATCGTGAGTTCTTGCTTTATGTAGTTGGCAGATATTTTACAGTGAATTGTGAAAAGCAGTCTCAATGAATATTGGTGTTACTGTTTTCCTGGAAGAAATTAGCCGTTTAGCTATGGAAATTTAGCTCAGTGCTGAGACAGACAAATCTGTATTTGACATATTATTTGCCTAAGAATGTATCTCTTTACTGTATATTTTACAGTGTTGATGAATTCCAAGAAATATTGAACCTAATAACATTATAAGATTATGTTCAACAAAATATGAATAGTAATGCCTTATTAGGTATTTGAATAAAAAAGACTGAAACTATGCCTTTTTAAATGTATATGTAAATTTAAATACAGAAAATACTTTATATTATATATACCTAGTATATGCATTAAAATAAATTGGTTTGATCCCATGTAGAGAGTAATCAAATGATAACATTTGCTTTGTCCCAGTATCCCCTTTGCTCCCCTATCTCCACTTTGTCTTTTATGTAACGACTCATACTGGATTTCACCATAACTATTTTTGAAAATAATGGAAAAACCTGTTACTTGTTTAGGAGACTCTACAGTGTAAACTTTGAAGTCTTTACAATACCAGTGACCGGAACACAAAGTAGAGACAAAGACAGTTGGTAACACTGTCATTCAGCTGCTCTACGGCATCAGCCTTAGTTTGTCAGAGAAGACTTGAACTCATTAGACCATTGTGGGACATTCTAGAATTCCAGTGGGAATGGGGAATGTTGTACACCCTGTGTTGAAGGCAGAATACTCCTATGCATTGTATAGATAGTGGCCACTACATACCATTTGTCTGTTTCTTTGATAAATAGTTCAGGGCCATAATAAGCATGACTCAGTGAGAGAGGCTGTAAGCTGGATATTAGGAAAGATATTCTGCATGTGCTCCACTTTTTTACCACTTGTCACCTTGGCTGTGCCCATTCTTGAAAGATGTAATTTGGGGAGAGGAAGAATAGAGGATTTTAAAAAGTCATCAATATCTTCATACTCCATAAAAACATAAACTTTTTATAGCATAAAGAACATTAGACTGAGAACTGGGAACCATAAATTCCAAAATGGCTCTACCATACTAACTTTTCAAGTCATTGTATTGTCTTCTTTAAGCCTTGTTTTCTTTACCTAGAAATAGCACACATAGGACCAGAATCATGTTCTTCTTAAGGCTGGCTGGGACCACAGTGGTCTCTTGTATCTAATTCACTTATATTACAATTGAGAAAACCGAAGTCCAGAAAGGTAAAAGAGCTGGCTCATAATCCTAAAACCTAGTTAGTGACAGATCTGAAGTTCTGATCTAGCATCTTTCCAATTATAGCTGCTAAACTCTCATTCTAAAATTTACTGATTCTATGATTGTATTTTTTTCTCATCGAAATGTTTTTCTCAAATTTCATAATTTGTATTTTTTAGGAAAAGAGATTATTCCCTGTTGAAAATGAGAAAATGACAGTGTAAATCCTTGTGCTCTGATGTCTAGTTCAGAGGTCTTTGTTTTATATTTATTCACAGTGGAGACTTCAGTACAAGATTTGAAGTCGTCTGTGCATGTGCACATAAGCATACTCTCATGCACGTACAGGGGCGGGTGGGAAATCATTGAAATAGTGGGATCTGGAAAGGTTTTCCATTAAAGAATATACCTGTTTTCTCCCAGCACTGGTACCTAAAACAGAGTAATTGTTCCTGTGGGTTAAAGCAAATGAGGCAAATATTGAGGTGCAGAAGTTGGTTTGGAGAAAATAATAGAACCATGATCTTTTCTGTGTCTTCAGTTTGGTCTCCATTGACTCCTCAATTCAGTTCTTTTACACTTTATATATTCTCATGACCCAGAATCTCCCTTCTCACTATTACCTGTAATTTTGTGAGAGGTTGATGCTAGTTATGTCTGCTTATTGAAATTCTCCACTTGTAGCACCAGTCTTTCTTGATTTGCCTTCTACATTTCTGGCTTTTGTTTTATCGACTTCTCTTTCTCTGCCTTTCTCTTAAATCTGTTCTTATAAAGGTCTCAGTCCACTTCTTTTCTTCCTCTATACGCTCACTTGGAGTAGTCTCATGCAGTTTTTTTCTGTATATCGCCTGATGACTCCCAAATCTTAGACTAGACCTGTACATCTAATTGTCTTTGTAATTCCTGCAGCCTGGTAACATTTTAGGTACTCAAATACTCAAATACTGATTGAATGAGATATGTATGGGTAACTCTTAAATTAGCATGTTCAGAAGTAAATTCATCATTTTCCCCCTTCTTCCATACCTGATCCCCCTCTTATTTCCTGGCTTAGTCTACTAGTGATCACAGTGTTGCATTATCTGCACTGCTCCACCACCCTAGAAACCTGGGGTTTTTGTTTTTGTTTTTTTTACTGGATTTCCCCTCCTCCACTTCTTATATTCTCTGTTGAAGCAAGATGCACGTTTCTGAGGGTTATTCAAGAATTAGAAGCCAAAAGGGGTGGGGGGAATGGCAAAAACTTAAGTTAAAATAGAGAACATACACTTTAGCATCTACATAATTTTATACATTGGATTCTTCATATAATTATTCATCCCTATACCAGTTTGTGAAGAAGCATCTGAGAATGTGAGATGATTGTGGAACATTTGACACAAACATTTGGTAGACTTGGGAAGGGGAAGTGAAACACTGAAACGTTTGTCAGACAAGTTATTGTGACTTAGTTTAGTTCATTTCCAGCATGAAAATCGTCTTTTTAATGTAGTGACAGTTTCGTTTTATCGCAAAGTTTGAGATTAAATGTATTCATTCCATCTATCAAAACATACATGCTTTTCCTAAGAAAATGTGAAGCATTTTCAACTTCATACAACTTTTTGACTGCTTGATTTATTTATGTCATAGAAGCTGGTTCATGTTCTCATTCCTAATCTTCAATACCGAAGTGTGTTGAAGAATGAAGATTTTACAATAGTTTATATCCTGTTAATATTTACATTGTTCATATTTTGTTCTAATTTAAAATGAATTAGGATTGTGGTTTTTAAATTTAACTTTTCCTTATTTCAGAATTTTTTCCCAGTCATATTAAACTAGGCCCAGTGCAGATAGATGCCAAAAATGTCAACATTTACAAGATGCTGTACATTTGATAGGAGAGAACCTGTCCCAAAGACATTTGAAAGATAATGCTCATTATTCATATTGGTAGCTTCTATTTAACTATCTCTCTTCAAATATACAGAATTTGCATAATGCTACCCTTTATCCATTATGTCTGCAAAGGTTCTTTTGGAACAAATGTATCAACCAAAAGAATCTATCTACAGTGCACAGAGAAAAGGTGAAGGCTAATTATCTATTTCTTAACATGAGAGACGTGATCCAAACTAATGGTGCTTTTGCCCCTAAGAATTATGATCAGAACCAGCCATTCTTTGTGAAGCTTAAAAAGGAATATGGAGGTTTGTATGCTGACGAAACTCTTATTTTGATACTGCCAGGTTTATTTATAATTCAATGTGGATTAAATTATAAGAAGTAGAAAATGTTTTCTTGGCTTTCAGCTCATCATCCCTTGAAAAATTGTCTCTTCTGTTGGTTTGCATTCAAGGTAAAAATTAGTCAGCCTGGACAATATAGTGAAAAGTTCTTAGACTAAGGATACAGTTTTTCTGGAGAGAAATAGTTTGGCAAATCTCAAGGAAAAAATTGTTTTATATGAGAATTATTGCTTTAAATCTGAAAATCATTAACAGCACTCATTTGTTCTTGTCATTGGAGAACAATCTTAAGGAGCTTATTGAAGAATTTGGCATGGGAAGTTTTGCTTTGCTGGAGAGAGAGAAAAAGAACATTGTGCAAAAATAATTCAGTTGTATGAAACATGATAAATATTCTTTCATGTGCATTTTCTAACCTCATTTCTACTTTATTTATGTAATTTTGGGAAGATGCAGTAGCTCAACCAGCTTAGGTGGTTTTCTGAGAAGGAAAGCATATGTTTTTAAAACTATGGAAATAAGTTGTTGCAGTTCTATACATTGCTTTCTATTAAGTAGAAGCAGAATGTTACAGAGAAGTTTTTTTAAACTCTCCTGCCCTTCTGTAGGACATGAGTACACTGTTTTGATGTGTCTACGTATGACTCTGTCTCTTGTAGAGAAAGTCCCCTGCCCCAACTTAAAGATTTTCATAATAGGCCTTTTTTTTTTTTTTTTTTTTAAGAAGAGAAAAGCTGTCCTTATATCCATCTGTAATATGGGATATAGTGCCCCTCTCATCCCCTGTCCTCTGACAAGCACCATTTTGTTTTCATTAATCTCTTTCCCTCAGCAGTGTATAAGCCCTGAATTTGTCTTGGTCCAGGGCTCTATGTTTAACATCTAGAATAAAAGCGGGCACTTAGTATTTAACACTTATTGGCTGACTTAATTAATTAAATGATCCCTTTCTGGCTCTTCCCATTGTTCCAGCAACTTCATTTGTTTTAAATACATTTATTTGTGTGCACTTTTGTATACAACTCCCTACCCACCCCCAGTTTTCTTTTGGTGCGTCAGCTGGCCATCCAGTGTTTGCTTAGCACTATTCTTGGTGATAGATGTAGAGCAGGGATCGAAATGGACTTTGTTCCTTCCTTTGTGGAACTTAACATCTCTTTAATACCAAAGGCTCAAGTTGATGTCATTACCTTGTGAATAATCTCTCCTATATCCTGTGTCATGGAAGAGGTACATAACATTACCAGGCCTTGATAGTGGTGTCCTCATCACAGCTAATGAGATGTTTAAAACATGCCTAAACTTACAAGACCATTCAGATTTTATCTGATCCTCTTTTATGTTTCACTAGTTTTTAACCTATGTTGATCTCTTAGTAGAATATAGTTCTTTAGTTTTACGATAGTTTGAGAAATTTTTGCTAATCTGTGTATAAATATTTTCAAAAATAGTAGCTTTTTATTCACATTTCTATTCAGATAATTTCAACAAAGTCCAAAGCTTTCTGCAGCTCTCTGGGAATTAATGAGATTGTTTTCCTGCCCCTTTGGTAGAATTTTACTTGGTTAAATGTATAGAAGTCTCTGACACTGATCTCAAAAATGCCTAATAGTCAAAAAATGTCATTGGCTTTTCATATTTTAAGAGTTTTATTCCATTTTCCTTTCTTTGGTTTAATTTGTATATAATACACACCATGGATTACTTTACCTTATTCTTCTCATTAAGATTACATATTGAATTCTAAAACAGCAATAAAGCATGTTCAGTCATTTTCTTTTGAATCTTGAGAATGAGCTCTGACCAAATGGCAGCTAGCCCTAGCTTTCTCTTTAGCCAAAATTACATTCCCATTTTCCATTACCTCATTTATATCCCCTTTTACCCTCATTCTTTTTTATATATTTAAAATTCTTCTAACATTCTTTAATGGTATATTTTCTGAAGTTTACTTTAGACCACTCAAAGACTTGTGATACAAAAGGGCTGGGGATGGGGTTACATTGATTTCTTTCTCATTTTCATAGTTTTTCTCTTAAGAGCCTTATATCTTTAAAAAATATCATGTGTAGAAGCTATACAGATCTGCATTTTAATCATAAACAGAATCAGGTTCCCCCAGTTCCAACAGCTTTGCCAGTAGTGTTTCCAACAGCTGATATTTCAGTAATGCATTTTGTAAATTTTTTAGCAAACCTTAACAGGAGACTAATAATAAAAATCTTAATAAGTAACATTTATTTGCAACTTAATCCTCTGTGCCTAACACTGACTGTATACTTTACATAAATTATCTAATTCTTAACAACAATTTATAAGATATGTGATATTATTCATATATTATAAGTGAAGAAACTGGGACAAGGGAGGTTAAATTCACTTGCTATAAAGATATGCATTATAACCATTTCATTTATAGTTCAAAGAAAGCATTGTGGAATTATATTAATATTTTGGAAATCTGTCTTTAGTTTTAATTTTGAGTTCATTCTTCAGTCTTTCCTGTAATTATCTATAGAATTACGATGTAATAACTATTGACCCCACTGATAAAATTGAAAACTGAGCTTATTTTTAGATGGCTTTTTTGAGGAGGGGTCATGGCATCATCGTAAGTGGAGTCATTCTTTTCTTACTTAGTTATTTTCTCAGACACTAAAATAAAAGACTAAAAAATTGTTAGGATGCAATAATTTTTAACTTACCATTGATTAATTTAAGTATATAAAAATCATATCACATTAGTAAAGGTTTACAAGTAATTTGAAACATTTTCATGATTGTGGAAGTTTTTACAGGCTTATTATATTATTACCAGTAGGAGTCCTAAGAAATATAATGCTAGAAGAATTAGCACTCCTGTATCATGACTCATAGAGTCAAGTGAATATTAGACTGAAAATTTGATCTTTTTACTCAACCAGGCTTGGAGCCTGAGGATGAGCTTGTTAGTTCATATCTACTAAATTTCAGGATGGTTTCTAATAGTGGCCTTATCCAATATCTCATGTTTTAAAAGTCTACTTCAGAGATGCCAAGTTTCCTTGACATTGATTGTATCCCATTGAGTGGAGAATAGAGTCTAAGTCATTTTTAGGATAAGCTTCATTTCATTTATTAAAAATAACTAAGCATAAATAATCCTTCTATAAACCAGCTGCAAGGTTATAGCTCAATCTTACTGAAGGTCAAGCAACCACACCTTATTCCTTGGTAACCTGTAAAGTAGCTAGCTATCGGACCTTGCCTACCATACATGTGACTTATCTAATCTCTCACAAGATTCTCGTTAGGCTGAAATCCCTTACTATGGCTATTCTTACCTTAATTTTTCTTATGGCCCATTCTCTTAACTACCTGCCATAACAGCTGGCATAGCTCTGTTAGGTTTGCAAATGAAGATCATGGATCAGTGTAATTTTGCACCTGAAAATTTGGATATATTGTTTTTTAGTACATTTATTACTCACTCTGTGCAAGGCACCATGATAGGTAATGCAGAAAGTACATAGATGAGCAGTAGTAATCTGGTAGTTAAAGGCTACTGAGTACTTACTAGTGTCAGGCATTATTCTAAATGTTTTACCACATGTATTACCTCCTTTGATTTTCACAGTAACTACGTGAGCTCTAGGTTCTGTTGTTATCTCCATTTTATAGATAACAAAACTGAGGCAGGAATAAATAAATTGCCCCAGGGAACACATGTACATGGTAGATTTGGGCCACAAACCCAAGCAGTTCTGCCTTTAGGACCTATGCTTAGCTATGATATAATACTGCTTCTTATTCCTTGATCCCAAGGAACTCAGTTGCCTAAGTCATTCTCAAGCTTTACAGGAACTTCAGAGCAGAGCTATATCACCTCTATAAAGGAGAGCACAATGGACCCTGTGGCCATGGCAGTTAGCATTCAGCACAGTTTTCTAGTTTGTTGACTTTCACATGATTCTAGCTTTAATAATATTCCTCTTCTGTGAAAATTCTCTAAGACTTGTCTTTAATAGGGTTTTGGATGTTTAAGTGAAATGCTGTAGTTCTGCAAATAAATGGAATGCCCTAGTAAAATTTTATTCAGTTAAGATTTGATGAAACAATTAGATGCCTAATTTCGCCCAGAAATCTTACAGCAGATTTTTCTGGTTCTGGGGGTGGTGGAGAGGGACTTTAAAGCCATTCTGAAATGACCATAGGTAAAACAAAGAATAACATCAGGGTTTGATGTTCTCTTACCTTCTTTCACCAGAAGTTTTATTTTGAGATGTGGCAGAGTAAAAACATTGGTCGTGTTGATGGATTTGAGTTGTTCAGATAATTATCTTCAGTTTTGATTGGTTGAGCAAAAGTCTCAAGAGATTTCTCTAAAATTTTTAGTTCACAAATGAATTAAGGGAAGGTCAGCTCTAAGCAGAACATATTTCTAGAAGAAAATTGTTCTGGAAGATTGGTAATAAAGTTGTTAGTTGCAAAGATGAGTTAAAGACACACACACACACTGGAATTGGCAGTTTGAACTAGCCAAACCCCTGTGGATTCCATTCTGAAGCTGTTGAATCTCAGTATTGGAAAAATATCTAACAGTTTCTTGAAGTTGTTTTAGTCTCACCCGTAAGTATGCAGTAATGCTTGTAAAGCTGTCCAAGCTTTCTGACTTGACTAGCAGACAAGTTTTTTCTAAATAGTAAAGATCAGTAAATTAGGGAGGGAAAAGTATTAATAAATAAACTTAGAGTTATAATTCAGTTCTTTAAACCATTGGCTCACTAGATATTCTGCACTTTTGTAATATCAACACTTTACTAATATAACAACATAAAATAGATTTCAGGAGATTTTGATGTTCAGCAAATCATATGAAGATAATATTGAAAAATTCATTTGTATATTTCTGTTTTTATAAATTGACCATTTAAATACGGCATATGTTATTTTTTTGTTTTTAAAGATATGTATTTTAATACTGTGGGTTTCTTAATTCTTTGGGGAAATTGACATAAAATATATTGTCAAGAATTCATATTCATTTCATGTGAAAGGCACAAATTCAATTTGAAGTAACTTTTATTCAATGCAGAATGTTGGCAAAACTAGAGTTTTCTTCTAATTTCCTGTCTATATTTTTATAAATAAAATGTATTATTTTGCTGAAATCTTAAAATTATTTTTCCATTGGAAGTTATAGCATTTTCATAAAGTTTTTAAATAAATTGATAAGGATCTTGAACATGATTGAATTTTGATTTAAAATAAAGCTAAAATTTGTTTTACATTGTGGCAAATATTTACATTTTACAAAACAAACTTTGCCTGTATTTAGTCAATAATATTTTTAAAATAACTTGGATTATAGATACAAATAATCTTCTGCAGTATATTAAGGGAAGATGAAACTACATTCATAAATCCCCTTTTATAGTTGTAGTAAAATTCATTTAAAAAACTATATCTGTAGAAATGAATTGTGCAAAATAATATACATGTAACATTTACATTTTTAGGAACTGAAAAATAGAGTTCTATGTCATTTAAATTGGAGACTGTCTCCCTTCAGTCAATAGGCTTGATCATCATCTGAACTGCTCTCAAGGAGTATGAGCCACCTCGGTATTCAGCCCAAAATATTCCGTCTTGGTACTTGCTTCTGTAATGGCCTCCTCTGTACCATACTCCATTTAGGTTAGAGTGTGCACAGGCATTGTACCACCATCCTCCTTTATGAAAGTGGGCGCAGTTTCCTTTGAGGAAAAAATATAGACATCAGAGTAAAAGTTTCTTCTAAGTGTGGTACTCTGTAAACCATCAAATACTTATTCTACGTTTAGAACAATTTGAGTTTTTCTTACTGATTTCAGTTACCTTTATCTTCATAGTGTTGCTTCTTCATTTATTCTGTTACTGTTGCTTAAGTATCACCTACTTGAAAGATCACTTGAATTGCCAGTTTTATTTTGCCCTTTGCTTATTAGTACATGCTTTTTTGTTATTGTTGTTAAGTGATTTAATTTTCTGGCTAGCAGGGTAAATAAAATGCAAGTAGATTTTGTGTGTAAGAGAGAGAGATTGGAGAGATTGGGAGGGAAGGATATGGAGTTGCTAAACAGAGTAAAGTTTGGGGAAAATTGATTTTCAAAATAGCAAAAAAATAATATGAAATAGTACTATTAGCAATCAGATGAGTTTCTATAAATAAGGCATGTATTATGATCATATTTATCTTCCTTTTTTCCTCTTTTACCGGTGTGAAATAGAAACCTATGTGCTGCTTGCCAAGACGCAGCTGAACGTAAAAATAAATCAACTTTCAGGGGTATGTCTTTATCAGAGCCAGAAACCTAGGTTAAAAAGGCAAAAGTATGTGAAAATTAAATTAAAAATTATGTGGATGGCCTAAATGAGTCTTTCTAAAGAGACTATTTCCCCTCTGAATAAAGCTTTTTTGCTATTCCTATACCACATAATGCAGTCATCTTGCTAGTCCCCTATACCAAGAAGTGCCTTTACACCATGTACCCAAATGGCTTGTTTCCTTCACTCCCTTCAGGTAACATTCAAATGTTACCTTTCTTGGCCAACCCACATAAAATGGCACCCACCCCCTGTTCCCTTATTCGGTTTTACTTTTCCTAAAGTACTTGTCACCACCTAACAAATCATCTTGTCTCCTTCTAGAAAGCAAGTTCCAAAAGGGCAGGGACTTTGTTCACTGCTGTGTTCCTCAGCACCTACAACAGTGTCTAGCACATGGTAGGGGTCCAGTGGGATTTGTTAGCAATTTTAGGCAGTTGGACGTTTTATTTCTAGACGAGTATGTTTTGTTTCCCATCCCCACCCCATCAAGTTAGAACAACAGAACCTTGTTCACAGAGTTCACACTTTGGGATTGCCTTAGAGAAGAGCTCCTAAAAGCTGTTCCTTTCAGCAGGTTGTATTCTCTTTGACTGAGTCCAAAACGACCTTTCTGAAAAGACTTTAATGGCAATACTTTAATAACAGGGTTCTATTTAAAGCGTAGAAAGTGGTGATTCTACAGAGAATACACATCAGTTTTTTCTTACTCACCTGCATACATATCTTTATCTCTGTCCAGTGTGGTGAACTGTTTACCATTATGCCACATCATAGAATCCCCAGCATTCCCCTGGTAAGTTCCCAGGCGCAGTCTATAGAATTCACTTTCAGGTTCCAGGCGAAAGCTGCTATATTCTGCATAGACTTTTTTATCACTCCAGTCTTCTAATTCAATCAACAACTTATAATTATCTTGATTGCTAAGCATATAGATGTTTTGCAGTCCAAGCCAATATTCTCCATCTATGTTTCCAAATCCTTTCTGTTAATAAACAGAGAGCATGCTTACATGAATTAGTATAGAGATAGTAAACTTGTTATAGACAAGTTTTAAACATTTGATAGCATAAAAATATTGACAATTTAAGTGGTAATGTGACCTTCCACTTTTGTAGATCACCTGTTCTACTAAAGTCCCATATAATCACTTTGTTTTGTTTTGCTTTCTCTTAATTTGTCAGCATTTATTTGCACAACTAGCTCCAAACTTTACAAATAAGACAAAGCAGAAGGGACTAAAATTACTCATAGCGACTAAAAACATTAACTAGTAAACTACCCAGGCCCTTAAAAAGGGTTCCTGATTTCTCTCATACTCATAAAAAGAAACAATTTTTTGTATATAGATACTGTCCCCACCATAGTCAAACAAATAGGACATCTAACATTTTTATGATATTCAATAAAAATGATAGTATCTGTTTTAGAACAAATTATCTTCTTTGACTCTATTAGAAATAAAATTAGTAAATGTAAGAAGATAAAACAGTAATCTTCAAAGCTCCTTCTTTGAAAGATTGTAAGTTAATATTTGAAAAAAAGAATAAATTAATTAACTATCCTATTTCAGTAAGCATTTGCCATTGCAGGTATGCAGCAGAATATAAGTTTGGTAAACCTGATCTTAACGCTAAATGTATTTTCAGGAGGGTTGTGTTGCAGGATTTTTTCCCCTTGTTAAAGCAGAGGACTTCTGGGACTTCCCTGGCGGTCCAGCGGTTAAGATTTCCCCTTCCAATGCAGGGGGTGCGGGTTCAATCCCTGGTGGGGGAGCTTAGATCCCACATGCCTTGCCGCCAGAAAACCAAAACATAAAACAGAAGCAATATTGTAACAAATTCAATAAAGACTTTAAAAATGGTCCACATCAAAAAAATCTTTTAAATAAATAAGTAAGTAAATATAAAGTATAGGACCTCCAGAACATGACCATTTTTCTAGGACTGTTTACCTCTGATTAAATATACTTGATAATGGGTGCAAACGTGGTCATGATTAAAAAAGCAGTTGTCTTCTTAGAAAATGAAATTAGGATCAGTCTTTGCAAAGAATTAAATACATGTGTAAGTCATTCAGACTGAAAGGAAACATTTTAAAGTACATCTTCAGTTTCCTTTCTGCGTTTTAATTTTGACTTTAAAACCAGAGATGAGAATTGTCTTTTTGACAAATGCAGATAATGAAAAACATATGGATAGTTTTTTTTAACTGTGCATCTTATTTATTGCATATAATGACTATTATTGCAAGAGCTGCTTTGTTCTACCTCTCCCCCACATCTGAAACACTGATTTACCTTATAATTTTCCCAATTTCTGAAGAAGTTGACAGAGCCATCTGTTCTTTTCTGAATAACAGTCCAACCCCCAGGATCCAAACTGTTCTCACACCATAACTGCACTGGTCCATTGCTGTTTTCAGGTTTGATCATATAAATGCCACTGACTGAATGTCCAGCTTCTTTTGCATGCTGACAGTCTTTGAATGGTCCTGTAATCAGAATATCTTTGATTGCCAGGAAACTTAATAGGAAAAGAGCCATATTAAAGTAGTTTTTAGTCAAGAGTCTTACCTTTGTATCTTTCTTTACAGATACCACTTTTTATGTATTGTGTACACAATACTCTACAAGTTAAAGAAACTAAATTTATATTAAAAAAAAAAACAACTAAATAAAAGAATTACCCCAGTCCCACTATCTGGAACATTAACTTGTTTTATCTTCCACTGTTCTTGCAAGTCTTCGTCCAAATACGTACATTTTTGTATTGTTATAATTCTAACACACATAGAAAATTGGATTCTGTCTTTTTTTTTAACAAGCATTTCCATTGGACTACAGTCTCCACTCTAGCACTTACAGTAGCTGTAATATGCAACCTTTGATGTTGATATATCATGTTTCTTCCACTGCCATTAGACACTGAGGTTTTATCTGATTTTTGATATTATAAATAACACTGTACAAAGTGTCTTCTTATTGGCTTCATTTTTTCATACTTATAAAAATGTTGCAGGATTGATCTACTGGATCAAAATGGTACGAACAGCTTTACAGTTCTTCATAGTGCCCAATTTTTAGTTTCCAAAATTTGATTTCAGTGGAACACACTAGTCCCTTGAGATGCTCAGTGAAAATGGCATACCACAGTCAAATAAGTTTTAGACTGCTAAATATTATGTTACCCTTTTGGAAACACAGTATGCATTCACTAAAGACTGAGAAGCCCTGAAGTAAACCAGTTTCCCAAACTTTTGGAATTTTTTAACTTTTTCCCTCATACAACAGTTCATAAGAATACACTTCAGGAATGTTGGCAAAATTCCTTTCTAAAGTGTTGTATCAATTTATATGACTGATAGTAATTTTCTTTTTTAATCTACACAGTGACTTTCTGATAGTTTACAGATGTTCTATAGATGAAACAGTTAACTAACTAGTCTTTAAACCCATAGGCTTAAACCCACTTTTTTCTAATCCCAGCATCTATGCTCTGAACTGCTGTGCTACAGTTGTCCCCATGTTATCTCACAGTTTTATGAATTCACTCCCTATTTTTTAATCCACTGATAAGTTCTTCATAAATTTTTAAATGACAAAACATTTTGTAAAATCATTTGTAGAGTGTCTTGACTCTTGAACTTGTGATTTCCATATTTTTGATCTAAAGAAAGATAGCTTCTAGTTTTACTGAACATTATTTAGTTTCACCCTTCTCCAGTGTTTTGACGCTTTGAATTTTTTTCGTAAGCATGTCAAGATATGAAGTGGTTCAGAAATAAGAATTACCCTAAAGATCTATTAGAACAACCAAAAAAGTATAGAAATTTCAGTTGTCAAATTTTATATTTTACTAAAAATTTTTAAATTCTGTCATGTATAATTTTTAGAAAATGTGTGAAAGTAAGAGAGTTTAGTCAAGTAAAATTCGTCCAAGAAAGTCTATACTGTAATGATAATAGGATTGTTGAAATTTTGAGGAATGTGTTATCTATACTGTGCCAAGTATATACAGGGTCCCTTATGGGGCCTTATTGGGGTAGAATTAATCTCATTAAATAAACAGTTCCACAGTTACGTCATTAGAAGGGATTCTTAGAGACTATAAACTCTTCCCTCTAGATTACTCCTTGAAGATGGAGACTGTTTTTGTTTTTCTTCTGACTTCATGTCATCACTGTTTTAACTATTAAGTAGACGGTCAGTAGTTTTTTGTTAAGCAAATGAATCAGCTAAGTTGCCTTCACATTTTAAATAACAAGGAAATTGAAAACCACACACAAAAATCAGAGATGATCAATTCTCTAGTCCATGTTTTTATTATGTTTCAGGTTTTTAAAAATTATAATACAGTGACTTGTAAGCACTACAGATTACTATTAAAAATTTGTGGAAACTGGAAACACGTAATGCTATCTTTCTTGGGTTATATTTATTTTAGGTATTAAATGTCTTAGTTATAGAGTTTCAATTTGATTATTTTTTTTATCGTTTTTATTTCTCTTCTGAGATTCCAGTCTTGCATTTATTATGAACATAGTTTCCTTTAAGCCGTAATAACTACTTTAAAAATTCTTGTTCCTTCTATTCCTAGTTTGTTGAGAGTTCTTACCATGAATGGATTTAGGATTTTGTCAAAGGCTTTTTATTTATCTACTGACATGATGATATGGTTTTTCTTTTTTCTTTTGTTAATATGATAAATTCTGTGGATTGTATTTTTAATGTCAAACCAACCTTTTATTCCTGGGATAACCTCAACTTGGTCATGTTATCGTTTTTATGTATAGATGGTTTTGATTTGCTAAAATTTTGTTAAGAATTTATGCTTTTATAGTCATGAGGATATTGGTTAGTTTGTGAAAGCTCATAAATAGTTTCTTAAGCTAGGGAGGACTATTCTAAAAATAATGTTTGCCCTTTTCAGACTGGCCATAAATTAGATCACATTCCATTTAAATTCAGTGTGAATCATTTTTATGCTATCTACCTTCTCAGTTATTGAATTTAAAGTACAGAGTATTCAGAGCCTTTAACACAATGCTTTACAAAGTAGCCATCATCAGTAATTTAGTTCCCTTTTCTTCTTCATTGCTGACCTTGACACTTACTTCATAATTTAAGTAGCTTGTGTAATAAATATGTTTATTTAATTCATAAATTTAATGCGACTATTCAAAGATGAATATACAGTCATTTCTATTGCAGAAAAATAACGTATTCCTGAAAAATCTCGTGTTCTGCAAAACTGTGCACTAAAAATAACAGCTGATGTTAGCTGTTAGCATACTTTGTGTTCAGCTGCAGTTACTTGTGGCACAGAACATTAATATGCTTGGGGAAAATTCCATATGAATCAATATGACCACTTTGTTTTACTGATATTATTCTCCTTTTTTATCAGTCACCTATGAGCTACTTCACATTACAGAAACACGCATTGTAGTCAAGTCAGAGAAGGGTAGAGAAGTTTAAATGAAGTATGATTTCCAGGTCCAATCTTAGATTATTTTGTGTAATGCATGGTAACGTGTTTATTTGTTTACTCACGAGCAAGAACTGTAATTTTTGGTTGTGTATCCACAGGTTAACCCACTTAGGTGCTCAAATATTTGTTGAACTAAATGATTCCTGGCAGCCACAGTGGTTTCCTCAGTTCTGCATTATTTTTCCCAGAAATGTCTTTTCTGCATCTACGATAGGCTAGAAATCTTTAGGCTCCAGGGATAAAGAAACAACCATAGAGTCCAGTGGGAAGTGGGGAGAGAGAACTCCACTACAGCTTGCTGAGTACTCTGATTGAGTCAGCAGGGCACACAGGAACACTGGCTAAGAATTAGCTAACCTAGATTTGTGGGGAAGAACTGGAGTCGGCTCCATCTGAGCTGAGTTGTGAAGATTGAGTAGGAGTTGGGCCATTAGGGGTAGAGGGTCTGATCAAGGCCACACATGGGTGAAATATGCTGAGGCGTGGAGACAGAAGAGAGCTTGATGTTCCAGCGGAGCTACAAGTTTTGCATGTCTGAAATGTCAGTGGTTGGAGGGTGGTACTTAGAGCTCTTGAGGTCGGCTGTAGGGTTGAAATTGATTTCTTCAGTCTAAGAATGCAGTCATCATACTTGTTTACCACCTTAACCAGATTTTTTTTTCTAAGTTGTCACTTTCACAATAGTCAAGGATATCTGAGGAGCATTGCTCTTATTTTAAAACCTGTTAGTATTGTAGTTAATGCACACATGAAGTGGTTTTGTTGCAATACATACAGATATTTCTCTTATTTCAGAAATTTGCTTATTCTATGAATGTCATCTTTGTAAATGTTTGCTCTGCACTCATTTGAGTATAGTTTTGACAGTTTACATTTTATGTTTAACTATATATTCACAAGTTGGACTTTCATTAGACTATTTGAATTGCTGTTAAAATATTTAGAAACATCAAGGTTTTGAATCTTGACAGAATATTTGTAAAATGCCATTTGTTCCTTTCCTGCTATTTAATAAGCCCTCGGATGTTTAAGCAAACTGGGGAGTTCTGGGTTTTCTAGATCCAGCTTTGATTTGATAAGACTTCAATTTATGCAAATTTAAAATTATCTTCAACTTTAATTTTCAACCCACTTTTTCGTAGTGGGCTTTATGTTTACAGTTTGGATGCCTGTTAGACTTGGTTGATATAAAAGCTTAGGAAAATGAATTCTTTTCCAAGACATATGGATAAAATTAGCAGTGCTTATAGCTATTTTTTTTCTCCTCAGTAAAGATAGTAAATATCAAAATTTAGTATTTGTTTATTTTTATAAGTAAACCACTAACCTGTCTTAGCCTAGTGTATACTGTTGGTCTTGGCAGAAATATTTTCTCATTATTACTTGCATATCTTATTCATTTGCTGCTGTAGAATTAGGTTATAGATCATTCTTACATTAAATATTTTACTGCTTTCTCTGTACCATACAAAATGCTTAACAGGAATTCTTAAAATGACTAGTAAAAAAGTAGCAGCTTTATTTTTGAGAAGCCAGTTTTAACTTCCTGGTTTATATTATCAGAAATAAATTAATTGATTTATTTATCTATGATATTTATATATGATTCAGGAATTTGTTATTAATGGTTCAAAGGGTATAGACTGGAAGTACCTTTCTTTCAAAATAGGAATTTTATTAACCTTTTGTTTGCATTGAGTAATTTTTTTTTTTAATTTTTATTGGAGTATAGTTGGTTTACAATGTTGTGTCAGTTTCAGGTGTACAGCAAAGTGAAACAGTTATACATATACATATATCCACTCTTTTTTAGATTCTTTTCCCATGTAGGTCATTACAGAGTACTGAGTAGAGTTCCCTGTGCCATACAGTAGGTTCTTACTAGTTATCTATAATATTTTATTTATAGTAGTGTGTATATGTCAGTCCCAATCTCCCAATTTATCCCTACCCACCCCCCCCCTTTCCCCCTGGTAACCATAAGTTTGTTTTCTACATCTGTGACTTGCATTGAGTAATCTTGAAATACTCATCTTCTATGACACAATTGCATTCTTCTCAAAGCGGGAAAATGGAATTCTGTACATTGAATTTGAAGGACCAGTCTCTTTCTTCCTCAGTTTCTTTGATGATTAAAATTTGTATAAGACTAACAAACTCCAGTTAACAGGTCTGATTCATCATAGAAAGAAAAATATTGACCAGTCATGCCACATATTTTCCAACATGTATTTTTTCATTAAGAACCCATATTTTGAACAGAACAGTGGGTTAAAAAAGACAAGAGGTTTCATACTTTGAATAGCACCTTTACTGGGAACCATCTTTATTTAACCTACCTATTCTCTTTCTATAAAGAAACTGTTTAATTACTTAAGTTAAAAGGAAAATCGTTTTCTTCAATAAATGCTGGAGAGGGTGTGGAGAAAAGGGAACACTCTTGCACTGTTGCTGGGAATGTAAATTGATACAGCCACTATGGAGAACAGTATGGAGGTTCCTTAAAAAACTAAAAATAGAACTACCGTACGACCCAGCAGTCCCACTACTGGGCATATACCCTGGGAAAACCATAATTCAAAAAGAGTCATGCACCAAAATGTTCATTGCAGCTCTATTTACAATAACCAGGACATGGAAGCTACCTAAGTGTCCATCATCGGATGAATGGATAAAGAAGATGTGGCACATATATACAATATTACTCCGCCATAAAAAGAAATGAAATTGAGTTATTTGTAGTGAGGTGGATGGAGTTAGAGTCTGTCATACAGAGTGAAGTAAGTCAGAAAGAGAAAAACAAATACAGTATGCTAACACATACATATGGAATCTAAGGAAAAAAAAAAAAAAGGTCATGAAGAACCTAGTGGTAAGACACAGACCTACTAGAGAATGGACTTGAGGATATGGGGAGGGGGAAGGGTAAGCTGTGACAAAGTGAGAGAGTGGCATGGACATATATACACTACCAAACGTAAAATAGATAGCTAGTGGGAAGCAGCTGCATAGCACAGAGAGATCAGCTCGGTGCTTTGTGACCACCTAGAGGGGTGGGATAGGGAGGGAGATGCAAGAGGGAAGAGATATGGGAACATATGTATATGTATAACTGATTCACTTTGTTATAAAGCAGAAACTAACACACTATTGTAAAGCAATTATACTCCAATGAAGATGTTAAAAAAAAAAAAAAGGAAAATCGTTTTCTTTTTGTTGTTGAATTCCTCATTAATTTTCTTACTTTGTCCCAATCCTGTGCTCTTTGTGATAGGAGAAATAGGACAAAAGACATAACCAATTTAGAGCTTTCAAATAATTGGTCAGCAAGTAAAATCTTTTAAGAGGTAAACTTTTTAATTGGGTTGTGAGTTAAGCATAAGGTAAGTATACTTACCAGCATTTCTGGAATGGGAAATTTGAGGCAAATACTTTCTAAAGTGATAATAGATTCTTTCTTGTAATAATATGAATTACTTTATTAATGTATAAGTTTAAAATGCAGTTAGCAACCTGAGCTTTTATATTGAAGTTACTTAAGAATATACCGATTATTTTTTATAACTGGTTAATGGAATCATATTTCAGCCCTTTTGCTTAACCAGTCTTCTTTAGTTTCTCTTAGTTTAAGTGCTAATATAAATATGCAACTGAAACCAATTGCATTTTTAAAATTTACTAATAGGAAACATTATAAATAATTGAAAATTAGCTTATTACCCACTAAAAAGCATTTTTTTAGTTTCTAATGACTGCTTTTCAAATTTAACTTTTTAAGCTTACCTTTTATATTCCCATACATGGCAAGGCATATATTGGAAAGTGCACTCAAAAAATGTAATAATGATATTCAAACTGTACACAAAGCATTTTTACGTGCATCACCTCATTTAATCATCACAACAAAGTCTTTTACAAAAGAAGCAACTGGGCCTCGGAAAAGCCTGGCCAGAATCCAAGTTTCCTGGTATTCAGATCTATTCTCTAACACGCTATGAAGGAACTTCCTCAACTTCATTCACCTACAAGGAATGAACTTATTTTTATAAATACACCATTTGTAAGAGGAAAATGTTTTCTTTTATGAAAGACTAACCCAAAATGTAGCCAATGAATAACATTAACAGTTAAGAATTTTTTTGATGGCAGTTTGCCAAGTGTATAGTTACATTCTCAAACATTTTGTTTTTTAGGTAGAGGGAAAGTAATGTTTCTGGAGATTATTTATTGTAAACCAACAAAAGTATTCTGTTATTTGCCATAAGTTCACAGTAAGTTTGTTCTCTTGAGGTGCATTTTTCTTATAACCATTTTAAATGAAAATATAAAATTGCCTGTCATTAAAACACCTTTTTAAAAAATGCTGATAAATAAAAAGAAACGAAATTGAGTTATTTGTAGTGAGGTGGATGGACCTAGAGTCTGTCATACAGAGTGAAGTAAGTCAGAAAGAGAAAAACAAATACCATATGCTAACACATATATATGGAATCTGAAAAAAAAAAAAAAAAAAAAAAAAAAACAATGGTTCTGAAGAACCTAGGGGCAGGACGGGAATAAAGATGCAGACCTACGAGGGAATGGACTTGAGGACACGGGGAGGGGGAGAAGGGAAAGCTGGGACAAAGTGAGAGAGTGGCATGGACATGTACACACTACCAAATGTAAAATAGATAGCTAGTGGGAAGCAGCCACATAGCACAGGGAGATCAGCTCGGTGCTTTGTGACCACCTAGAGGGGTGGGATAGGGAGGGTGGGAGGGAGGAGATACGGGGATATATGTATATGTGTAGCTGATTCACTTTGTTATAAAGCAGAAACTAACACACCATTGTAAAGCAATTATACTCCAATAAAGATGTTAAAAAAAAATGCTGGTAAGATATATATAACATAAAATTTACCAGCTTAACCATTTTTAAGTATACAGTTCAGTGGCATTAGTACATTCTCATTATTGTACAGTTAATCTCTATAACTCTTGCTATCTTGCAAAACTAAAGCTCTGTACCCATCAAATAACAACTCCACATCCTCCCCTCACCCCAGCCCCTGGCAGCCACCATTTCTGCTTTCTGTCTCTACAAATTTAACTACTCTAGGTACCTCGTATAAGTGGAATTGTACAGTATTTGACTTTTTTGTGACTGGCTACGACACTTTTTAAATAATACATATACATTATGCATTTAAAGAGTTTAGAATGATCATGTACCTACATGTAGAGTTCAGTAATATGAACTTCTTGGTGCCAGAAGCATATGTAAGTACAGCAATAGACATCCATCTTTGCCCTTTTTTGTGCAAGTACCCAAACAGCTTAGACATATTTTCCAGTCTGACATAAGAATAATATGAACAAAGATTTTAGCACATTATATGTAAAGAAAAAATAGCAAGTCTATTTATTGTTGCTTGTAGTAGTTTATATTTGATAAGAATCACAGAATATTAGAACTAGAAAGAGGTGTTAGAATCTTCCAGTCCAACCAGCACTCTCTCATTGTACAAACGAGAAAACACAGGCAAAGTGACTTACCCAGGGTCAATAACAAAGGAAACAAGTTTCCTTAATTCTGTGCTGTTTCCCTTGTAGCTAATTATGTCCTTGAATTTCAGAGACCAACGTTTATAGAAAAAAATAGAAAGTTAATGTTTACTTATAACAACAAATAAATAATGAATAACAGAAAAAGTTATGCGCGTGCTTAATTTTTACGTTAAGGATTGGTTTATTTTGGATATATACACCGTTGTTTCATTAAAGCAAAAGTCTGTTTAATGGGACCTTTGATATGCTAAATCATCAGCATGAGATTTAAGTCTGTAATACTAGATTTTTTGCACTACAGCTCAATGTGTAGTAAAACCTAGAACTGATGTATCTCATTTTGCTTAGGCATTTTTCGTGTGTCAGTGTATGAATATGTGAATAATCATTTCTTCTAGAACTGGTGATACTTCCAGTTAAGATCAGTACCCACAGAAAATACTCCATGGCAGTCATCTCCATACTTACCTAATTGTACATCCCATCAGTTAAAAAAAATTTCACATACTTCAGATATGTTTATTTATAAATTGTATGTAAAAACTACTGGTAAATTGTATACAGTAAAAGCTTACACAAGACATATTTTAAAAGAATATAAAAAAATATATTTTTTTCTTTCTGTACCCAGGTGATCATTTCATACACGTCATTCCTTTGGAAATCTTAATAGTGATCATCATTTGCCTAATTTAATGGAACACTAGCCTGTTGTTACTGTTAGTTAGAACACTATAAAATGAATGACTCCAGTACAATAGAATGTGTTAAAGTACTTTCATGAAGGTCTTTGGAATGACAACTTTAAGAATCTCTATAAAAATGTAGTTCAAGTCAACCAGCATTTATTTAGCATCTGCAAATGACACAGTATCCATCTACCAGGAAGGAGCTTGTATTATAGATGGAAGGCATTTTATTTAGATGTGTGTATAAGTACTGTGTGTACATGTGAAGGTAACTGATAATTCAGCAGTGAATATAAGAAATGTTGTGTCTGTGTTACAGAGAGTAGAGACATTCTAAGGCACAGAGGAACCCTTTCCACCTGCCCCCAGCCCCGCCAAGGTCACCCAGCTAGAAATCCAGGATGTCTCTATCCTCTAGCTGCTTCCATAGATAATTTGGATCTAAGTTAGAGTTCTGGCTCTGAATGGAAATAAGGGACACATCCGTGAAAGACTGAAAAGCAACATGGATAGAACTTAGTTGACTGCGTGTGTGGGACAGGAGGGAAGTGTCAAAGATGAGCCAAGCGAATTCCGAAACGGGTAGTAACTTACACAAACTAGAGAAGTCAAAATCCATTTACCTGTCAATTTTACTTACAGAAATTTATATCCTGAGAGTATAATCATAGAGGAAAAAAAAGAAGAACAAAGCTAATTTTTAAAGTTGCAAGAATATTGGTTACCATGTTTATGGGGGCGGGGGGTGAGAAAGACCTGAAGGTTATTACCAAAGTGTTAACTGTAGTTTATTTCTGAGTATTTGGATATTCAGCAAACCTTTTTGCAAAGTTTGTTAGTGTTTTCTAGATTTTCTTCGGTTATTATTGCTTTTATAATAATAATTTACTTATTTCTAAAAGGAGAATGCTAGTTTGGGGAAAAGATTGTTTTAGGGTTTAGTTACCAATTTATTTATTCGTTCTTCAAGTATTTATTGTAGTGCTTACAATATGCTGAGTACAGCATGCCAAACCTAATCCTGGCTAGATGTTTGAGAGAGAAAAATGAAAAGACAGTTCACTTTCTTCCAGAAGCATTCAGTCTAGCAGGGAGACAGACATGCAAACAAATAGCTCCAGTGTAACATGATGTAAAAAACATAGTCAAGGCATAGTCAGCCATTTGGGGAAGGAGCCATCTAGATACGTTTGTTTGAATCTGAGTGGGTATAACATTTAAGACACTATTTTAGCTAAGCCTTGAAATCTGCCAGGTTGACAGATAAGCTGAAAGAAGGCATTTCAATAGAGGAAGCAGCAGCATGTGAGGTAATGGTCGAATATCCAGATGCAAACATCTAGCTTTGGTTAGAATCAAGAGGGAGAGCTCCATGCAGGAGTCATCTGAGCAGTGGTGATACTTGTAGCCTTGAAGGAGTGTAGACCTCTAAAACAGTATCTTCAAGAAAGCCTTTTTAAGCCATAGGAGAAGGAAAAAGATGCCAGTTGAAGGACCTAGAGAAGTAGGAAGAGTCAGAGTATTATGATGTGGAGGCCCAAGAAAGCAGAGATGTGAATGGTCAGTGGTGTCCACTGCTGCAGAAAGACATGTCCACTTTGTGATGTACATACTTCCAGTCTTTGTCTTTGTCCTGTGTTTTTGTTGTTGTTTAAAATTATTTCATAGTCTGTGCGCAGTTTTTTGTCCTGCCTTTTCAGAAAGTAAGTGAATGAACTGTAATTAATTTTTTTTTTTTTACTTTTGGGCATTTGGGTTTTTTCCCTTTACTCCAAGAAAACAAATCAACTTGTAAAGAATTCAGGAGAATGGCTTATGAGAAATTGGATGTAGGTGTAAAATAAATGTTTCCAGAAAGTTAGCAGTGAGCTTATTACTAGACTGAAACAAAGATGAATTATTCCTCTTTTTATTCTGGGCACCTTGATCAGTGACTGATAATGAAGGGAAGAAGGAATGAAATTAGAAACAGAGGTAGAGATATTAGGATCAATTCTCAGGTTTTTTATGTATTGAAAACTTTCTTATACTTACATGGTTACAGGGTACAATGGTAGGATTTTAGCTTTGGAAAATAGGAGGGATATCTTTTCCTCTTGAGACTGAGAGCAAGAAGGCATGGGTTTTGTGCAAATGTTTTCAAGATAAGAAAGCACAAGGAACCTAGGCCTGAGTAGACTTAATCTCAGCACAGCAGCAGGTGGTGCATGTGCTGCGAGTGGAGATAAAAGGGGGTTAATTCTAGGCTTTAGGAGAGTGAAAGCAAATTATTACATGTTCCTTTTGAGGAAGATGGTGATGGGAAGAGCATCAAGAGGTAAATGAAAGGATTGTTTAGCAGTCGTGAGGATCTAGTTGGAGTCCGAGAGGATGGTCATAGAGGTTAGGAGTGGATTGTGGAGCCATTCCTGTCTCAATGCTAGTAATTTAGATTGTAAGAATTTGGATGAAAGACTACTTTTTCCACGAAATATACTGTTTCTATGAACTCTTAGACCCTTAGAGCTGAGAGATGTATTTAAGATCAATTCTTGGTTGATAGAAAACAAAAACAGAAAATTTAATGTTCATGTATAATTAATTACATCACCAAAATGAAGAATAGGCATGTATTACGAGCATTGTCTCATAAACCATAAAACACATTAACCTTGTACTTCCATTTTCAACAGTAAGAGGTAACTCACCTTCATTGATGAAAGTTACTGGTGGTATCTTGAAAGGGCTTTTGGTGGGAGAAGTTGCCAGATCAGGTGGTGGCATTAAATCTCTGGGATAACCTGGATCCCTCTGTATCTCATTGCCTCCCAGCAGACCAGGAGTATACTGATGACTGTTAGGAATGTGCTGTGGCACTACCTGGACGAGAGGAGGAGACACATGGGGGTCTTGTCGGGAAAATATCCTCAAGCACTGTTCTTCCAACAAAGTGATCATCACAGACTGGTTATTGACAAGATCAGTCAAGGAAGCATATTTCAACTCTAGTTCCCTGTACCTCGTTGCCATCTTCAACATTTCTGTGGTGACATTGAGGATTTTATTTTCCAACTGGGAAAGTTCGAGTGAATTATCCCTCTTACGGATAATCTCATGTAATAGTTGCATATAGAGTTGAGTAACACGAGAGTTCATGTTACGGCTTTCTTTTCTCAGCAGCTTTACCTCATTGACAATGTTTCCATCTACATCCACCACCAATTGCAGGACATCTATCTCCCGCTTCTGCCTGGAGAGCACGTCCTTCAGGTTTTCAAGGTCCATCCTGGTGATCATGTCTTTAATGGTACCTGCATCTTGCCCTTTGGTATTGACACATATTGGCCCTGTTATTTTTTGTTCAGGTACCAGGAATGTGTATGAACATTTCTTTGCTTCCTCTTTACCATCTGTGGCACGAGGGTATCTCCTCTGGGTTATTTTTTTAATTTTGAACTGTCCTCCTCTGCAATGTCCAATGCCCATTAGTAGGAAGAATAGCACACTTAGGGTCCAGATAAAAGCCTTCATTTTGAAGTGAGGTTGTATGACGTCTTTAAAAAAAAAAAAAGCAATGAAGGGAAAAAGTAGAAAAGAATTAATATTTATCTGCTTTTAAAGTCAGTAACATAAAAAAGTATCTAAGGGAAAAACTGAATATCTATTGGTGTTAATAAATTGGGCCAGAATTAAAGTTATTAATTTCTTAAATTCAGTATTAAGCACCTTCCTATTTGTTTAAAAATTAGGTTTCAGAGATGAGCTCTCCAACTACCACCTTATTGTAATGCTTTTTGTTCCCCAGCTCAATGAGCAGATCTTGGTGAGTGCCCACTGTGTGCTGAGGCATATTGTTAGATGCTCTTGGGGCTTCTGAGACCCTAATAAGACACTTTTCTTACCTTTAAAAAGTTCACTTGCTTTCTTAAGGCTTGGAAAATGGTACATAATGTTGGTAAGGCATTAATAAAACATTCTTCGCTAATTAGTATGAAAGTTGCCAGTGTTTTTTATTTATATTGTGCGGTTTCAATTAAATTGGCCCTCTCTAATAAGTATCTTTTTTACCTATCAAATTAAAAAAATATTTTTAGACAAATCTAAAACCAGAAAGTTTTAGCATCATATTTTTTGTTTGTTTTTGTAACATGTCCTTTTGGGATTGAGGACAAGTTTAAGAATGATAGCATGCTCACAGTCATTATTGTGGGTAATTGTGTTTCCTAAATCATAATCATATATATGCTCTAAGCTTATATATGATTCAGCAGGTTCATTTTTCTAACAGAAGTTCTACTGAACTTCATTTTAGTAAAATGTTAATAATTTTTTATAACCATTACCAAGGAAAGAAACTCATCTGTCATTGAATCTGATCGTTAAGAGTTGGAAAGTACCTTAAAGACCATCTCATCTCATTCAAGACAAGACCTCTTTGCTCCCATGGGTATGTTGAAAGCCAAGGCCACGGCCACACGAATAGGTAATATTAGAACCAGGTCTAGAATTCAGGTTCCCTGGCTCTTCAGTCAGTGTCTATAGCAGTGGCACATACGCTAAAATGTGTGCTTGGAATGTTCCATTTTTTCTGTGGCAGATACATACTTGCCTTTTATAGTATAATTTCTATAGAAACACTCAAGGAGACCTTAAGACTAGTTCCAAGAACCAAAGCCGCTTTCTTTTTCTTTAGTTACCTCCCTAAAGAGTAGTAGCAGTTAGAATGAGTAAGATGTGTCACCCCATCAGGTTCATTAACAAGCTGCTATAGTATAGCCCACCTTCTCTCTCTTATAAACTTGATTCCTGTCTGCTGTTTCTGAAGGATGGCAGTGGATATACTAAGAACTTTTCTATCCCGTTTTCCACCCAGGTACTTGTTTTTTGCTTTGGAGAGCCAGGTCCCAAGTTGTTTATGCCTGCTATTAATAAATAGCAATGCAACAATAACAATAGTTCATTTTTATTGGGTGCTTGTTAAGTGTCAGGCATTGTTTCAGCCTTTTACATGTATTAAATCATTTACATCTCACCACAACCCTCTGAGGTAATTATTATTATCCTCATCTTCAAATAAAGAAACTGGCATCCAGATGTTAAGTACCTCACCCAGAGTCACACAGCTTCTAAGACATGGAACCAGGATTTGAACCCAGGTAGAAGACTCCAGGGTTCATGTTTTTCAATAACAACTACATCATATGGCAATGTATTCTATCCTTTTTTCTATCACCAACACTGTAACAATCCCTTATATTTTTGTAGTGCTTAACTCGTGTTAACTGTTTGCATTCACAACAGCACTGTGAAGTAAATATCTACCATTTTGCAAAGAAATAAACCTGGAGGAGATAAAACACTCAGATGAGATTCAGATCTTCTACTCATAACTTCCTAGACCTGTGATTTTTATCCTCGTCATGTAGTAACTACAGAGGAGTCTTAACTTTGTGTTCCGTGTATTTTACAGTCTTTTCCTGGTTTGTATCTCTTTACATTGACCCATTAACTTAATTATGCACAGGTACTTGTGGATCATTTTTATATCCCAGACTTTTCTGCTGTCACTCCTTTCCCTCCATATGTATTCTGTTAGTTGATAGTTACCTGTCTAACTTGATTATGAAGCCTCTTAAAATTAAAGGTTGTATCAATGAAATATGGACTCTTCAACTAGAGTCATAAAGATGACTACTGCTTTCTAAAACCATGTCTCCTTACTTCGGTGTTTTCAAATGAGTAATGTTTGCAAAATAGGGTGATAATGAAAATAAAGCAAAGAATGGATGGAATGTACAGAATTCTTTTTCTTTTCCTAACATAAGATAGGAAGGAGGAGCATAGTAATATTCCATATTTGTGTCAAAGGCTTTCTGTTTGCTGACTGATAGCCAGAAGTACACTTGGATGAGTACTTTTAGTTTTTTGCTTTCATACTTTGCCTTCTGACATTAGTAGAAAATTTAGACCGAGTGTCATCTATTTTATTTAAAAAGGACTCTAGTTACTATACTAGAGTTACCTGTACCAAAAACCAATAAAATATTTCTTGTTATACTTGCAGATTCATAGAATTTAGATATGGTTTATTTTTAAAACTGCGGACAGTAAAATAGAAGCCATCAGCCTGCTGGGTAAACGTATAGCATTTCTCCTACGTGGTTAACGTATCCAGTGTTCAGATGCACTCATTTCAGTCACTTCAGTAATGGAATGGAAACTCTTAGATCATAAAATTATTTTATCTAAATAAACTAGTATGAAATAAGCTACCAAAACAAGGAAAATTCAGAAAGTATCATGAAACCTCAAAACATGTAGACTTTTCTGAATAGTATTCCAACTGAAGATCTTGTATTCCTATCAGATGCAGATTGTTATAGAACTAAGAGCATATAATGCAAGTCTGCTAATGTGACTTTGTATCCGTGTTATCATGGAAGAACAAAAATGTGAAAATACAAATCTAAATTAAAATAGCAATAACTTCCTTTTGGTGTGTTCTGCCTTGGCTCTTTGTGGGTTCCTGTATAATTAAGTCATAAGATGAATTCTTGCCTACCATAAGACACTCTGACCTAAGTTCATATTTAAAGGAGACAACCAAAAGTTTATTTTTTAAAAAAATAAATACAATTCCCTTATCCTTTACAAAAGTCATGACTTCGTTGTCACCTAAAGCTGAATAAGGAACCACACTTCTTAAGGAGTAGACTAGCTACATCATGAGTAAAGAAGGAGTTTTTTAAATACATTTACTGTTACCTTTTATGAAAACATTCTCTTATTTGTATTTTCCCACATATGTTCAGTTTTTAAAGTGAAAGATCCATAAATCTGTGTTACGTCATAAAACCTTTCTGTATATGTTAAAATTTTCCTAGGTCCCACGAGAATGTTGTAAATTAGTCACAGTATACTTAAGTTTAAATCTATGTCTTTGCTTGGTTGTTTTTAGGGAGGGGAAAAAAAAGTCTTCCATGCTTTGAGTTAATTTTATTGGTACTATTTCTCTTCATAGTTGCTACATTGCCAGCTAGTAGGGAGAAGAAATGAAAGTTAGGATATACTTCCTTTCAGATGGTAAATGCATAGAGGCATTTAACTGGCTGTGTCACGCACTGAAAACAACATGAGGCAATGAACTTAAATTTATGAAGCACCGAAGATACCTTAGATAAAGACTTCTAGATGGTGAATTATGTTCTGGGAAGAGACTTGAGAACAGTTTCATCCCCTGGAGATATTTAAGGAAGGGATAAATAGTTATCTGGGTTTCAGATTAAATGCTTGCCTAAGGCTTCAGTAAGAACTGAGGTTTAACTGAGGTCCTTTACTTTTCATAGCAACAACAACAAAAAAAGAAAGAGATGACAGTATTTCAGATCCAGTATTGTTTGGAAATTTTATCGGAATTTCTTGTAAAATATGTTTAACAGAGATCCTCCCAGTATTGAGAGTTTTGAATCTTTAAGAAAAGGACATGAAAGTAAAGTTGAAGAAATCCTATTTAGCTTTACCATTTTTTGCTTGTTGAAGATTCTTACCTTGAATTTCTTTGATTTTTAAAAGGACAGAGGACCCCCAGATCATAACAAATTTAAGTGTCTTTGGTGTTAAAGCTCATTGTTGGTAACTAGTAATTTTATTTTTAATAATTCTAGTAATACAATTAAACAAAGCCCCCAGATAGAATATTGAAAGAATCGTGTTTGTTGACCTATATTGTTGGTCCTTTAATTATGTATTTAAGTAATTGTATCTTCTGGGTTCTTATTTTCTATTGTTAATGCTGATGACTTACACAATACTTCTATACATTTTATTTCTTCTCCTCAATTCTAATCTGTAAGGTTTTAGGATTTTTTAATGTATCAATCGCTTTGCTTTTTCACGTAATTCCAGTTGTAGCAGTTTTAATTTCTGTTGCCCAAGTTAAAGTACTGTTACATATAAACCTATGAAACTATTTAAAAGTTTGAGTTTTAGCAAGAAATACTGTAGACTTGTTTTAAATCTTTAATATTTAGTAATATGAAATATTAATATTTAGGTTATATTTGGTTATGCTATAATTGAGGTATTGTTGCAGAGCCTTTCAGTTAATTTTATATCTTCTTAGCTGTGTTTTGTAGCTATACTTTAAGATATCTTCACAGTATATGTAAATCTTTAGCATATACACTGTAGCTATGTAAAGAGAAACTAACCATGTTTACAACTATTTTCTTTAGTCTGTATCCCTTTGTTTTTAATCACTCTGCTGTAAATCTTATACATTTAATCTGTTACTTGTTAAAACTTCTAATGTCACTAAAGTACTTGTTTTCTGAAACCCAGCATGTATGCATCAGTCTATAAACATATACGCTAAATACCATTAAATTGAACCTCAAATAATTCATTAATCATCATAAAGTATATAATGACCAGTTTTATATAAAGTTGCAAAACAAAACCTTTTTCAGACTAAACAAATTGTAGTATATTCCAAAATTCTTTGATTAATAAGAGATTTTGAAATTTCTACTACAAATGTAAAATAATTATACATTTCAACATACATAGAATTTTTAAATAAAAATAAAAGAAATATTATAATACCTTTTGCATCTGTTGATAAAGCAAACCCAGAGACTTGCTGCTCTTACTCTTGCTTTTAAAAATCAGTGTAGAAGTTTGTTCGTCTGTGACTTTAATGGCAACTGCATTTTTGTTTTGGACCGTTGAATCCAAGCTGTACTAAGGGACTTCTTTTTCTTCTTACAGCACAAATCAATTGAATTTGACAAGCCACCTATGTAATTTTAAGTAGTATAGTGGAAGTTCCTGGTCTGCGGGCTGTCTTTAATCCAGCAGAGAAAGCATTGTGGCTTTGCTCTGTCTGCCACATGGAGAAATTCAGTAACCAGCTGCAGCTGACCCAGATTGTATATACAGTACCCTTGAATAGTGATTCCCTCTCTTTCTCAGGAGACTCAAGTTCAGCCCACATATTACGTCACCAAAAATTTGCTGGAGACTTGGGGGGAAAATCTCTTTAGGATTTCCTCTCTGTAGCTTTAAATAGGGGTGGGGGTAGTGTGATCAGCAGGAGGTTGAAAAGCTCCGAACAAGGAGAGACTGTGTGCAGGTTGAAGGAAGGGCACCATCTGGAAACAAACTATCATAGTTCAGCAGGCAATTATAAAACAAACATTTTAGTCTGCTGCCCAGAGATCTTTTAAGTTGAACGCTGAAAAAATAGTACTCAACTTCACTTAGAAGTAGGTGCAGGCTGATGAGTTTGCTTTTTTATTACAAAGAACAAGAGTTAGACTCTGTTCTAAGAGGCAGTCCCCTAAATAATATAATACTCTTTATAGCCTAGAAGAATTTCTAAACATTGAGTTGCCAGTTCAGAAGTGTTTAAAGTTGTAAGAAACCTGATGTTGTAATATGTTATATCTTACTGTGTAATGTTTCTGAGATAAAACTGTTCATTATTTAAATTCTAATGTTATATAATTAAATTCTGATGTTATATAATGTCACTGCCTCCTATTCTGCAGCATGACTCCTCTTGTCTGAATACGGTTATTCTTATTAGTTGATGCTGTGATTTAAAAGCAAACATAACCCTGGCCTGAGTGGGAGAAAAAAGAGAATTCTGACTCCCCGCTGGCTATGGGAACTTAGACAAGTCACTTTACCTACCTCTGGCCCAGTTCTTCTGCTATGAAATTAGGGTGCTGGAGAGGGAATTAGTAATTGTTGAGTACCAACTATGCCTTTATATTGCATTAAATCAAGACTGTTGATTAACTCAGTGGCTGAGGAGACACAGATTTAGACATTTTAAGTAATTTGGCTTAGGACTTCCATACTAAGCGGTAAGAACTGGGATTTGAATCTAACTCCAAAGCGTTCGGCCACACTCTCTCTCACTGGATCATATAATTGCTGATTGCTGCTTCTAGATAAAACCTGTGCGTTTCTACTTTCTATGCATACTGTGTGCTTTCCCCTCTTCGTTGCCTTACCTTGTGCTACGTTCTCTTTCTCAGGCCCTACCATCAACTGTTTGTTGATCAACATCCTTTATTTAAAGTCAGCTTACAATAGTTTCTACTTATTTCACAGAACTAATTATTCCTTTAAATTCCTATGACATACATAGGTATAGCAGGGGTTCCATACTCAAAGGCCTACAAATGCTCACAATAAGAATGAAGCAGGTAATGTATATAAGTGAAGTAAACCAGAAGTAAGAGAGCAGAAGAAAATAGGGTTATGACAAACTGGCATCCTTAATGGTTAGTATAATGGTATCTACACCCTTCTCAGCTATACCTCATTGTTGCCAGATCTCCCCCCCCCCCCCGCCCTTTTTTTTTTTTTAAGGAAAAGAGGGTCGTATGTAGATATTTCTTATGGTATTTCCTGATTTTAAAAACATTTTAAAGACAGCTTCTAGCCTCTGATTTATATTATGTAATACATTACTTGATCATTCAGTGATCATATTGTATTCACTAATAGCTTAATCTGGAAAAATACGAGATAGGAAGCTCCTCCTGAGCTCTTTTGCTTGAGCGATTTAAAGCAGTTAATAATATCACTAACCAAGGTTGGAAAGTGGAATAGCAGGTGTTTAGGGACAAATAATGGTTAGTTTGTCATGTTAAATTGAAAATGAAAGTCAGGAGGTGTGTTCTATACAGAGGTTTGGAAAGTCATCGGCAATTAGGTGACAGTTGAAGCCTCAGAAGTAAGATAATCCAGAAAAAGTACATGCAGAGTGAAAAGATTAGTGACAGAACCGTGGGGAATACCAATTCCAGGGAACATGAGGAAAAAGAAGAATGGAGGGAGGGTGGAAGCGAGGAAAGTTCAAGCCAGTAAAGACCAAGAAACAAAGGGAATAGTATAAATACTGCAGAGAGACTGAGCAGAAGGGAGGAGACCAAGAGAGATGTCTAAAGATTTAGTAATGAGGAGATCATGTATGCCTTTGCCAGAATAATTTTCAGCAAGGAGATAGATGTGGATTTCAGATTATCTACAAGTGTTAGCATGTGTGGATCAGTAGAAACTTATGTACTGTCAGTGGGAGTATGAATTGATATAGCTTTAAAAACAACGTGGCGCTGTCTTGTAAAGTTGAACATTATAATGTAAGACATACATGTATGTATATATCTGTATATATCTCTGCTAGAGAAACTCTTGTACATGCGCACCAGGAGACACAAGAATGTCTATAGCAACAAGGAGGGAGGGGGCAAGTAACTGAAAACTCTATCAAATAAAATGAATAAGTAAATTGTGATA
Source organism: Balaenoptera musculus (assembly GCF_009873245.2). NCBI lineage: Eukaryota > Metazoa > Chordata > Mammalia > Artiodactyla > Balaenopteridae > Balaenoptera > Balaenoptera musculus. The sequence goes on from NC_045785.1 coordinate 134,222,678, forward strand.
TAGTTACATATTAGTTTATTCTCAATTTAAGGAATTACAGCTGTACTTAACATGAATAAGTCTTAGAAACAAAATAGTGAGTGAGGCAAAGCAATCACAGACCAGATTTTTAAAAATTGATTTAACAACCGCTTTAAAATCACTTACTGTGTACCCATTCTAACTTTACTGATGATATTATTTAATTTAATCACACATATATAAAGCATGATTTTTTAAAGCTCAAAAATAAGCAAAAGTAAAATAATACATTGTGCAGGAGTACAGACAGGTGTCTCAGAAAACAAGGGAATAATCTTAAAATTCGGAATAGTTGGTTACCTCTAGACAGGAGGCAGGGAGATAACATAGGGAAAGAGCATGTAGATGATGCAACAGTACTGATGTTGTAGTTCTTAAGTTGACAGGTATTTATTACATTGTTTGATAACAACCAATATTATGTGTTAAACTGTTATTTTTTAAAAGGTAAAATTATGATTCTCGCACAGATACAAAATGAATACATGTCAAATGTTTTGTTTAAATCATTAATATATAAGGGAATCAGGAAGATATTACAGGCACTTCAAGGGAGAATTCAAAGTACCACACATACATGCAGTACCACACATACATACAAGTACCACACATACATACATGCATACATGCAAAGTACCACACATACATGCAAAGTACCACACATACATGCTTCTATCTATAAAAGATAGACTATTATAGCGATATAATTTTTATGGTGTTTAAAAACCGTGAGTTTACATTATCTGAAAGCTAAGTCAAATAATCTCTTGTTTTATACTTTTCTCAATTTTTTTTAACATAACATCAAATTGTAATGTTAAATTAATCGTATTTGAATGCTGAAATGAATTTACAGATAGTTGCAAAACTGGTCAACATCCACGGGGCAATAATCAGTTACACCCTACTGGACATAATTCATTGGTATTTCTATGGACAAGAATTTGTATTTTACAAGTTCTCAACAACTTACAGAGTTGTAAAATAGCTCAGGCCAAAAGGAGGCACTGAAGAGAGGATATACCTAGTAATCATTTTTGCCTATTCCAAAGTCTGTCACAATTTTTCCTGACCCAAGTAAACTTTTGTATGTACCAAATATTACATAAAAATAGAATGAAGGATAAAAAAGGTAAGTGTACTAATCTGTGTTTCTCTTTCAGTGTGTTTGTTGAAAGAGGGAGAGGCAAGGGTTCTATCTTGAGGAGGGGATCAGATTTAAAGGAAGGGTGGCTTTGATTTTGTTTTCTTAAATAGAGGAGATTTAAATGTGTGCATTGGCTTTGGGAAAGGAGCCAGTGGAGGGTGAGTGATAGTGAAGGCAACAGTGGACATTCTAGAGGAGGCAGTAGCGATTATGTTCAAAATTGCAGGTTAGATTTGGAGAGAGGAAGGGGATTCTCCTTCCTCTGAGATGGGAGGAAAAGGAAGGGAGCCAGGCTACAGATTTATTTGAAGTCATAAAAAATGAAGTTGAGAATCTCCAAAGAAAAAGAAGTATTTACGATAGGTGGCTTAAAGAATACGGTTAAGATTTACTGAACGGAATAGGAATGATACTAGGATGAATAAAAGGATTGCCATGCCAACCTTTTACATTGTGTTAAGCACTAATTGTCTGAAAATACTGGTCAGGATTTTCATTTTTTAGAGTGCAGGATAGAGGAACCGCCTGAATGAGTTTATAGTCTTTGAGCAGATAAGATATAAAGACAAAAGATTTTCAATAAGGAGATTATAAAGTCTTAAAAATTATCAAGTGAATGGTATAGATACTGTATGAGTTTGTAACAGAGTGTAATAAAAAAAAAAAACAAAAAAAACTTGGGGTACAAGTGTATACTCTGAGATCCAGCTCTGTCACTAACAGTTTACAGGGCATTAGCCACTTCCTTAATATCTGTGGACCTTAGAGTACTCACCTATATAAAGAGGGGTTTAGACTAGACGGTTTCTAAATTCCTTTCTTGGAATCTGTGAGAAAAATAAAGAACAGATGACACTGACCTGGTTATAAGATATGATTTAAATGGGCAGAGTTGAGTCTAGGTATCATTTAAGATGGAAGAAGTGGCATGAGAAAAAACACAGGGCTTATTTGGAAGGCAGTAGGTACATCATTTTGGTTGCATTTCTCTGAGAGTTCATGAATGGGCAGTAATGAGGAGAAAGTAGGAAAGTGTATTTTTCTCTCCAGCTATAGTTGTCATTTACACTTTACATGTGCATAGTAAACTCTCAGGAAATATTTTTTATAGATTTGACCTTGCATATCCAGAACTAGTACAACCAAATTATTTGGGGGTATATGTTCTTTTTGTTGGTACAGAGAAAGGGCAAGGTTCACTTCAATTTGTAGTCACATGAACTGTTTCAAAGATGCAGCTGTTAATCTTTAAAACAAGATGTTTCTGCCAGAATGAGACAATTTTCAAAGTAATTAAGACTCAAGTGACAGTTATCAACTCAAGGCAAGGGGGTATAGAACTAATATTAAGTAACTACCCCATGGCCAGGTAGTGGTTAGGCTGGCTAACTTAAAACTTCAGGCTATACCACAACTTGGAAAATAGACATAAAAACTGAGGTTCGGAGATTAAAATAACTGTCTTTGTTATATACAACTAGTCAGAGGCAGAGCCAGTTCAGGAGCTCAGTTTCTTTCCATTAAGACCCATAGGTAGGTAGGTACTGGAGTTTCTAACTCCAGCCTCAAGCCATATTTTAAAATGGTATTATAAGAGGACATTTACAGAAAACATATTTGCATGTCTGACCCCAACTCCACAGAAATCTAGGCCTCAGTGGTCATGTTTTAACAAGGCTGCAGTGTATTAATAATGATATATTCTAAATATGGCATATACTGAAGTATAGCTATAAACTATACTCTTCCAAACTATAAGTAGGAAAACACTCATTTATCTAATTTCGTTTCAGGTATCTACCTGTCAGATTTAACATACATTGATTCAGCATACCCATCAACTGGCAGCATTCTAGAAAATGAGCAAAGATCAAATTTGATGAATAACATCCTTAGAATAATTTCTGATTTACAGCAGTCCTGTGAATATGGTGAGTTTCTGAGGGTAATGCTATGATACATTTACGCAGGTTGATGGCCACTTTTCACACAACAGGGAACATCATCCTAATATAAAGGAAAATAATGATTGTTTTATTTCACTGTTTAACATTTAGCATCTTGTTTAGGATCTTGCTTTTAAGGAATTGAAGTATTTCATATTAAAATGTTAAGTTTTATCTTTTGCTTTTCTGTTATTTTGTAGCAACTTTGCTAACATAATTTTCACAATTATTTTCTATTCTCTTCATCTCATTTGATCTCCCCGATCTATTATGTAAATAGTTCTTTTATTTAGTTAGTTAGGGAGGGAGCTGAGACCCTTGATCCTAGTAACAGTTGACTAGCTTTCTTGAGTCCTATGTTGAGTAAAAATAACCAATTTTTGTGCAAGATGTATTTTATGGAAACACATATATAGAAAGAGCTCTTGCAAGCCCAAATGATTAGAAAAAAATTTTTTTAATGTTTTAAAATGTTTGGATGCTTTCAGTTTGATAGGGAATAAAGATAGACTATTATAGCTATATAATTTTTATGGTGTTTAAAAACCGTGAGTTTACATTATCTGAAAGCTAAATCAAATAATCTCTTGTTTTATACTTTTCTAAATTTTTTTTAACATAACATCAAATTGTAATGTTAAATTAATCGTATTTGAAATTTCTAAGTAGGGGAGAAAAAACTGCTTTACAGATGTGAGCCAGGCTTCTTTAAAAATAAAAAACCTAAAGAGCCTTACATCTTGTATTTAGATGAGGTTTGAATATAAATCACAACAATGTCTCTGATTTTTTTCCATGAAGTTTCTCAAATACGTGGGACTTTGTAAATGGAGCTATTTGGGGTTTTTTTTTCTTCTTCTTTTTTTTTAATCTATACAAACAACATACAACTGTAGTTTTCTAAACTACCTCCAGTTTTACATTAAATAACATTTACCTCAGTAATGTCCTTCTAGAGTTCATTTAAATTTTGGTGCCATGTGGCCTTAATCTACCTTTAAATATATTTTTCTCAGCTTAACTTTAAAAATTCTGCCTAAGATGTACTTTATCAGATAATTATTTATCACATTTTGCCTAGATATCCCCATGTTGCCTCACGTCCAAAAATACCTGAACTCCGTTCAGTATATAGAAGAACTACAAAAGTTTGTGGAAGATGATAATTACAAGTAGGTTGGATCTTCAGAAGTGGTTTGTATAACTTTGTCCTGTCCTCCACCCTTTCATCACCGTGTATTTAAACATCTAAATCCTACATCTTATCATGCATATGCCTAATCCAGTTGTACATTTACAATGGTAAAGGTTATTTACATGTATTTCTTTTTAATCACTTGATGTGATTGAGCCAATATACAAGTACCTCCTCTGTTCTTCCATTAAAAAGCATTTCATGTTTCTCAAGTTGTGGAGAGCTGATGTTTCGTAGTTCTAGTTTTAAATTTTTTCCTTTCTCTCTAAATTCAAGCATTAAATCTTTATGGAAATTTATCTTTGAATAGGCTGAAAAATTAATGAAACAGTCTGTGAATAGAAAAATTACTCCTTTTTTAATGGTAATTTTTAACACAATTTTGAACTCGTTTTCAGTTGTTTTTGTGTATTGAGAGAATATTGAACCTTCTGGACTCTGGGTTAGAGACATATTTGTTCAGTATAGCACCACACTTGCCCTTTTTTCTATTCAAGCAAATCCTTCTTCATTAAAGATTTTTAAACTTACTTTTAGGACAGCTGATATCCATTTCCTTTTCCTTAACCATCCACAGTCCTGCCCAAGGGAGGAAGGATTTTTAAAATCATTAACCCTTTTTATTTTTCAGTGGTGTGCTATACATCATGACTGCCAGGTTTTTTTCCAAAAGATAGGAGGATAAAGAGCTTATTTCTCTTGAGACTTCTCATTTGCCTTGTAGCTTCATTTGTTAATTTCAAGATTTTGTGCTGTTCCCAAGCTTTCAAATTTAACTTTGTGTCTTCCACAAATATATTTTCCAGTAAAAGGTTATACTTTAAAATTTTATCGAAGTGAAAGACTAGGTTATTTTTCAGTATTAATGCATTATATAAAATTTTTCTTATGCTGTATGATAGTGATTATCAACTTCCTTGTTCCCTAAGTTTCAACAATTTTTAAAGAATTCTGCAGTACAGAATTAGTACCAATAAAAGACTAGAAATTCTGGAAAACAACTAGAAATAACTTTTCTTCTAATATTAAATATATTAAGAAGCTCTGTATTTATACTTAAATGTATCTAAACCTTTATTAATGTTTGAAAACACCTTTATTGCCACCTTCTCCACCATACCATATTATTACCACTTTATATTTCTATATCAATTTTTATTTTACAGGAAATTTTCACAGGGTAATTCATTTGAAAATGTATGAGGTCAGTGGATCGGCTTTTTAAGGCTGGAGTTGTTTCACAGATCTGATGTTGCCCTAGGTTGTAAGCTTCTTGAGTTTGATGGTCTGTGTCATATTTATCACTATTTCTTCCATCTCTCTAATTACTGACGTAGCACAAAACACTCATGTTTTGTCCAATTACGTACAGAAGATTATCTTAAAACTCAAAATATGAGTAAGTACTTATTAAAATTTCTATATCTGGCTCAAGAAACTTAATGGATTTAAAAGAAGTTAAAGTTTATTCAGTAGAAATGAAGTCTAAGAAATTGTTGCATAATTATAGAGGATGGTGAATTTTAACTCTAAAAGGATAGAGTTGGCCAGTTAAGCCATTAAGTAGTTTTAGCTGTCTATAACCTGACATATTATAAGGTAGCTTCATTTTGGTAGGAAAGCACCTGCTTTCTACAAAACATCCACAAAACAAATAATTACAAGACAATTCAAACAGTACTATACTAGAGATGTGCCCAGGATGCTATGGGAACATAGATGAGAGGAGACCTAACTCAGCTTTAAGTGGGAAAAGTGAAGAGAAAAGAAACATGAACAGCTTGAGGTGACATTATTACCTGAGGCTGCATCTTAACGGGTGAGTAGGAGTTAGCTCCACTTGAAGAGTTAAGAAAGGTGTTCCAGGGTATGGAAATGATCAAAGGAATAGGGTGGGAAACTTTGTTCGCTTGGGGAACTGTAAGTCTCTTGGTGGTGTTGGAGCATCATATGGGAAACTGAAGAAGATAGTGTTTTCCTAAAGATACAGTTGTATTGCATGAACCTACTGATTAAATGTGTTGAAAATCAGAGCATTTTAACATAAGAGCCATTAAGGTGCTAAGTTAGAAAAAAAAATGGTTTTTATGATGAAAGATTTAAATAAAAATGATACTTCATTTATCCACAGGCCTCTGTTTTTGGCAACTTCATCTATACAGGCAGCCAATATCAATATTACAAATTACATGTATATGTTTTAATCGGGGTGAAAATCTTTCAAAGTTATTTCATTTTAATACTGAGCATAATATCTTTTCTCAATGAATCAGCATCACTGTTATATATAGTGTTTTGATGATGATACAGGCAACTGACACTGACTAGCCTCCACTGCTGTGCTGTTTAAATGCTTCGGCTTTTATACTGCTGTTGGTTATCAGCTGCTATTGATAACAATGTGATTCTCCCATAGCCTTCTTTCTGTCCCTTTCTATTTTGGTTCTGTGTTAAGAAATTGTACTTGTTTTGTTTACTTCTTTGTCTTCCACCTACTAAACTGTGAGCTTCAGAAGGGAAGACACACCATGTCTGCCTTAGTCTCCATTATATTCCAGTGCTGAGAGCACAGTGCCCGACACAAAACAGGTGTTCAGTGAATGAATGCAGCATCGTCTGGCGCCCAAATAATTAAAGTCAACTACTCTGTAAAAAAAAAAAAGAACAGAGAGTTCTGGTTAATCAAACATCTGTTCAATACATGCATTTTACATGGTCAAATAATTGGAATACAATTATATATAATTTCTTCTTTAGGCTATCAAAGAAATACAAGTTAAGAACCTATAATAGATTTATCATTATAATATCATGTATAATATCATTTGTATTGTGCAGTTTCATTGTCCAATTCCAGTTGGCGAATGCTAAAAAATAAAAAGTCTTTATTAATTTCCAGACAAATGCTTAATATAATACAGAGTACACCAAAGTGTATTCCATGGACTACATCAAAATATTTTCTACAACTGCTTTAGTATCCTATTTCCTGAAATAGTTTCCACTGATAGGAATTATAATCTCTTTTTGCCATGGAACTCAAAACTGATATTTTATCCTAAATGGAACTTAAGGACCAACTAACAAACTTTGACTTAGGAAAGGGATTTATCATGGATTTTGTAAATAGCCTTTTTATTTGTATAGATAGATCTTTCTTTTGATAAGTTGAGTTGGTTGTTTTTTTTGGATGGTTAGTTTTAAATAAGGTGTTTTTTAAATTTTCAGTGTTACAGAGGCCATTAGCCCATCCAGTAAAGATTCTAGAAAGAATTTACATAATATATTTAATAATATATGTGAAAGTTACTGAATTTAATTGTCAAGTATCAGTATAACCTCAAGTTAAATCACCTTTTAGTCATTAATCAAATATCTTTAAATGTGTTGAATGGTTTGGCAACATTGGGGTAGTTTGGGGAGATTTCTCTGATTTTAAATATTAGTTTTTGATGTTTTTTCCCTCCCTAATATATCCTGGAATCACCGTAAGATCAGCTTTGTATGAAAGAGAAAGGAGACAATTAAAAATTGCTCTTGAAGAAAAATATATAGCTGAGATTATTTTATAAAAATGTTTTTAGGTTTTTGGTAGAAAATACATGATTTTAATATTATTTTGTCAAATGTTAATCATTTTATGTGCTTTGTTTCTTTTTGAAATTCAGGCTTTCATTAAAGATAGAACCAGGGACAAGCACACCACGTTCTGCTGCTTCCAGGGAGGATTTAGTAGGTTAGTGCAGCTTTCTCTCATTACCGAGTAATAAACCAGATAACCTAATAAGAAAGAATATACTCCAAAGTGAATAAACACTTAGCACATTTTATTCTGCATGCACAGTTTTCTTTTTGGTATTAAAATATGTCCATTTTTCTGTTGGTTTTCTTGTTTAATCAAAAATTGTTACTTGTAGTTTGTACAAATAAATACGTAATGTACAAATAAATACAAATAAATTTATAAATAAATATGCCAACTAATCAAGAAAAATAGATATAACCAACAGAAAATGATAAATAAGTGTTTATGAATATCGACTCTTTTTTTTAGTTAAGAATACACTGTCCTAGGCAACAAGGCTTGATTACATTAGAAATTTCTGTGGTCTAAGTGGTAAATTCTACTAATTTGAATAATTATAGGAGTCAATTTTAGTGGCTTAATTTTTTTTTTTAATTTCACTCTAATACTTGACCAAGTACTAAAAGTATTAAAAAATAGTGTTAGTCCCTTAATTTTTATCTGTTGCATTACAGTGGGGATTTATATGTATACCACACATAATCAAAAATATAAAATTGAAGAGAATTATTTATTTTTTAAGAATTCGTAGGTAATACCTTTTTTAAAATTCCAAAACAGACCTTGGCACCAAGCTTTATATTATTGTATATTCTAAAAATATTTGGAGACCCATCTAATGAGGTATGAAGGAAGTGAGGGAACAAAACCATGACAGTGTCTCGGGAGAAGAGTATTCCAAGCAGAGGAAATCATTTCAGTCTAAATCTGTTTAAGTTTGCTTTTCTTTTCATTCTTAAAGTGATACTTTGCAAATCTGTACATTTTTGAGTTCCATTTTTTTAATTCCCATAAGCTTGAACAGTGTCAATATAGATTTAAATTCTAACTTGAATGCTTGACCTACCCTACACATTCTTTATCTAAGAAGAAGCTGAAACTAAGAGTAAAGAAGTAATGTGTAAAATTAAATGAGCACTGAACTAGGATTCAGAAGACCTGAGTGTTTAATCCAGGTTTCGTCTGTGATATGAGATCCTTACCCCTTCTCTTCTAATTCTGCTGCTTCCTCTGTAAATGGGGAGGATATTTATACTGGCTACTTAGTGCAAGTAAAATAGATAGAAATTAATGGATAGTGTATGTATTGAGGTTTGTGTTTTACGATTCAGAAAATAAATATTTCTCTTGTTCAGTCAATTAAATAGAATTAACATTAATATTATCTTAAAATTTAAACCACATTCTATATTTCATATCAAAGGATTACAAATAAAACAATTTTAAACCATTTAACAATTTCTCTCCCTCTCCCTCTCCCTGTGTGTGTGTGTGTGTGTGTGTGTGTGTGTCTGTGTCTGTGTCTGTGTCTGTGTCTGTGTCTGTGTCTGTGTCTATGTCTATGTCTATGTCTATGTCTATGTCTCTCTCTCTCTTTTTTAATTTAACCCTTAGGTCCTGAAGTAGGAGCATCTCCACAAAGTGGAAGAAAAAGTATGGCAGCTGAAGGAGCCTTGCTACCACAGACACCACCATCCCCTCGGAACCTGATTCCACATGGACATAGGAAGTGCCATAGCTTGGGTTATAAGTCAGCATTTTTAATTTTATCTTTCAAATTTTTATGTTTTTTTTAAAGTTGGATTTCTTTTCTATTTATTTTACTAGTTGGACAGAAAATAGTGTCCTTGCATAGTTATATTTGTGTAACAGTAGTCTTTTTCTGATTTAGTAAAATATCTTGTTTGCATAAAGGCATTTATTTCTTCCTTTACCTTAATTTGGAAAAAAGCTTTTTCCAACAGTGCCTTCACATTTGGGGGAGAAAAATGAACATTACAGATCATCATCATAAATAAAATCAGGAAAGCAATATACCATTTTCATTTTAAATTATCATAAGTATCAAGAGTGATCACTTATCTTAACCCAAATAAGTCACTGTAAATGAAGTCTATAAAAATTGTTCTTTTTATTCCTAAATATAAAGAAAGGGAAACTGATTTTTTGTTTAGCATTGCAAGATTGTTTTCTCAAAA